>NC_142212.1:19242203-19547419 GCF_049639895.1 Pseudopodoces humilis
CCCTTTGCTTGTTCTGTTCTACAAACCTCCACAGTGTTTGCTGTAGGTGGCTGGCTTGTCCTTTTCAGGAAGGAGTTGTTGGTGTAGGCGGCTGGATGCTGCACTCCAAACACAATTCCTTGGATTTCCAGTGTCCCTCTCCATGGACTAGAAGTCATTTGATTTCCATGCCTTGGGCTATAGTCAGTGCCCTGGAAGAATGAGCACAGCAAATATTTCACTGAACATTAGATAGAGTGAAAGCAGTGGCTTTGCAGCACCTGCTGTTGCCTAGACAGGATTTTCCTCGCTTGTGAGCTCGGGAGGACGTGTGGAGAGCTGTGTCTCTGCTGGCTAATTGTGCAGAGAGGGAAGGTTCAGCCTTTCATGAGGTGCTTTTGGTGTGCTTTGCCCCTCCACTGCCACCAGCAAGAGCTGGTCCAGGTCCTGAGCCTTTTGTTTGGAGTGTGGAGCGTGCCTGTCCCTCGTGGTGCCACCACACCTGGCAAACATCACACACAGCAAACAGCCGGCCTCGTCTGTAAAATAAACTGCCAGCCAGAGGGGCTGTGTCAAAAGGGCCATTTCCCATGGGGGGTGATCTTCATTTCCCACCAAAATCAACGGAAAATTGGCTCTTTGCACCATCAGCCCCTTCTAGACTTGCAGAATCTTCCTGTATCAAATTGTCACTGCCCCGCGTCTCAGGAGTGAAAGCTGTTGTGAAAACAAAGCTTTCCTTTGCTTTACTCAAATCTGCTTGCTCAAATATTTATTTTGATGGCATGGGCTTTCTGACTGTATTTATTTTAATTTTGTGTGTAGTTAAAAAAAAAAGAGTGGTTGGGGAGAGAAGGCAGAAAGGTTTCTATTATTTGAAATTCTCCACAGCCCCCTCTCTCCCTTCAGGGTCCCTCGAAGTTCTTGTGTTTGATTTTCATTTGTTTCCTCCCCTTATCAGCATCCCTTTGGAAAGATATTTTCCAGAGAACTGTTCTTAGATAACCTAGGGATATTTTTTGTATTTGAATTATAACTCCAGGCATCTCTAAACAATCTACATGAAGGCTCTAATATCTGTAAATGCTCCTTTCCTTCCCTCCTGCCTCCCTGCTCCATCAGGACGAGGTTCTGTCACTTCCAGACTTGTCTTAAAAATGTACAGACCAAAGGGAAGAGGATGACAAACCACAGCTTTTGTGTTTATAGATATTAATAATGGCTGGATGCAGCATTACTGCTCTGGACTGCTCCGTCACTGCAGATAAACAATGGGTGGAAAAAGAAAATTGTGGGAAAACTTAGGATGCCAGACCCATGACTGGTTTAAGCTGATGCTGAATTCAGTGGTGCTGTGCTGTTTGATGTTTCCAAAGGGACCACTACCATAATATCAAAAACAGTTATCTGAGCAAAATATGTTCTGTTTTTCTTTCTCTTTAGAACATTATTTACAGGTTTTTATGATAAGTCAGTACTAAAAGAGAGAGGGTGACTTTTTCCATGGGCAGACAGTGCCAGGACGAGGGGAAATGGTTTTCCCCTGTTGGGAAGTGAGAGATGTTCTACTGAACTCGATGCAGCAGGATTTTACCTCAGCTTATTTAGAGCAAATATAGTTCATACCTGAAAATTAATTATTGGGGGTTTGCTGTTAGAGGCCTGCCAGTTGTCATGGATAAAGCAGGACTTATCTACTGCTGCCTTCACTGAGAGAGAGACATGCACTAAATTAAATGGGCTTTGACCGAGGCTCTAAATTATCTCAGGCTCTTCTGTGAACCGTGAAAAGACAGGTCCTGGCAGACAAATAAACCCTGGAGCAGCTCTGGGGGGTTGGGAGAGGCACAGCTACCAGAGCAAGGAGGAGCAGCTGTGTGGGAGAGTCTTCTCAGTTGGGAGCTTAGCTGGTCGAGCAGATGGGAAACTCGTGGTGTTCCAGCACCCAGGATCATCCAGCCTTTCCCTTGGATTTATCCTGGCAGCTGAAGAACAGCCCCAGCTCATCCCCTCCTTGCTCAGGCTGGTGTTCTGAGCCCTCAGGCTGTTGTCCCACGCTGCTGGTGGTGTGGACACCATCCCTTTGTCCCCCTTTTCAGCATCATCTGGAGGAACAGGACGAGGATGAAGCCCCAGCCTGCTCAGGGGGATGCTGAGGGTTTGGGCTGGTGTTGATGGAGGGTGGGAGGTCCCAGTGATGTGACAGGGTGCTGGGTGAGGTTCAGAGTCAGGGCTGTCTCCCCCTGTGCACCATCAGAGCTGTGGGGTGGAGCCCCAGGACCTTGGCTTTGACCTGGGGATATTTTGAGTGTTATAAAGCAGAAAGCCCTGACCTGGCTGTTATTTATGCAGCACAAAGGGTGCAGTCACACCTGGGAACAGCATCCAGGGCACAGGAGTTATTATCTGCACCCTGAACCAGCCCATGCTCCACGTGGTGAGCTGTGTCCCTGATTTTGGGGGGGGCTGTGCTCTGAGCAGTAAAACCTGTGAGGATTTATAAACTCCACTGTTTACCCAAAATAGCCTAATGGCCAGTACCACATCCATGAGATCATTTTAATAACCCTCACTGCATGGCAAGCATTATTTAACAGGTAATAAACAGCTTCAAAGACGTGTGATAGAAATAGAAATAATTTGATAAATAATGCAATTGCCCGGAGTTGTGGCATGAGGCAAAGTTGCTGTTAGGCTAAAAATTGCTCTAGATATTCCTACCTAGGAACTCTGGGAAAAGAGAGAACAAATACACTGCTGAGACTGCAGTCAGGGCTGCCTGGTGCTTCTGCTTTCTTCTCTGCTTCCAGCCCCCCAGCCCAGGCACGGCAGCGAGGATGAACAATAGGCCATTCATCATGTCGGCTGAAATACACTGTTTTTCACAGGTACATTTAACCCAAATCCTCTCTCAGAAGACAGATTATCTCTTAGAAGAACTCTGGCACCAGTGTCTCTTTTCAATAGCCACGTCACCACTGCCACAAAGGCTGTACGTGAAGGGATCAATGGTAGTTTTATCTCAAATTGCACTCAGTGTGTGTTTCTTCCAGCTGACATTCATTTAAATGCTTGCTCTAAGACATCTTTTCTCCCTGTAATAGAAAAAAGGATCCAACATCCTAAGCATTGTTTTGAGGGGGGGAAAAATATTTAAAATATTCACTTGGCTAAGCATGAAATATCTCAGCTGCGTGTGTTTAATCAAGAGTGAAAGCAAAGGTAGTTATGCTTGTGTTTCATAAATTAAAATGCTAAAATGATCAGATAAGAAAACAAAATACCTTATTCCATTGCAGCAGTGCTAATGAAACCATTTGAGAGAGGGGAAAAAAAAAAAGGAAGAAAGTCACTTTGTAATTCTGAGCACTTTTGCTCCAAAGGAGCTCTGAGCTCTGCAGTGCCGGGGCTGTGCCGTGTCCCTCGGGAACAGGCTGCACGTCCAGCCTGCCATATGCACTGCATTTGTACTCCATTCATATTCCATTCATATCCCACCTGTTCCCACCTGCTGGGCAGGAAAAGAAAGGCCAGGCTGAGAGGAATATATTGAGGGATACCTGCCGTGCCACCTGGCTCTGCGGCTCCCTGGAATTTGCAGCGCTGTGGGAATTTGGGGAATAATTCCCGGCGGGAAGGTGGGACCCTGGCCCTGCTCCTCACCCTGCACAGGTTTCCACCTGCAGGGTGAGCTCCAGGCACCCCTGGCTCTGCAGCGCTGCTGCTTTGCTTCCTGTGGGTTTCCTTAACTAAACTCCAGAGCAAGGCGTTCCTGTGGATACTGGAATTTGGGATTTGAAGGGAATATTCTGTCGAAGCAGGAGGCCCAAGCTGAGCAGCAGGCACGTTTTGGGAGGTGCAGGTGATGCAGCCAGGCAGCCAGAGGTCAGATTTCCGTGGAGGTGGTCACTGATGCTCAGGTTTCAGCTGGGCAGATTTCTGTAATCGTTCATATTCCGAGTAAGGGCTTGATCTCGTTTTCACAAAGTCGGTGATAAAACTCTTCCTGAGCTCGACAGGACAATTTCTATCTCTAAATGCATATGTTACTGCCTGAGGAATATTTATCTGCTCCTGGGAATGCTGCCCAGCAGTGGGGAATGCTGCAGTGGGCCCCATCAATCAGCCCTGCTGGGCTGGGCTGGAGGTCACTCAGCTGCTGCTGGGGGATTTACACATCTGGAGGTGGGTCAGGAGCTGGGAACAAGCACCAATGGATCAGAGCAGAGAACAGTGCTGCTGTCCTGACACTGCTCCAGGCGTGCCTGAGCCCTCCCATCCATCTCCAGCTGCTCCTGGAGTGCTGTTGAGCCAGCACAGGCAGTGCTGTGATCCCTGTGGGATGGATATCCCAGCCATCCCTGCCCTCTGGCACTGGGAGCTGTTCCCTTGTGCTGCCCTGGCAGCTCTGAGCCTGTCGGATCCTTTAGGGTGCTGCCGAGTGTTCGGCAATTTTCCATTTGCTGCTGCGGGGAGAAGCGGGGCTGGCTGAGGAAGGCTGGGGAGGGATGCTTGAAGTGTTTTCAAAGGTCCTTTGTCCCCTGAAGAGTTTTGATCAAAACCCTGACAAGGTCAGCTCTTGCTGCAGTAGAACCCAATGCTTCAGAGTAGGAAACAAGCAATGCTTTTATCTCCTAATTTCAGACCTGTCTTTGCTCTCTGCGGATCTGAAATCTCCAGCTGACAACACAGACCCCCAGATTCTCTTTTACAAATGCTGTGTTTAAAACAGATGACCTTTCTTCCTATAAGTATGCTAAATTATCTTAAATTGCCTTTTTTTTTCAGCCAGATATTTTTATCTTCTTTGATTTTTCTCTGATTAGCAGTGACCATAAGCCAGGTTAGCAGCAGAACAGTTCATTAACCAGTGCAAGAAGAGATTTATATTTTTATTTAACTGCTGTTAGTAGATCAGGGAACCCAGAACATTTAATAGCAAGCCAGTACCTCCTTTTTCAAGTTTGTAGTGGTTTAAAGAGGTGCACACTCAGCAGCCAACACTTGGTTCTGATGTGTGTGTTGATGGGAAATGTAGTTCATTTTTATGTCTTCCCAGGCATCTGATTAGAAAACATTTTGAGGGTGTATTTCAGAGGAGAGAGCAGACTGAGCAGTGCTTCATTCAGTTTGAACTTTGTGTCTTGGAGGAACTTTTTCACCCAAACTGCTAAAAGTTGTGGCTGAAGGGTTGTTTGCTTTTGAGGCAATTAGCAGTTTGAGAACCTCAGTGGCCTGAAATGAGCCTCTCATCTCCTTTAAAGCAGATAAGTCTGCTAAGAAAATTTGGGAATTAGCAATCTCAGTGAGAGGTCTTCCTCTTTTCTCAACTAACTGTAACAAATTTCCAAGTGTTCAAATAATTATTTGTTAACTTTTTACGCATTGGATTCAGATTAAAGGACAAAATATTCACTGCAGAAAAGCAGCTTCAGCAAAAAGAGCCACATAACCATAAGGCCTCCTAATCAATGAGTCGCAGAGAGGTTTTAATGGTCTGATTTATTTGGAGAAAATCAGTTAACTTGTACAGTTATCTGTCACTTTTAATGCTGCTCATTTACAGGAGTGTGGAGGGAGTTTCTGTGAGACCAGATGAGAATGAAACATTCCTGGGGGATCTCTGGGGAAGGAAAGGGGTTTGGAAAGCTCAGGGCAGGTCTCTCCTGAGCTCTTTGCAAGACATTTCTGGGATTAAAGGACACCTGTGGGCTTGGGCTGTAGAGCCTGGGAAGGGAAGGAAATAAAGACAGCACAAGTTCCCTGAGATGTGCCAAAGCTGGAGTGTCTGTCCTGATGTGCCAAAGGTGTCTCCAGGGCAACCCAGTCCACATCAAATCAAAACCAGTCTGACACTGGGAGTGAACTGAGAAGCAAACCAATAGCAGGAGAAAGGCAGAGACAGAAAAGGCATTAGAATTCGAAATTAAATCTGGCCTCATCAACAGATACAATTAAAATGATCTATGGAAGAGATTAGCCAGTAAATAGCTGTCAGCCATATGGCTGAAAATAAAGCGTAAATAACTAAAAATAAAACCTCAACTGTACAGAAATAATCTAAAACTCCACTTTTTCTGGGTTTCCTGGGGTGGCAGAAGTGTGGAGGGAGGGAAGGAGGGCAGAGCCCGGTGGGGCAGTGCTGGAGCACCGTGGTCCTCCTTGAGCTGCAGCACAAGGCTGAGCTCATCCTGCTTTCCATTGATTGGAATTATAATGCTTGCCAAGGGCACCTTCAGCTTCCAGACAGTCCCTGTTGTTCCTGAAGCTCTGGAATTGCTAAAAGCAGCAAATAATTCCTGGGGAGCTGCTGGTGCTGCCCAGCTCGTGCTGGAGGCTGGCGTGGCCACTCCAGCCCGGGTCTGATGCAGCACGGGCGCTGATCCGAGCCCACGGAGTGCTGAGGATGAGACCAGCAGCTCTCCACAGCTCCCTTCCAATTACTGAGCCTCAGCAACTGCCACAGAAGCAAATCCGTGGCACTGGAGTCCCTCAGAAACAAATGACAGCAGTGAGCGCTCCTGACTGCGACAATTTGGAGAGCATCAGCCAGCTGAGAAGCTCCTGTTAATGTCAGTGCTGCTGATGGGTGAAATATCACCTGTGTCCCTGCTCTCTGCCAGCTGCCCTGCGGCTTTTGGGCTGCTGCAGGGCCAGGGCAGGGAGAGGTGAGCCAGGACAGAGGTGGGTGACTGCTCTCAGTGCATGCTGTGCCATCTTCCTCCTCCTCCTCCTCCTCCTCCTCCTCAGCCACCCAGGCTGTGCCATTTGTGGCAGCAGGTCTGTGAGCCCGAGTGTGCCCACCAAGAGCCTGTGGAACAGCAGAGGACACCCCCAGCAGCTCCCAGGATGGGCTGGGGGCTCCTGGGTGCTCCTGGACACCTTGCCCAGCACCAGGGAGCCCCAGGGTGAGCTTCCTGCTGCGTTTGTGCCTTGGCTCAGGCTCTTTTCAGCTGTGTCAGGGCAGTCTCAAGGCTCTTGATTCCCTCACATCACTGTCAGACACAAAATGATTTACACAGATGCGGCTCAAAGTGAGATGAAAGAAGAAGAAAGTTTATTAGTTCTTTCAGTATTTATAGGTTTTTGACAACAACCAGTCATTGGATAGTCAGGTCACCACCCTCCCAACCACACTGGCTGGGAGAGACATCCATTAAAATGTATATCTTTAATGGAATGTATAAACACCTATGTTTATAATTACTTTCCTGGGAAAGTGGCTAGAAATTATGAAAACAATATCAAAAGGTCTGATTCTCAGGGTGACAGCCTCAAGCCTCCCCAGGAGGGAAGTGCCCCTGAGCCCTCCTGCAGCAGTGCCAGAGCTGCTGCTGAGGCTCTTTCCACCCCATTTCCCAGTCTGCTTGTGCAGAGCTTCGTTGGCATTAAGGATGCAGGAAGGCTCCTTCATTTTAGTGAAACTGGGAAATAATTGAGCAGGACAAAGCAGGAATTAATAAAAGATTTTCCATGCAGGTCTGCAAGTGGCTGAAGGTGAGAAAGCAGATTGTGCTGCAGGATGTGATCCTGGGGAGGCAAAAGTGTTGCAAAAAGAGGTGATTTTAGGGTGGGAGAAAGGTTTTTCTGGAGTCTCCTTAGGTGATGCCTCCACAGGGCACAAGTCATTGGTGTTCCAGTGGGATTTACTGGGCAAAATCAGGTTTTCTGTGTTCACTGACTTAGAGCAGAAAAAAAACCAGACCATAACAGGAGGCAAAGCTCATTGAGAGAACAGGGGGAGCCTGAAGTGCTCTTGTTCAATGGGAGAGGGTGGGGATGACCCAGGAATTAACATTCCATCCTCACCTGCAGGCTGCCCTCAGAGGCTGCAGATAACCCCCTGTGCAGGTGGGGAACGTGGGGACTGAAACAGGACATTGTAACCTGCAAGTGCCACTGCAGATAAACCCCTGAGTTCATCTGAGTGATTATCTGAGAGCTTGGCAGCGTGAAAAGCCCTCATCCTGCTGGGGAAACCTCGGGAATGGAGCACCTGCTCCAGCACATCTGCCCGGCAGCAGCTCCTGCACCACGCCACGGAGCCAGGGCAGCACGAGCTGCAGGGGTTCTCCTGGACACAGGGCTGAATGTCAAAGCACAGACACGTGGAAAACCTACACCAGCTGCTGATGTGTAAATGAAAGTCAGCCCCGAGTAAAGACACGGAAAACTCATGTAAATGATTCATTCAGAATTTATGAGGCGCGTCCGGAGAGACTCACGTCAGCTCCCTGCGCAGGGCAGGGCTGGCTGCTGCTCACACCATCCATAATTAATGCCCACTCAAAAGGGTTTTTTGTTGGCTGAAAAGAAAAGATAAATAAATAAAGCTCCTGTGCCTGCTGTCTTTGCAGAATCACCGTTTTGGATGACGGGAGCCTGCGCATCGTCAACGTCACCAAATCGGACGCGGGGAGTTACACCTGCGTGGCCACCAACCACTTCGGGACAGCGAGCAGCACGGGCAGCCTGCTGGTGAAAGGTGACTAAAACCATTCTTATTGTGGCTGTCTGGGGCACAAACTCCTGTTTGTTTTCATTATTCCTCCTCCAGGGCCGGATTTCGGCGTTTCAGGAATTGCGGGTGCTTTTTCGTCTTCTGTCAAATGGTGTTTTCAAAAGGAAAAGCTGTGATTTGTCAGAGACATTTAAAGGAATAATTTGACAAAGATATTTAAAGGAATCATTTGAGATAAACAATGAGAGGCACTGACAAATGTGTTGAATTAATTTTTGCCCTGCTGATGAGTAGTCCAGGGTCTGATTAATTATTATAGGCCATGAACATACAGGTTATTACCCTTGCACTCACTCTCTATCTCCTTCTCATTTGGGGAAAAATCTATATTGGATAGCAAATCAAGAAACATTGATTACAAAGTGATGAATCAATCAAAAAGCTCTAATGCTGTCAGTTTTAATTCTCCCACACATTGGCAGTGATGGATCATACTCAGTTACAGGCTCTCCTTGTCAACTGTTTCTGTGGTATATAGAAAATACTTAAAATGTTTCAGTGTGGGTTTTAATCCGTGTTTTTTATAGCTGGAGCATATCCAGAGGTGTCTTCTGACCCCAATCATTCTGGTATTTTCTGAACCTTGTAGGGAAGCAGGTGGACCCCAAAAACTCTTCAAGTTTGGGGTTGTTTTGAGTCCTTTGTGTGGCATTTGCCCATGCTGGTCCCTGAAAACAAGAACAGAGACAAGAGCAGCGTTGGGTCTCTGTAGGAGCTGATTCTCCCTTTTCTTAATCTGTGTTGTCCTAAGAGGTACCTGCAGCAAACAGCCAGGAAAGGGAGCACGAACATAAAAGAATTTACCCAGCCCCAATCCCATCCCCAGGGACAGCACAGGGGGGGCTCCAGCCCCAATCCCATCCCCAGGGACAGCACAGGGGGGGTTCCAGCCCCAATCCCATCCCCAGGATCAGCAGCAGGGGGGTTCCAGCCCCAATCCCATCCCCAGGGACAGCACAGGGGGGCTCCAGCCCCAATCCCATCCCCAGGATCAGCAGCAGGGGGGTTTCCAGCAGCAGGGTGGGGTTCCAGCTGTCCACATCTGGAGCTGTCCTGGTTTTCCACCTGCTTCAAGACCCCGAGGGGGAGAATCAGGAGCTGCAGTTCAGGGACTGCTTCTCCCACCACAAAAAAGCCAGCTGGTGGAAGCAGCAGTGATTGGGTTGTGTCATTCCAGAGTCATGGTTCTGTAGCTCCTGGCTGATCCTTCCTCCCTCGCAGTGCCCAAGGAATATCCTGTAACTCCCAGGAAAACCTCGGCAGCTGAACCTGACCGCTGCCTTCCCGTGCTCCACAAATCACTCCTCTGCACACTGAGGTTATAAAGGATTAGTGAGGGCTTTTTTCCCCCTCAGTGCTCTGTTTTGACTCCATTCCATTTGCATTAATGGCGGTGACACATGTGCATGAAGCAGAGAATAAACTCTTAAGCCCAAGACATGGATATTAACAGCAAACTGAGAAATGCAATTTGGAAGTCTGGCCCATAAAAAGTATAAAAGAGCAGAAACTATTCTGAACTCCAAATGAACTGTGTAAAATATTGTGTTAGAGAGTGAAATGCTTGAGTTTCTCTGCCCTAAGTAGAACAAGTGTGAGTTTGGACAGAAATATGAGTGAATTCCTTATTTTAACTCAGTTTTGTGGTGTACAAAAAGACTAATTTAACAGCTGATATGGTTTTTGACCTTAAGATATGCTTGCATTCTTTTCTAACTCCTCTTGTGTCATTGAGTGAAAAACTGTGAAGGTCAAGACATTTTTTCTAACCTTCCTGTGTTCTTCCATTAATATTGCAAGCTATCCTTATTTATTGTTTTTTTTTTTTAAATTTCCTTTCTCAGGGACAGATGCCGACAGTGTCAGAGACAGTGTAGGCAAGGATGGGAGGAGGAGGGGAATATGTTCCACCAGAAGCAAGGAAGCTTAAAATAACTCTCTGGCAAACAACCAGAGAGGGATGAATAAATATTCATTTTATGCATGAGTAGACAGTTTAAAAAATATCAAATCCTGACAGGTGCCCATAGGGCTGGGTATTAACATTCTGTTGTCAGGCTGGGTGAACCCCAGTGGTTTTCTGAACCAGTGCAGTTGTGCTTTGGGTCTGTTCTGTTGGCTGGTGCTAAATGAGAACCTCTTGGCCTCCAAGACCTGAAATCTTAGAAACTTGCTTGTACAGTTTGACCTTTAAATTAAAAAGCAGGATTGAGTTTGTAAGGCTGGAGAAGCAGCTCCTTCTAAAGCAGTGTTCAGAGCTCTGTAAAACATGGTGTGTGTTTCCATGTATTACATAAATATTAATTTTCCATCTTGTTCCTTCATTTTTTTCCTGTACTTGAGGCTAAATGTTCAATTCTTCCAACACACAGAAAGATTAGAGGCTCTCTGAGCACCAGGGGATTAAATGACAAATAGAGTAAACAGGCACAGCCTGTACAATATGAGTTCATTTGTGTTTAATGCAGTGATATCAATGGCTGATACAGCAGCAGGCTGCAAGAGGAAGCTGATGCCAAGGGTTTGCAATAAAAGCTGTGGATGTGGGAAGCACCAGGAGAGGCTCCTGTGCTGATATCCCAGCTGAGCAGGCTGTGGGAGCAGCACCCCAAACATCTGCTTCGGCCTCAGCTGTAAATCCATCTCCATATCTAAATACAGCAATTCTAATACAATTTAATTTAAATTTCTCTCTGAATGCTTGGTAGAGTTGGTGCCTCCCATGGGGGAGTGCAGCAATTCCCTTCACATTGGCACATCCCTGACAAGGGCAAGTTCCAATGGCTTTATTTGCCTCTTTAATTACGATGCACCTTTAACATTTTCCGACTGCTGTGAGCTCCTCTCATTTGGGCTGTCATGGGAAGGCTCAAGGCAGAAAAAGCAGCAGAACTTTCACTGGCTGGAATCTGTATCACTTTAGCAGGAAAAGAACACAAAGATAATGTCAGGAGGTTATTTTTTCCTCACGCTTGAATAGACTGATAGTCTTGATTTTGTCCAGCACAGTGATTCAAATTATTTCCTATAAAACAGCACATTTTTCATTCCCAGCCTATTCCTCTGTGTGAACGTTGAAGTGCTGCATTGCAGTTAAAATTGATTAAATACTGTAAATTCTGGCCCATTATCGAGTAACTTTTCAGAGACTTCAGATGTCGCTGCCTTTAAACCTGGAATTCTTGCTGTGTTTGTTCCATCCTTTAGGACACAGCGTTTGTCTTCTGCAGAAAGTGGCAGTGGGATGTGATGGCCCCCTCTGGCCACCCATGGCTGTCTCTGTTTCACCACCACCTGATCAGAATTCAAACTTCATTGTTTGGAATTTGTGTGGTGCTTGCCTCGTGTCCTTGGGGTTTGGTTTAGGTTTTGGGTTTTTTTTAATCAGTGAATTCCAGTAATTGTGAATTTCACCAGCTGTTCTCAGCTCTGTTGAGTTTGAAGTGACTTGGGAGTAACTGGGATATCAATTCCTTGGAGTGGGACTTTAACTTTTTCCCCAAGAGCAAGAATAAACCACACATTAAGGTGTTGAGGGTCTTTTTAACATGAACCAAGGGAAAACAACAGCAGCTGCTGAAATGTATTGACCTATTCCAGCACTGTCCACATCCCCAGGAGCCCTCTCCAGACCTGCCTGATTTTTTCCCCTTTGTTCCTATGGAAAAGCAGTCCCAGGAAGCTGCTGCAGGCATTTTCCATCCCACCCATCCCTATTCTGGGTTTAGTGGTTGTCATTTTGCAACACGAGTGGCCCCTCTGTCACTGAGCTCTGCCTTGTTCCTGCAGGGCTTAAGGTCATGCAAAGTCTTTATTTTTCTCTCCTCATCATTCAGCATCATCTTAAATTCATGTTGGTTATGCCTCAGCCCTTAAGGAAGGGACCTGCTTAAGTGACACCTGCAGTTGAAAGCACAAAATGTAATTTAAAAAAGAGAGGCAGAGTTTAAAGGAATAATCCCAGAGCAGCACTGGAGGGTTGTCCATATTTTCTGAGCTTTTTGTAATTTTCCTGGATAGCACTCGAGGTTTATGTTCACCTGGTGTCAAAACCAAGATAAAGATTCAACTCTGAAACCATCAAAAGAAGTTTCCTTATTCTTAAATTTTGTTTTATCATTTGCTGAACACAATTTTTATATGTAGTCCAGCCACGAATGAATATTCCTTATCAGGTCTAATACGTTGGGGTTTTTTTAATTTCATGGAGGAAAAGTCAGTTTAGAGTATGAACTTGTACTCCAGAATCTCTAAATCAGGGATTTGTAGGCAAAAAAAGCTCAGAGTGCCATGGAGTTATGAAGGCTCTGATTTATTCATGAGAACATGTTATGTATTCTCCTGTTTAAGTAATAAAACTTATTTCTAAGTTAGGAAAAACCTTTCTTGACTTCTGAGTCACAACCAGCAGCAAAGGCTTGATTTTCACAATTGACAAGGGAAGCCATAATCTTTGGCCATGAAATTGCAAAGGAAAATATCCCGCTCTAATTGGGCTATTTCCACTGACACCAATTATTTCTAGGACACAATTAAGGCTCTTTTGCTGGGTTTAAGTAAAATTATGACCCAGAGCAGTGCGTGAAAGGCACGATTATAAATGAGAGAGCTGTGCACTCACATCTGCCCTCCCTCCCTCAAGCCTGGCAGTTGCTTTGGGTGCTCTTTGCTGCATCTCCTTCACCAGCCCTGGCTGGGAAATCCTGAGCTGATGATGGAACACGAGGTTTAATCAGGATTTTATCCTTCCCTGTCCATTCCAACCCAGGCTGCTGTGTGATGCTGATCCTCATGGCCTGTGCAGGTGTGAGGGGCTCAGTCTGAGTTCAGCACTGGCAGCTGCAGCTCTTGTTGCACCTAAGGCTGGTAAAGTCTGGTTTCCCTCCCAGCTCTGTCCAGGTGAGGACCTGAGGTCGTCAGAAAAATCAGTTCAGCCCCAGAGCAGCCCAAGGAAATCGCTGTGGATCCTGCCAGCACCCCTATTTTTCTCACAGTTAATTGAAGCAAAAAGGTTGTGATTATTCTGAGCTGGCAGAAGTGACAAAATGAGAAGCAGATGGTGCCCGTGCTGTTGAGCTTTCCCCAAAGCCTCCCCTCCCTGGGCTGCTCACCTCTGGCTTCTGATTTTCTGAATGTGAGCTTGGCAAACACAACTGATCCCTGCTCTGGGACAGGGACAGCACCCAGGGACAGCTCCTGGAGCTGGGTTGGGTTTTAGGGAAAGGCTCTTCCCCAGGGAATGGGAACATTCCCAAGGCTGCCAGAGCTCCAGGAAACACTCCCAGGGAGGATCTGGGGGGTCTGTGCAGGGCCAGGGGCCCTGTGGGTCCCTTCCAGCTCAGGATGTTCCATGGTTCTGTGATCCCACAGCTGCTGTGATCTGTGAGCAGTGACACCCTGAGGATGATGATGATGCTGAGGGTCAGAGTGAGCAGCTGTGGCCCCTTTGGGGACATTTCCTGTCACAGGTTTGTGGCCAAACATTTCAGCAAGACTTGGGTCACAGAACGGTGAATGAGCAGCACAGAGAGAGCTCTCAGTTTCTTTCTGGGGAAAGAAAAAACCCAGTCAGCAGCTAAGGACAAAACCAGTGAATGGCAGAGAGAGAGATGTAAATGAAATCAAATCCCAGTAATAAAATCAAACAGCAGTGCATTGCTCTCAGGGCTGGCTGAATGAAGTAAGTTCAGAGTTTCTTTTTCTCTTGTAAGCTCCTACTGCTCATAACAAATAAAACTTGTAAACATAACACAAGTGTTAAGCTTCATTAAATTTGCAGCAGACAATTAATTTTTTTTTTTTTCAGGCAATTCAGAGGTTCTTCTGTAGTACTGATTTAGTTTAATTGAACATATTACCACAAGCAGACAATAAGAAATATATTGAAGATATCCATCTGGCTCCCACTGCAAACCTCGTGTGTCGTTTGCTGGGGCTGTCACAGGCCTTACTAATTGCCTCATTTTGGCTCTTTCACAATCAGTGTGATTTAGCCATTAACATGATAAAAGTCATCTCTGTGAAGGGCTGATATTAAAAGGCATAGATCTCCTCCTGCCTTGCTGTGGTGCCAGTTTTGGACAGATCCCCGGCGTTATTGGAGTGATATTTTTCAAAGCGGAAATACAAACGATCGGCTCCCCGGGAGAAACTTCTGCAGGTACCTGGGGGTGGTGATGGAGGGGCTGCAGCTGCTGGGAAATGTTCCCTCTGCATTTGGGAATTCCCTCCCACCTCCTTCTCCTTTCTCCTCACTCCCTCCAAGCCCCAGCCAACCTTCAGGCACATCAAGGGTCTTAAAACTGCTAATTGCTCGGGTAAATAATGGAACCGACACAGCAGCGAGTGCTGCTGCTTCTAGACACACCTGATTCAGCACATAAAGTGGAAAAAAGTTGTATTTTTAGAAAAGTTCAACCATTATGTCTGAATAACCTGTAGAGGGAAAAAAAACCCAACAGTATTTTTGTTCTGTATTCTTTCCTTAAACCCATAATGTATTGCAGGGTCAGCATTACTGCAGCCTCTCCTACCACAGGAAAAAAAAAAATATAAAATTTAGAATAATGCCTCTAAAAGCTCAGCACTTTTGTTTTAGGAATTTTTCTGACTTCTCCCAAAAAAGCAGGAGGTTCAGTTGTTTAGCTCTTGACAGAAGATGAGATCCATACATCAGCTGGAAGAGGAGACGACCTGTGGGTTAAACACAGACTCTTAATGAGATGAATGCAGGTTAATTAACAGTTTTCATCAACTCGCTTCAATTTATTTTAACACGCTGCATCTCAGAAAGGTTAAAATATTTGTCACTTTTGGAATACAAATGAAAGCCCAGCGTGGTTGAAACAAAGCCACAGGTCACATTTGAATCCAAGTCAATGCAGTGTGAGTGTGTTTATGTGTGTGATTGGACAGAAATCATAATTAACAAATGATTTTGCAGTGGGGCCCTGGCACAGAGTGCCCAGGGAAGCTGTGGCTGCTCCATCCCTGGAAGTGTCCAAGGCCAGGTTGGACAGGGCTTGGAGCAAAGTGGGATGGTGGAAGTGTCCAGCTCAGGATATTCTCTTATGTCCAGCACTGGTATTGGGAATTCATGCTCCTGTTCCCCCAGGCTGGGAGATCAGGGGCCATATCCCATCTCCTGCAGCTCTGTGTGCCCCTCCAGCCAGCAGGAATTTCAGGCACTGGGAGCTCTGGATCCTTGAGCTTTCAGCTCTGTGGAGCTGCCCTGGCTGGCAGAAAATGGAACATGACAGCTGCACTTGACGTTTGCAGCTGTGCTCAGCATTCCATGGGATGCAGTCCCACATCTCCTCCTTGCTGGGGGAGATCCTGGTTCTGAGCCTGCATTAGTGCAGGACATTTATTCTGGGACAGAATAATGCACTTTAGTGCAGGACATTTATTCTGGGACAGAATTTGGACACAGAGAGCTTGTCCTCCTTTCAAAGCGTGCAGTGGGATGAACTTCCAGGCCGGAGTTCTGTGGGAATTCCAGAAATCCTGGGTGAATTAGGGTGATACTCAAAGGGAAAGCAGCAAAAGAGAAGGCTGAGGTCACTGTGGCAGTGTCCCCAGAGCCACTTGTCCCCAGTTCTCCAGGCATCCCGTGTGCCTGGCGTGGGGGAGATGGTGATCTCAGCATCAGCTGTGCTGGGAGTGACTGAGATCCCTCTCAGGTGAGGGTAAGGAAGCAATGTGGGAGAACAAAGTGAACTTTATATCCTTGAAATCAGTGCCTCGGAGCAGACCAGCCTGAGGGTGATGTTTTTAACATCAAAGAGACAGAGGAAATGTTTAGAGAGCACATTTTCCATGGTGGGAGGAGGAAGAGTGGTGCAGAGGAGAATCTGGGACAGTGTTTGGGGAAATCCCAGTCCTTTTGTGCATTTTCTCAGGAGCACTTTTGGAAGCAGTTTAGCAGAGCCAAACACCCGAGGATTTGAGCTGATGGGAGCTTTTCTCCCTGAGCCTGGATTGCCAACAGGTTCCTTATCAGATAATAAAAGCCAGGTGGCACCCAGATACAGCCTGGCACTGACAGGTCAGGGGGTCTCAGATCAGGGGTTCAGCTCTGCTGAACGACAGGGAGGAGGTGCTTCAACTTCAGGGACTCCTGTGACCTGATTTTCCCTTTTTTTGGTGCAAGATTATGAGCAATCCCATCAGAGATCACATGGGGACAGGAGTCTCTTGTCTTTATCCCAAAATCCAAATGTTCCTGACTCAGAAGCAGGTGGGCTCTGAAATACGTGGAATTTCGTCAGCTTGCCATGGCTTGGGTTGGTTGTCTCTGTCTCAGTCACACATGCACTTGGAATATGAATTTTGCTTTCATTTGAAGTTTTTTAAGTGGGCCATGAAGAACCAATCCAATTTGTAGGGTGTTTTCTTCCAGGTTTGTTAGGAATATATGTGAATATAGAGTTTATTTAGGAAATCAGCAGTATTTCAGCAGTGAAAATTTCAGTTCCCATCCTAGGGGCACAGCAAAAAGTCTCTGTAAAAATCCATTAGTCCTGGGAGCTAAACTGAGCAGCTGACAATGAAACCATTCCCTGCAGGAGAGAGCCACAGGTGGAAGTGTCTGGGAGAAAACTCCAGACCATGACTGACCCCAGCACTGAAGCCAGGCTGAAAGGAGAGGTGGAGCTGCTGTTCCTCCTCTTCCCTGTGTGTGTCTTCCCAAGCTGGATCTTCATCCTGGCCTTGGAATTATTTACATGAGAAAAACTCGTGGCTAATTTGAGGCAGAATGCGGTGGAACAGCAGAAATGTCAGGGGCACTTTTTAATGATGCTCTGTGAGGAAGATTTATTCAGGAGAGAAGGCGCTGAGGATTTGGAGCAAGTTCTAATGAGGAATGGTCTTGGGGGTTGTTATTTTCATTTCACCTGTGGTCCTGCCTCCACCCTGCCCCTGACATCAGCAGCAGGGCTCAAGCACGAGGCAGCAAAGCAGGAGCCCTCAGAATGTGAAGTTTGTCTTCTCTGTGTGCCGCTAATTAAAACGAGTCACTTCCTTAGGAGGGAGCACAGGGCATGGTGAGCCAATCTCATCTTCACCAGGAAACAAACGAGACCTTTCCGGCCCAGGGAGTTTTGTTGCAGTGTTTTTTTGGTTGGTTCTGGTCTCTGGTTTGATCAGTAATAGGGGTTTGGGCGTCAGACTTGCTCACGCTGCTGTGGAGGCCTCAATGGGGATGCAAGAAAAAGTTCATCTGAAATAAAAATATCTGCTGTGCACAGTGGTGCAGGGAGACAAAACAGCTCCTAATGAAGGCTTGATCCATTTTATAGGCTGGGCAAATAAGGCAGCAGAGACTTTTAATGACTTGCTCAAGGTCAGACACAAAGTGAGGAGAAGAACTCATTTTACTCCCAATTACTCCAAGTCTGTGCCCACACCGGAGCAACCTTCCTCTTCATTTGGCTCTCTTCCTTCTCTTTTGCTAATCTAATTCTCTTTTTGATGGAATTGTTGAGTTGGATTTGGCTGTGACTCAAAGTCTGGATGTTCAGACTGGTGTTTGAGGGGCTGGGTCACTGCTGTGCTCAGCTGGGATGCATTCCCTGTGGGAACAGAGATAAAATCACCCCCTGCTTTTGCTTTCCCTTCTCCCCGGTGCCTGGCTCGGTTCTTTGGATACCTGGAACATCCTGAGGTTTGCAGCTTTGTGCTTTGTTTGATTTAAACTCACAGGTACTTTCTGACAATGTGCATTTGCCAGGAGTTAAAAGAGAACAGTAAAATTACAAAAAAAAAAAAAAAGTAAAAAAAATAGTCAAAACTTCTCCTGTTTTCAGAGGTATCCATAGGTGCTCCCTTCCAGTTCCCTTTCCACAATGAGAAGATGAATGTCTTGAATGATTCATGTCATCATGAATGATTGATCAATGTCCTGGACACCAAGCCTGGCTTATCCCAAGGCAGGGATGACACAGCCAGCCTTGATCTGTGTGACATTAAGGATGGTTAAGCTGTGGATCATTCTCTGGGAAGCTGGAAAGTCCAGCCAGGGATTTTCTGGCTGTTCCCTAAGTTTGACAGCTCAAGAGGCATCTGCTTCTAATGACTCTTAATTTGGGATTTATTCTGTCATGGCAGCTAATTCTGAACATCTCGGTGCTGATGAGGAGAGTGGGTAACAGGCATGGAATTCACGTGGGAAAGGCCTAAAATACTCACTTGTGCCTTAAAAATGCAAAGACAGTGGCAGTCACTCCATGATTCTGCAGTTTGAGTGCCTGGATGTTGTATTTTTATTGCTCTGCTGCTTCCTGAAATTTTTGATTGATGATCATCACTATTAAAACCACCTAAAAACACCATAAACAAACAAACTCCAGAGGGTGAACTGTTCCAAGGGGCAAAATGTTGTTTTGTGTCCATGGGCTCCATGGAATCACATCTGCACAATTCCCCTGGTTTGTGGTACGAGGAGAGCAGTGATTGATCCCTGAGGGACTCACAATTTATCACAGATTAGATATGATTTCTGCTGTATCTGATTAACCTTCTCTGCGAGATGGCCATCGTTTCTGCAATGACAGCAGATTATTCCGTGCTCGAAAAGACGGATATCGGCTCGTCGCAATCAATAGCCCACAAAAGGTGACGCCTTGAATTCCCCAGGTTATCCACAAAGATTGTCACCAACGCCTGCATCGTTTGTCAAATACAGAGATCTCACTTGAGGCAGCTCTGGAGTGAAGTGGGTTTTATTTCAGTCTGCAATGCAGAGCTGGAGAAGGATGTTTGAGGTTCCTGGTGTAATCAGGCGCTGTTGCATCCTGCCGCAAAGAGCAAGAACAAATTTCCCTGAGTGACAGATTTGATTGTCATCTCCAGAGCCCATTACATGTGATTTGCTTTGTGACAATTGTATGGAGAGAGCTTGATTGGATCAGATTGCATTGCACTGGGTAAAATGGGGGTTAAAGTGGAGTATTGGGTCCTCTCCCCACTCCCTGCACTCTCGCTGGAGTGGATGTATTTTCAGATATTTTTTGTCTTTGAATTTGCTCCAATGGCACACCCCTCCCCAGTGTCCTCCCGTGCAGCTCCATCCTTAATGTGTTTTCAGATTTAAATTAACTTTCATTTGTTATTGAGCCACCCAAGGAATGCAGATTGGGGCGTGCAGAGTGCAGTCCCCTCTGGGCAGTGGGGGACATCCATTCCTGGCAGGGAGGCTCTGCCATCAAACTTTGTGGAGTTTTCCGTCTGTGGGAAGCTCTTTAGTGAAGCTGAGGATGAAACTTGGAAGGGACAGATCACAGGGAGCAACAGCCAAAGTCTCCTCTTACAACAACCTTTCCCTCCCTCACAGAAAATTCCTGACAAAATTCCTGAGAATTCCTGACGAAGGGGCTCAGGCTCCCAGCTAGGAGCAATCCCATGTCCCCGCACTGCTGTGGGGAGATTTAAGCCAAACAAGTGGCAAGATAAGGATCCTCCTTCAGCAAAGCAATTTTAGCGTGTCCTGAAGGCCCAGCTCAGCCCTGTGTGAGGCTGAATTGAGTCTGTGCTCTCCCAGGAAAGGTCAGATGTTCCATCCCTCCCTTCCCTGATCCCTGCTGAGCACAGGGCCACCTCTCACTGCAGAGATCAGTGCTGCCTGATGGCACAGAAAGCTCTAATCACCAATCACAAATATTTCTAAAATCAGAGCTAAGTGACTTTATTCCCAGGCCTAAAGTCCCTTTTCAAAACCGATAGTCTCCTTTTAATAGGATTATATTTTATTAGGCTGAACTGCCATAGTACACACCAGAGGGTGGAAACGCTGCAGAATCTTCTGTTAAGAATGTGTGTAATAGCTGATTGGAGGGAAAAAAAGAGATATATAGGCATAAAAGCCAAGTGCCTGTTCCTGAAAGCATCTGTGTGACTCATCACAGCTCACAGGTGGGATATTTTAAAAGCCAAATACTGTAAATACTTAACCTTTTCCCCATTTCTTTTTCATCTCAATTTTGGCCATGCCCCATGAAGTACTCAATCTATTCAGCTGTAATTTGCTCTGCTAATTCCTCTATGTGTTCAGTCATTCACTGGGTTTTAATCTCTTTAATTCAGAGTTGTATTTTGCTCTCTCCTGCACATCTCAGTGAGGACAGAGCACTCAGAGCTCCCAGAAGTTTCACCAGTCAGGTCTCAGAGGCTTTTGACTTTATGGCCCTGGAGAAATATTTCATTCACAAAGGAAGGAAAAAAAAAAAAAAATAGAGCACATTTGAGTATTTTCATGTATTGGACTTTGATTCTTTGGTTGCTCATAGAAACCAGATCTTCCAGGATTGATTTTTATTATCTCCAGACACGATTTGCCTTGGAATCAATACAACAATGTAAAATGTCATTGCAAATAGAGGACATTGATCTGAAATTGCATTTATTAACTCCCACTGATAAAAGCCAAAATGGAATTGGTAAATATGCTGGTATTCAAAAAAAAAAGAAAAAGAAAATGAGTCCCAAATGCTTGAGTTAGAGTTCATCTACAAGAAAAACACATCTTAAAATCTTCTACAGGAAATTATTTATGCAAATAAGGAAAAATATATCTGCATCTTTAACACTGTAACTCTAATCTGAGAGAATTAGGTAATTAGCTGGTTAATCAAACTGGAAATTGCTGTTTATCTGCCCAGGTCCTCGTAAGGAATATCAGCAGTCAGGAGAATTTCCAACAGACCTTCCCTACTCAGGCAAAGAGGGAATGGGAAAGAGACACACGCTGCAGAGCTCAGAGCAGGCTGAAGTTAGGACTTCATGATCTTGGGAGTCTTTTACAACCTTAATTATTCCATGATTCTGTAGGATCTTGTACAACATTCCCATTTGCTCCCCAGCAGCAGGGAAGTGCAAACTGGAATGAAGGCAAGGCTGGAAGAAGAAAGGAAGGAATAAGCCTTTGGAACATTTCCTTTAGAAGCAGGACAGTCTGAAAGCACTGCTCATCTGGAGGCTGCGGAGGGCAGTTGTGATTTTTTCAGGGTTTTCATGCTGGATAAATATGTCAAAACCTGAGTATTCCCTTCTGTTCCTTCTCCTTCGACCTCCTCCTGTGTGCTGGGATAGATGTCTAAATAAGCATTTAGGTATTAGCTGCAGCCAGCCTTGGAAATGCTGACATTATCCCTTCCCTTTTTAATCTGCCTCTGAATGCTCAATTGCACCGATTCGAGGCCAGCAACAGGAGCTGCATCCCCTGAGCATTTCCAGGTTGGATTTTTGTTCCAGTCAGGCTCTGTGTGTCCCTCCAGCAGCAGGGCTGGCAGCACAGATCTGCTGTTGAGGGTTTGGATATCCTCACCTGCAAGGTGCTGCTGAATCCATCCCTGGAGAGGCTCCCACAGCCCCCAGGGCTGAGCCAACCTGGGAACGGGATTGGTATAGGTACACAGTGTAATATTGGCTTTTTGAAATTATCCAGATGAGTGCTACATGTATAATGTTAAAATGGCTTTGCTGTGATAGTCAGTACAGCACATTTGAAGTGTCTGCTCGGTTGGGATAACTGCAGTGAACAGATGATGGGGACCCTGCTGCTATCAACACTCAGCACCCCTGGAAAGACCCAGCCAAGGCCCAAATTAAAAGGTGATAAGAAGAGAATTCAAGCCACAAGCCAAGACACACAAATGCTCTAAACAGGTGGAGCCAAGGAGTGGCCATGCTAAACGTGCTGGAAAATGTAAAGTAGTTAATGGAAAAGTTTGAATGAGCATCAAGTCTATGAATATGCATCAGGTGATGCACTAGCAATGGAATATAAAGGGTGTTTCCAAAACACCAGGGGTGCTCTTGGCAGAGAACCAGGTTCCTGGCTGTTTTAACCCTTTGCCTTATTGTCTTTGCCTTCTACTGACTTTTTTATTAAACCTTCTAAAATTTACCAGGAAAGTCGTTTTTCCCAGGATGCTGAGTCCACCTCGTCATCTGTGTGTGTCAGCCTCTGCTGAGGTTTGTGCCACAGGCAGAGCTGCTCACCCTAAACAAATCCTGCTCCCGAGGGACACCCGATCCATCGGGTGATTCCCTGGCACATCGGGCTCCTTGTGACCCCCAGACCCTGCCCTCGGCCCTGCAGCCTGGCTGGGGCAACTGGAAATACATCCCGAAATGCATCCCAGCATCCCAAAATGCATCCCAGCATCCCAAAATGCATCCCAGCATCCCAAAATGCACCCCCGAAGAGTCGGGAGATGCATCACGGCTGATGATGGGCAGCTGAAAGAGGAGGGAAGGGAAGCAATTCCAGCCTTCCCACGGATGGGAGGTGCTGCTCGGCTCCCTCTCTTCTAATGAAGAAAGGAAACTTTGTTAAAATCTCTTGCAGGACAAACCAAATCCATTCCCTGAGCCAGAAGAACGCCGAGTTCTCGGCGCCGCGCTGCAGCGGTGAAGCCGAGGGCGGTGAGGCAGGAAAATGGGGATTTCGGGCAGGAAAATGGGGATTTCGGGCAGGAAAATGGGGATTTCGGGCAGGAAAATGGGGATTTCGGGCAGGATGAAGGAGCGGGGACGAGCTGGGGGGACCAGCAGGAGGCTGGCTGGGGGATGGACACCCAGAGGCTTCGCTCCGGCCGGGGACCATCCCCAGGAGCTCTCGGGCTGCTCAGAGCCTCTGGCTCAGCTCCAGCAGGACTGGAAAAACCATGGAAAACCGGGAAGTGCCGCCTCTGTCACACCGAGAGCGTCCTCCCGAGAGCGCTGGCGTGGAAGGAAGGCAGGGAAGGAGCTCTGCTGTTCCCGAGCCTTCAGTGACACCTACAGACGTGCCTGCACATCCAGCTGCGCTCCCAGGGATGCAGGATCCTATCCCAAAGATGCAGGATCCCATCCCAGGGATGCAGGATCCCATCCCAGGGATGCAGGATCCAATCCCAGGGATGCAGGATCCAATCCCAGGGATGCAGGATCCCACCCCAGGGATGCAGGATCCAATCCCAGGGATGCAGGATCCCATCTCAAGGATGCAGGATCCCACCCCAGGGATGCAGGATCCCATCCCAGGGATGCAGGATCCCATCTCAAGGATGCAGGATCCCATCCCAAAGATGCAGGATCCCACCCCAGGGATGCAGGATCCAATCCCAGCAGCAACAGGCACGGCTGGGCATCAGCAGGAATTCCCCATGGAAAGCTCTGTGCTGCCCAGGGCAGGGGTGGAGCCCCGGGGGATTTAACAGAGGTCTGGATGTGGCAGCTGGGACGTGGGACACTGGTGGCCTTGGCAGGGGTGAGGAGTGGTTGGTGACCTTAAAAGATCTTTTCCAAGTTAAATAATTCCATGATTCCATGAAACCTGCAGGCATTTGTGGGAGCACCGAGCACTCACAGTTCCTACAGCACCTGCAGCAAACACCCATTTCTTGATATCTTTTATAGAAATCCTAGAATTCTATTATATTTAATATTCTCTATGTTTATATAAACCTATAACCTATAGGTTGTATAAACCTATAATATTCTAACTATATTCTAGAATATAAATATTCCATAAAGAATATTTTGTATATATATATATCTAATTATGTATCTAATATATTCTACAATATAATTGTATGGAATTCTATAGTATTCTATAGAATTCTGTAGAATAGAAATTACATACCAGATTTCTATATTCTAGAATCTATTCTATTTTCTAAAATTCTATAAAATTATATATATACTGTTCTATATACTTATAGTCTTTATATTATTCATTCTTTTTGTGTTTATAAACACCTGAGAAATATGTAATGTATTAATTCATTAACTGACTAATTAAGTGTCATAACAGTTGTTCTAAGAGTTCCTCTGTTTGGTCACAAGTGAACAAAATAACAGACAAATGAAATTTGTCCAAGATAATACAGCCAAGCCCCAGAGGATTTGATCTGAAATCTCTACAGACAGGAACAAAATCCTTCTCCCCACCTCCTGTAGAGTTTTGATAAGGTTGAAAATCCAGGAACAGTTTTGCATTCCCTGAGCAGTTCTGCCCAGTCCCTATCTGTGTGGCTGTATCTTCATTAATTTAGCAGGGAATTAAGCAGGTGGGAAATAGGCTCAGGAAGAAGTAGTTAAGATTTTGGTGTCATGTACCAGAGATTGAGTAATGTTGGTATTATTTTAGCATGACAGCTGTGCAGAGTAGATTTTTGGAATAAGCAAAAATATCTATCTCTGTATGATTTTCAGACTTTTGCTCTCATTGTTAAGCAATATTTTTTCTCTTTTTCATTTCCTCTGAGGCCCTGTTGAAAAAATTGCTGCATTTTTGTCAACAGAAATGGAAGAGAAATGTTAACTTTAGAGGCAGAGGGAATTCACAGGCACAGACGAGGAGCTGGAGTCTGCATAATGTGTCGTGGCTCATCTTTCTGTGCCACACTCTGCTCACACTGAGGTGAAAAATAGACAATTAAACCAGTGGTAAAGGAGCTGTGGAGCTCCAGCTGTGACAGGGATTAGTCCTGAATGAGGGTGGAGCTGCTGCCTGTGTTTGACACAGAACCTGCTCCGTGTCTGGGGTTTCCCTTTGGAAATGTCCTGGTTTGGAGCCTCCTTCTGCCTCAGCCCCCTGCAATGGCCCTGCCCACACCCCAGCAGGGCTTTGGGCTCTGTGCAGTGCAAGGTTCTGTTGGCATCACTCATCTTTTATATTTATTCTTTGTGGGGGCCCTCCCTGCACAAGGGAAGGATTTGAGATGTGAAATCATCCATCAGAGAGCGTGGCCAGCTCCCAGTAAACAGCATAACAATAATCTCAGCCTGATCTTTGCCTTTCCAGGTATGGCCACATTAAAAACTCCTGGTTTTAATACATCCTTTTTATTCTGGTTTTGGAGGTTTTATATTTAATTTGGGAACAACAGAACAGATTTTTGATAACCACGGTGAGCGATGCATGGGTGTGGAAGAACGCTTGAAGTGAGAAGATTCAAATGAGAGAATCTCTGATAAAAAGATTTAATTGAGCCTTTCAGATCTTTTCCAGCCTTTTCTTTCCTCCTTCATCAGGATGGTGACTGGAAAAGGATTCTGGGGAGTTTATGAAGTGTTTTAATCCAATAACTAGAGAAAAGATAAACCCAAAGATGGAATAATTCACTTGTTGATTTAAGGACTTTCCTGAGTGATCAGTGCTTAGGATCTCTCTCAGCCCAGTCTCTGCTCCTCAGGAGAACAAGAATAATCTTTTTTTTTTTTCTTTTTCCCCATTTCTTTGTTGTTTGTAGATCCAACCCGGGTCATGGTGTCCCCTTTCAGCATGGATGTCACAGTTGGAGAAAGCATCGTCCTGCCTTGCCAGGTGTCCCACGACCACTCCCTGGACATCGTGTTCACCTGGTCCTTCAACGGGCACCTGATCGACTTTGAGAAAGATGGGGATCACTTTGAAAGGGTGGGAGGGGTAAGTATTAAATCTGACAAGGTGGGAATGTAGAAAAGGCTGCTAACAGGAGGAACTGGAAGAAGGCAGCAAGAAAAAGGAGGAAAGAAATGGACAATTTTCAGCAGAGGTAGAAAACTGGGAAGGGTTTTGAATGTTGCTCTGAGGGAGGTTTTAGAGAGCAACAGGTCTTGGGCATAGTGACAGTTCATGTTTATATTTGTCAGGAGTGAAATTTAATGCTGAAAGGAAAAGCAGATACCATTTCCAAGCCTTTCTCTTATCCCTTAAAAAAAATCATTTAAAGATGAACTCCCAGATTGCTGCCCAGAGCTCGCAGCAGCAGCCATGGCTTTACAGGGTGACTGCTCCTGTTTTGGCCCACAAAGCTAAAATTACAAACTTTATTCATATTCCTCAGTCCAAAGGCCAGAACCATGAGATTACCCTGAGATTTCCAATCTATTGAATGCTTTGTGTCTGGAGAGAAATTGAGAGAGGTTCTCAGCATCCAATACATGCAGAAATCTAATTAGTTCTATTCACCAGTTAATCAGACATGCACTTGGCGTTTGGAAAACAAATTACTGCTGGTGTGTGATGCAAGATTTCCTCACAGAGTGCTGTTCTCGTGATCTTTAGCACAAAAATGCTGGGCAATCAAAATGCTGGCTGGCACACAAAGATGTGAAACTACTGCTGATACCTCCAGATTTGGGCTGGGCTTCCCTTGCAGGAGAGATGGAGACACAGCCTGGGCCCCTGGATGTCAGAGAGGGTAAAAATCCGATATCCAGAGAGAAAAAGGAGGAATCAGAGTGAACCTGTCCTACACTGTCACTTTGTTTTAATGGGGAAAGTACTTGACAGCCCCCAGCCCTGCTCCCTGGAGGAGCCAGAATTTTAGGGATGCTCCCTCTCTTACTTTCCAGGCAGACTCCCATCATTTTAACAAGCCATGGCTTGCTTGGTGATGCTCTCATCAGCCAGCATAAAGTAAATCCATTAGTCATGGTGTCCTTCATGTGATAATGATGTTTAGGGCTCATTAAAAAGTAATTGTAACCACTTTTCCCTACTTTATCAGCAGGATTCAGCTGGCGATTTGATGATCAGGAGCATCCAGCTGAAGCATGCAGGGAAATACGTCTGCATGGTGCAAACAAGTGTGGACAAGCTCTCAGCTGCTGCAGACCTGATTGTAAGAGGTATTTGAATTTTGCTGCTGTTGTTGGTGTTGTCATAGAATTTATTTTATTTGATTTCCTGCCTTCTGCAATACCTGGGCTCAGAGACAGCCCCACACCTTGTAATCAATCTGAGGGAAAAGCTCTGAGTGCACACTGGGGTTCACAGCACCCACCAGAGCATGTCAGGTGTTTCAGATGCTCCCAGAACAGAGCCAGCCCACACATCCCTGCTACTTGTTCACATCCTGAATGCCAGCCCTGCACCCACTGAGCTCATTTGTGCCATGGACTGAGCAGCAGGAGCAGCATCCAGCTATTGGCAGCAATTCTGCCAAACAGTGTTATTCTTCTTCAGAATAAACATGATTTATTCTTATTAAACTCCACTGATATATCGAGATCTCTTCATTACCATGCACAGGTGATGTGTAAGTTTGACTTTAACAGAGCTGTAATTAATTACCCTGAGTCTGTGTCCTTATGACAAATATGATTTATATTTCCCTGCTTGTTCACTTTGGGGAAGGAAAATTTGGGTGCTGCTCTGTTCTTGCTACCCTTGGTTCTCATAAACAAGAGGAATATTCAGTTCTCATTAAATGAGATAACCCTTGATGATAAGAAAAGTCCTGATCTTGTCACTCCCTAAAAACACCAGGGGTGTTAGAACACTGGCATAGGGTGCCCCAGGGTGCTCAGGGTGCCCAGGGCAGCTGTGGCTGCCCCTGGAGGAGTCCAAGGCCAGGCTGGACAGGGCTGGAGCACCTGGAACAGTGGGAGGTGTCCCTGCCATGGCAGGGGTGGGACAGGATGGGATTTAAGGTCCCTTCCAGCACAAACCCTTCTGTGATGTCCGAGGTGGGAGCAGACTGAACCTCGGGCATCGCTCCGGCAGCAAAGGCCGTGGGATGGAGCAGAGAGGTCTCTCCCTGCCTGGGGCTCCCTGCAGAGCCTCAGTGGTTAAAAACACCCAGCAGGGAGACAGAACATCCTGATCTCTGCCACCACACTGCTCCCAGCCCCAGGCAGGCAGGGAGAGCTGCAGCTGCCCCAGCTGCTGTGCAGGGACCCGTCCCCTCTCTCCCCCTCGAGTCACTGGGGTTCTGCTGCGGTCCCACAGGTCCCCCGGGGCCCCCCGAGGCTGTGACCATCGATGAGGTGACAGACACCACGGCCCAGCTGTCCTGGAGGCCGGGGGCAGACAACCACAGCCCCATCACCATGTACGTGGTGCAGGCACGCACGCCCTTCTCGGTGGGCTGGCAGGCAGTGAGCACAGGTAAGGTCCTCACCTGGCACAGGGAGCTCCAGGGATGGCAAACCCACCCCTCAGTGCCATGTGGAGATGGAAATGACACTGTTTCTTGGTGTAGAATTTTTATTTCTTTTATTTGTTTATTATTTTATTTTTCTGTTATTTTATTTTATTTTTTATTTTATTATTTATTTTATTCATTATTTTATTTATTTATTATTTTATTTATTTATTATTTTATTTATCATTATTTTGTTTATTTTTAAAATTATTTATTCATTTATTTATTTTATTTTTCTATTATTCTAATTTTTTATTTATTTTTTATTATTATTTTATTCATCATTATTTTATTTTTTTATTAAATTGATTATTATTCTTTTGTTTATTTATTATTTATTATTTATTATCTTATTCTTTTATTAATATTTCATTTTTCTTATTTTATTATTTAATTTATTAATTATTATTTTTATTATTTATAATTTTTTTTGTTGTTGTTGTTATTTCATTATTATTATTTATTTAGTTTATATTTATAGGAATATCAGAAGATACTGTGTTGGAATCTGGCTAGCCAATAATCTCTTGAAATTCACTTTACTGGTTGGTAATGGTTAGGGCACATGTTCAGCAAACTTTTCTCTTTTTTAGATAGTTTACATTTTTTCTGCACAGATTCTCACAGGATAGACTTCTTATTTTTAAAGATATAAATTGTTTCTTTCATAAGAACAGCTTGTTATGTAAACTGATTTTCATCTCTATAACTTTTTCTTAAGGGAATAAGTAGATTTTCACTGTTACAGTGAGTTCCAGTCTTATGAAAGCTGACAGGTTTCTCACAAGACCTTATCAGGCTAGCTTTCAGCTCAGCCTAAGTAATAAATAAAATAAAAAAATAAAATAATATAATAAATAATAAAATAAATAATAAAAATTTAAATAATTTAAAAAATAATAAAAAAAATAAAGCCTGGTTTTACAAGGCCTTTCTTTTAGAAGGTTTTTACCTACCTGTAACACCTCAGCCCCCACACCGAGCTGCTTGGACCAGACCCTGATGTGAAATGCAATTTCCCTGGCTGCAGAGCACTGCTCTTATTAACTGGTTTCAGGTTTGGCAACCCAAAGATTTAGGGTGCAGCCAGTGCCATTACTCACCCATTTTTCTCATGAATGTTTAAGGGAAAACAGAATGAATTCCTATCTCTTGTTGCTGTGCTGGAGATATACAACAGTAATTGTGGCCTATAAAGACATCCCTCAGGGACAGCCCGTGTCATCCAGCCCATCTTTAAGGAGAATTATTTTCCTGATAGAGGGGAAAAATCCCATGGTGTAATTGCTCATTCCGTCAGAGGTTAATTTTGTTCCAGCAACCATTAAACAGAGACAACAGTGTGTTTCAAAAAGAGAAAAATAAACGCCCTCCAAACCTGGTGTCTTGACACTTTGTTTCCAAACTCTGGCAATTTTGGAGAAACTCTTTAATGGCAGGAATTTCTGGGCTAAAAGCACGGGGGTTTAGTGCACAGGGGGTTAATGCTGCCTCTTTCACTTCTTTGCACTTGGCAAAACATTAGAAAAATCAGAGAAAGTTTACCAACCCTTCTTGGTACTTACATTAAGCCCTCACCTTTAAAGAAATGAGATTTCCCTGTGCCTTTTCGCCAGCAGTATTTTAACATGCCAGTGGGTTTCCTTGCACCCCCAGTCCCAGAGATCATCGACGGCAGGACGTTCACGGCCACGGTGGTGGGGCTGAACCCGTGGGTGGAGTACGAGTTCAGAGTGGTGGCTGCCAACCTGATCGGGATCGGGGAGCCCAGCAGGCCCTCCGAGAAGAGAAGAACCGAGGAAGCTCGTAAGTAGTGCTGGGCAGAGGAGCTGAGGGGGAAATCCTTGGGGGATAAATGCCAAAAGATCCCTCAGCTGTGGGCAGGTGGCTCCTCTGTTCTGTTGGAGCCCATGGAGGAAACGAATGTGAAACGGGAAAATAAATAAAAGATCTTTTTCAATGTTTAAACTAAACAATTAGAGACTGAATACACAAGTTAATTGACATACTTTTAATATACTATTATTGACATACTTTTAATGTGCTGTTTGCCATGGCAAATTAGTCATTTTAACAGTTGCTGGCACCAGCAGGGGAAGGCCAGCAGTGTCCTGCTGCTCTGTTCCATCTCCATGTGGATTTTGGGTTTCAAAGCTGTCACATCCATCTTCTGCATTTATTTTTTTTGCAGTCCCTGAGGTGACCCCAGCTAATGTCAGTGGAGGTGGAGGCAGCAAGTCTGAGCTGGTCATTACCTGGGAGGTGAGTCTCACTCCAGCCTTCTGTGGATTTCGAAGGGTTGGCAGTCAAAAAGCCCAGATTGTGTGCTAAAAACAGCCCAGCTGAGCAGATGGAGCTAAAGGATGGGCCCAGCCCCAGGGAAGTGGGGAGCAGGGGCCATGGGGAGCAGGATCTGCCACCAGCTCAGCTCCCCTTGACTCCCAGCACACCCACACGACAAAATGTGGGTGCCCAAGGGATAAACCAAGCTTGGAACATCCTGAGCTGGTGGAGAATCGCAGTGCTGGCTCCCAGCTTCCTCCCTCCTCCTGCCTGGGATATGAGGCAGCAAACAGATCAGAGCCAGCACAGGGCAGGCTGGCTTTCATTGCTGCTGATGGCAGCCAGCGAGAGGAGATGCAGAGATGGGAAATGTTTAATATTCCTTAAGGCAGACGGGGTTAGAACTTTAGTCATTTGTCTGCTCATATTTTTGTGTTGTGATGCAATGCAGCTGGCATATTTCTCCTAATAATGAACTCCACCAGACGTGCTAACACTTCCATTTAGCACTATTTCTGACCAAGCTGGCAGAATGAATCGCCAGAGTTATTCTTGAGGTTATTAAAAACCTATAAATGGGTTTTTGTCCTCACCACACAGCTCAATGTGCTAAATTTCCTCCTCTGTTGGACTAATTAGTTACGCCGTGTCTCCTAAAGATACTGCAATATGTTTCAAAAACACACATGGCCAGAACATCAGCCATTGGTTCGAGATGTAATTTGCACAAAATATCATTTGCATTTTGATAAAGAGTGGTTTTACTCTTTTAAATGTCCAGAGGCCTTTTCTTTATGTGAGCCCTACAGCACAGAGCAGGATGCAGTCACCAGTAGTAACCCAGGCTGAAGCTCCATGGACATCTCAGGGATTAAGGTGACCCATAATTATGGATTATTTTAATACTGGAACCTTTGGGTTTAGTGCAGCTTTTTAGGGGGCTGCAAGCCTCAGAGTAGGAAGTGTCAGTGTGTAGGGTGTGTTCTTTGTTCACGTGTGATCCCAAAGGCCTGAGAGCGGCAGCACGTGTGTTGGGAAAGCAGGAACAGAACAAACCTCAGGCTCTTCACCAAGCCTGAAATTACATCAGAAATGCAGGCCCCATCTGGTCAGGGAGGGAGGGGAAATAAGCTTCAGGAGAAGTGTCTTCTGGAGGTGCTGCTTCGTGTTTCAGTGTGGAAGCGTGTTTCTGCCATGGAGCAGAAAGGCTCTGGTGCAGGCAGGATGGGATGAATTCTTGTTGGATGTGACACAGGACCTCCTGCACCTCCGTCCAGTGCTGTGTTCACAGAATCATCACAGAATCAATTAACTAGGTTGGAAAAGATCTCTGAGATCATCAAGTCCAGGCTGTGAAGGCAGAGGACCGAGAGGAATGCCGGGGGCGCGGCGGGGCGCTCGGCGTGCGCTGAAGCCGCTGTTTGTCCCTGCCCACAGACGGTGCCCGAGGAGCTGCAGAACGGGGGTGGCTTTGGCTACGTGGTGGCTTTCCGGCCCCTGGGCACGGTCAGCTGGATGCAGACGGTGGTGGCCTCGCCGGATGCCGCCCGCTACGTGTTCCGCAACGAGAGCCTGCCGCCCTTCTCGCCCTACGAGGTCAAAGTGGGCGTCTACAACAACAAGGGGGAAGGCTCCTTCAGCCCCGTCACCGTCGTCTACTCGGCAGAGGAAGGTAGAGATGAGCCCTCCCCACCTCCTCTCCCTCCTCCCTTTCAGGCTCTGAAGGGCTTTGGTCTCCACCTTGACGCATCCTTTGATACCTCAGCCCCACTCTGGTTTATAATAAATGGCGAACCGTGATTAATTCTTCTCATAGCCATTAAAATAACGTTAATCGTAATGAAATCTTTTGATATTAATGGAAAAGTAATATGTAATCTGGGAAGAATTCCGTGGAGATTTAGCATGAATTAATGTCCACTGATTAGAAAATGTTCTTACTTGTCCTAATTACAGTACATGGTATCCTGGGCTGAGTTTAGTAATGACAGCTTATTATTTCTGAGGGAGAGGCCCGGCACAGCCTGACAGGCCATCGGTTTGAAACGTGGACATTTGTTTGCTTCCTTCCTTGTGCAATGAGGAAAATAATTCCCCTGGTGTTTGGGACTAATTGAACATAGAATTGAAAAGTCTTACTTCTGCTTTTAACTGCCCAGAGCCGACCAGAGCCCCCACCACTGTTTTGGCCAGAAGTGTTTCTGCCTCAGACGTGGAAGTTTCTTGGGCTCCCCCGTGGGAGAACCAGCACAAAGGAAGAATACAGGGATATGAGGTATGGGAAACAGCGCAGGATCCTTCCTTGAGGGGACACAGAGATGTCCTCGTGCTGCTCCTCCTGCCATGGGTGTGTTCCTAAAGTGGATTTGCTTCTCTCTGCCTCTTTAGTGCACAGACATCTTATGGTTAAAATTCCACCTTTCTCTCACAAGGTTAAAAATTCCACCTTTCTCTCACAAGGTTAAAAATTCCACCCTTCTCTCACAAGGTTAGAAATTCCACCCTTCTCTCACAAGGTTAGAAATTCCACCCTTCCCTCACAAGGTTAGAAATTCCACCCTTCTCTCACAAGGTTAGAAATTCCACCCTTCCCTCACAAGGTTAGAAATTCCACCTTTCTGTGTGGGGTCTGCTGGAAGCGGAGCCCTCCCTGGAGGTGCTGCCATGGCCAGGCTTGGGGAGGGGAGCCAGGCTGGTGCCCAGCAGGGCCAGGGATGGTGGCAGGGAGCAGGAGGTGTCCCTGGGAGCAGATCTGGGTTGGTGACAGGAAGGAATGGGTGCTGCCAGCCCCTCTGGGGTGGGCAGTGCCACAGCCCTGCTCTGCCCCCCAGGTGCGCTGCTGGCGGCACGACGAGAAGGAGGAGAACGCCAAAAGGATCCGGACGGTTGGGAACCAAACCTCCACAAAAGTCAGCAACCTGAGGGGCAATGCCCTCTACCACCTGGCAGTCAGGGCCTACAACACGGCCGGCACCGGCCCCTCCAGCGCCGCCGTCAACGTCACCACCAAAAAGCCACGTGAGTCTTGGCACGGATGCCCCAGCAGGGTCCAGCCACTGCTCCCCTCTCCCATTTCCCAGCTCTCTTGAGTCTGAAGGAGCTGTCAGATTTCTCCTTGCCAGGTTTTTGTGGAGATTTACCAGGCTCAGCCTTTCTATTTAATTTTTTTTTTTTTTCGTGAGGTTCTTCCCAGTGTTAAGTAAGCAGAGCATGCAAAACCAAAATCACAGCTGTGCAGGCAAATTAAATATTTATCTCAGTGTTCAAGAGGGCTTTTTTCCTCTGGTCTCAGGCATGTTGAGCAAGTGACTGAATCCTTTTCTTCATTTAAAGCCCCGTGTCGTGTCACACCTCCCGTGACCTTGAGGACACAGATGAGTGGAGCAGCTCGTTAGCTTTGCAGAGGGACAGGGCTCTGGGCAGGCTCAGCTGTGCTGGTGGAAGCCCCACTGGCACTGGAAGGGATCCAGCTGGGAATTGATTCTCCTCAGCAACGTACTGCTGTCTGTTTTTTGGTGTAGCACCGAGTCAGCCCCCCGGGAACATCGTGTGGAATTCATCCGACTCCAAGATCATCCTGAACTGGGACCAGGTGAAAGCCTTGGACAACGAGTCAGAAGTGAGAGGCTACAAAGTGAGTATTTCCATGTTTTCCCAGGTCAGATCTGGGGCACTCCTCCAAAACCACAGCCATGCCTGTCCATGTGAGCACACTTTTCCTGCAGCTCCCACCTGCAGGACTTCGCTCCTGCCTTCCCTGGAAACTTCCCAAAGGCTGTAGTTGGCTCCTTAACTGCAGACAAATAAAATGCTTTTTAATAGCTCCCATTCCCTGCAGAAAGGCAAGCCAAGAGGAAAAGAAAGAGAATCCTCATTAGAAGCAGTTTTAATAGGAAATAATTTAACTAGAGAGAAACCTTGGGAAGAATTCAGCTCCATCACCTTCCTCAAGGGTTTCATTTTGCCAAAAAGATGTTGCCCTGGGGTTGGAACTGTGCAAACATTTTCCACCAGAGCCTGAGCCAGTGAAGGACCTGGCCATGCTCCATGTTTTATTCCCAGTCTGGAATGCCAGCAGCTTGGCGAGCCTGTGCCAGCTCCCTTCAATTCCTGCACCAACCTTAAGGTGTCTTTGGTGCTCTGTGTGGGCTCAGCAAAAATAAGTAATTCCTCAGGGTTTTTAGTCCAAACCTCTAATGAACCTCAGCAATATGGAGCAGCTTTTCACTACATACTTTAGGTTTGAAATGCAAATTAAGAGGGAGAGAGAGAGACTCATCACCCTGGAAAAGCATCTAGAGGGTTTCTAAAACATTCTCCTTTAACTGACTGTAAGGATAGCCCAGCCACATGGATTTATTTCCTGAATCACAGGAAAACAGTGCCTATTTTTCTTCTTTTTGCCTAGAAATCCTGTATTTTATGTCACAATTTATGATATAAATTAGTGCAACTCCCACAGCGCAGAAGGTCATTCACAAAAGTCATTTATTCTGGGAAACCATTGATGGCACTGCATCAAATATCCCAACTCAGTTTCCAGAAGGAGCATAATAAGGAGTTTCTGACCTCTGTAAAGAAGTTTTTACTTTTATAGGGGTTTCTTTTAGCTTGACCAAGGTAAAGGTTTCTCTGAGGGGCTCCACTGGGTACCGGTGCCGTGTTGGGTGCTGCTGATCAGCCTCATCCTCCTGCCAGTGTCACCCCCCTGCCCGGGCACTGCCACCTCTGTGCTGGTGTCCCCAGCAAATCCCACATGTCCCCTGTGTGACCAGACCATGCCTGGGGCAGCAAAAGAGCAGCAGCACCTCTGCACACCCTGAGGTGACAGCTCTGAGGACAGCTCTGCCCTTTCTGCCTCCTGTTCTGTCTCCCTCGGCCGCAGGTTTTGTACAGGTGGAACAGGCAGAGCAGCACTTCTGTCATAGAAACAAATAAAACCTCAGTGGAGCTGTCCCTGCCCTTTGATGAGGATTACATCATCGAGATCAAACCCTTCAGCGACGGCGGTGACGGCAGCAGCAGCGAGCAAATCCGAATCCCAAAGATATCCAGTAAGGATGGGGGGGTTTGGGCTCTGTGCCACGGGGTCCCAGCAGCAGATATTCCAGTCCCCGCTTCTGATTTCATCCCAAAAGCAAGATTCAGCCATAAGAAGCGCCATCCTAAGTAGTTCTATTTGTATTTAAGGTTTCCAGACACTTTCCCCTCTCAGTTCCATGCACTGAATTTATTGTTTCGCTGCCATTCACTGTAGCCAAATACAGGATGCAGAGGCTTCTGAATCTGTAAGGGCTACTGTACAGCCACATCCCACAGTGTGCTGGATGCATAAATATTTATTTAGGGAAATGAGGTGGTGTAGAAGAACAAACACAAAGAGTATTTTATTACACAACATGGCTTTTGCAAAATCTCCATGTCCCATCTTCCATTAATAATGTCCCAGTTTATAAGCTGCATTAAATCAGGAGCCTCTGCAATGCAGGAATATGGCATTAAAATGAGAGTGATGTAAAAAAGCCCTGGGTGAGAGCAGAGTTCTCCCCACTGTGGCTGTGTAAACCACGCAGAGGAATTTAATCAGCAGCACAGGAGGGGCGAGGGGAGCTGGAACACTCCAGCCCCCATTTGGCTCCAGGCCGTGGGTGACGGAGCAGGTACACGGCTCCTCCGGGATGGGGGTCACCAGGAACAGCTGGGAGATGCTGCAATTGTCAAAAAATACCGAATAATGACAAGCAGGCAGCGTGTGAAATGATAGAACCGTGAGAGGAGGAGCCTCAACACAAGGGGGACAGGAATTGAAACCAACAATTCAGCTGGACACAGTGAAGAGGAGGAGGGGGCTGTGCGTGGGGACTGTGCCTTATCTGAGGAATGAGAATTCAAGCTTTGGAGGGGGTGGGTTAAGGAAGAGTTTAGGGATTGCTCTCTGCTCACCTCTGGCTCCTTTTCCCCCCCTCTCCCCTCTCAGATGCCTACGCCAGAGGCTCGGGCTCGTCGACCTCCAGCGCCTGCACCCTGTCAGCCCTCAGCACAATCATGATCTCCCTCACAGCCCGCTCCAGTTTATGACAACAATGACATCGAGGACTTCTTCTTTATAATATAAGCAACATTTAGCTAGTTGTTTTGGAGACACCCAGTACTAAGTAATATTGTGGTTTGAGTACATCTTACTACTGGAAAAAAAAAAAAATGTTTATGCTTCTTTAGGAATGGCATTATACAGTACTTCCTCAAAGCAAATATAGCTTTGTCTGAAGTTTCCTTGGAAACTCTGCAATGCACTGAAAACATCTGTAATACGATGTTACCAAAGCAGTTTACATATGTCCTTATATGCATATTTTTTATTATATATTTAGTGTTTTATAGAATTTTTTAAAGTTAACATATGATGTAGATATTAATTTTTTTCCTCTGCTATAAAATGCTACGGACGACATTATCACGGAAATATTGTTTGGGATTTTTTCCTTTACGGCGGAGAGTTCCAAGTTGTTCTTGGCAAATTGGCTGGAGTTGACTGTACAGAACTGATCCAGACCCAGATTGTAACAGGCTGAGTTTCACTGGCAGCTCCTGAGCTGAGCTTCTAACACACGTTTTATCCAGAGCTCTGAGCAGGACAAACTCAAAACGCCCACAAGAGCAGGATTTTGGAAATCCCCACCTGGTTTTTGGTTGGTTGTGGACTACAGGACACGTAGCCAATATTCCAGCACCGTGCAGCGAGGAGGGGCTGTGAAATTTGTTTTGTCTTGATCATAATTAGCATTAAATTGGGTGGGAAAACGAGGATCCTGCAATGCTGTGACCTCTGCCTGCGGTGACACAACGGGGCGTTGGGGGCACGCCCGGCTCGACCCTTTGGAGATCTAATTCCAAGGAAATTCCTCTTGTTTGGGGATTAATTCCAAGGAGATCAGAACACGGCCACTCTGAGACAGAAAGCTGCTCTGGGCTCGTTCTTTGGGACACAACTCCTCATCCTTGGTAACGCCACTCTCCAGACAACGCTTGGGAATCGAACGCTGCCCCGGCTCCAGGCGATCCGTGGAAAAGTGGGAATCTCCCGGAGATCCCTGCTGGAAGTTTGCCTTTCCTTACAAACTCTTCCCAGATTCCTGGAGGCAGAACAGAGTCACACCAGAAAACTACACTATCCACACTGGAATAATTCTTCTCAAGAGAAGGACTGTTTGTTACTACGGGGAATTTTGTAAGTTCAGACGGGATAACGCTGGAAAAGGCAACGGAATTTTCTATACAATTTTCAACTTTCAATGCGCTGCAGTGGTATTTTATTTTATTTATTTTTCTCCTGATAGCTTGAATTTGCCTGTAACTTGTCTTTTTTGCTTACAAAATAATACAGTTAACTTTTAAATCTTCTAAATATATTTATTCAGTAACTCATAATCAGGATTCCACTTGTGTAAAAGTCAGGGGTGTTGACCAGAGAAATATTGTCAGTATTTCAAGCTGTGTTCCTTTCTTAGTTTGATATGGTTACTTCTATGTAAAAAAAAAAAAAATAAAATAAGAAAACCTTAAAAAAAATAAAAAAATCCACAAAACCAAGAAAAATGAAATAATAATAATAAAAAAAGCTTCTGTAGTTTTCTCCCCGGTGTAAATGATATTTATCAGTGATCTAGCAGATGTAATCTTTTTTTAAAGGTATTGGTAATAAATATTCTGTCATTTGTAAAGATACATGTCTTCCAGGAGCCTTCTTCCTCCACTTTTTGTTGTGCCCAGTGAGAAATTTCCCCTCAGAGCCTGCTGAGACTGTCACTGATGTGAAGATACAAGAGTTGGTTTAAATCAAAACTTGAAGGGAGAAAAAAAAATCTATTTATACACCTCTGGTTTAATTCTGCTCCCAAAAGTGACCAAAAATGTGAGCAGGTGAATTTTGGGATTGTTTTGTAGAGCTGTGAGCTATCCAAGCTGATGGGGACGGTGCTGTTGGAGCATCTCTGACCCTGTGGCTGGAGCAAAACCCTTCCAGGCACTGCCTCTGCTTATCCTGGGGATTCCTGAGGATTTGGGGAGCACGGCTTGAAAAAACTAAATCCACCCAAGGCACATTTCTAATCCTTGCAGGGGCAGGAGTTGGATGGTGCTCGCTGCATTCCAAGGAGAAACGCCGCACTTCGCAATCAATGGAGCAGAAAAATAAACCGGCCCCGTAGCACAATTCCATTTTTAAAAGGAAAAGTAAAATTGCCATTTCCAGAGGCAGGTGAGGAGCAGCTCCTGGGGATGCTCTCCTGGAGGCAGCAGGGAAGAGCTGGGCTGGAGGAATGAGGGGTTGGGAGCTGGTTTGAAGGGGAAAAATGAGGAATGAATAATTCTGTGCGGTGGGAGTTAGGGGCTGGAGATCTGGTGTGGTGGTGCCAAAACCTGACACAGCCCTGGGTGTGGCCTGGGATCCTGGACAAATTCCTTTTCCCTTGTGCTGCCTGGGATGAAGATTTTCCTCCAGGGATCGTGACCATGAGGAGGAGCTCGGCCAGGAAAGGTCCTCATCCTGCACCCTCCAGGATGTGAGATCCCACCACACCCCTGCCACTGCAGGTGAGTGGGCTGCAGCTGCAGCTTGGCTGGGGAAATGCAGCTACTCCTGCTTTACACCAGCTTGGATTTATTTACTAGCACCAGCAGAAGTGTGGCTGCTGGCTCTCCAAACCATCCAGCCCTGCCTGTCCCCATGAGGAATCATCCTGGAAATAACAAGGTCCTGACATGTAAAATATATTTAAATAGATTGCACTCACCTCTTCAACAGCTTGCCATTAATGGGAATGGGGTTATACGTAGAAAACTTATTTATTGGGCCACTGGAAGGCATGACATAAAACACATTCCAGTAAGTGAATTCTCTTTAGTCTTATTTTGAGGATTTTACTAATGAAATTCTGATTTTAGAGTGTTAAAGCTGGGCCACTCAAATCCATTAAAAGCAGGAGAGACATTGGAGGCACAAGCATTATATTAATGAGCAAATTAATTTTGATGGAGCAATGCTACTTCACCCAGATGAGAACTGGCTCATTTATTATAATTATTTTTAGTCTGTAGTACCTGGGAACTCCATTTCTTTAGGCACCTTCCAAAGAACTTATTGGCTGGATCAAATATTTGTTTTTATTCTTTGTTAACGTGTTTAACTCAGCTCCATTTTCAGGAGGTGTCTTGGAATTAGAAGGAATTCTGCAAGACCAGGAGGACTTCATGGGCCAGGGAGGTCAAAGGCCGAGGTCTGGGGCAGGAGGTTTATTTGGGAACTCCCTCGGTGGATCCCAGAACACAGGGAAATAAATCAGAAATTGAGGCTGTCTCAAACATCTAAGATGGAACAACACAGAGCAAAGAAAACCAGGCTGCAATACTGGGCTTGGATTTTCAGAATTACTGGAGTTGCACACCCAGGAGGAGCCCAGCTCGTTGCAGCTCAGACTCTTAAGAGCACCAGGCAGTCCTTGGCACATTTCTTTAATGACTTCACACTTGCAAACTCCCTGTTACCAGGCTCCTTGTTCTGTTGGTGCAATTGAGGAAGTTTATCTACTTATGCCATTTTTCTCTTTTTTTTCCTTTCTTCCCCCACTGAAGCTTTCATTTCTCATGGCAGGAAGCACAAACAATCCCTTGCTGAACTCCTGCAGATGCTGCCAGCCGATGTCAGAGCCTGAAAAAGAGCCTTGGATGGGAAAGGAGCCACGTGTGAGTGTCCTGTGCCTGCCCAGTGCTGAGGTCCTGGGGAGCAGGGGATCCCACCCATCCCAGCAGGATTCCCTCGCTCAGGAGTGGAAGAATCACAGGTGAAGTTCTGTTTTACACTGAAATGTGATACCCGAGTGTACAGAAGGAGCAGGCACAGTGTAGCTTTGCTGACAGGAGCAGCACAAGCAAAGTTTGTCTTAAATAACCTACAACATCCAGAAGTTGTTGGTGTTTTATAAAGTCCTGAGACAGATCAGAGAACCACAGAGCATTCTGAGTTGGACAGGACCCACAAGGATTGAGTCCAGTGGTCCCTACAGGGATTGAAACACACCCTTGGTGTGATCAGCACCACGCTCTGGCCAGCTGAGCTGAGCCCAGGTGTTCCTCTCCATCCCAAAACGGAGCTGTGTCACTGCCAGAGCAAGGTGAGGTGCCTTTCAGCAGTGCAGAGGATGCTGGCTGTGCACAGTCCCCACACAGGGCGGTCTGGCTGCACAGGCACACCCAACTTGACCCAGGAATTTCATTTCCATGGATGTTTTTCCGGTGGAAATTCACAGTTTCATTACAAAGCGTATCAGCAAAGGCCAGGTGAGCGTCCCTGCTGTCATGGTGGCCTTGCTGTGCAGCGCTGGGAGTGACAGCACTGGGTATTTCACAACTTTTTTCTTCTTTTCGCAGTGTTTGACCCCTCTTGGTCAGTGCCAGGACCACCTTGCTGCATCCACAGGGCCATGCCAAACCCAGTTGGCATCTCCAGTTGTAAAGGTAAAACAAACATCCAAAAGATTAAGCTGCCAACCAGAAAAAAATGAATCCATTTGCTCTTTTCCAAGCTTTTTTTTCCCCCGACACAGCTTTTGTGCCATGAACTTAAATCCTGCTTGAACAAGGCACCTGGTGAAGGCAAATTCTCCTCCCCACTGGGAGCAGGGCCACAGAGAGGTGACACAGAGCCCTCTCCAGCGCTGGTGGGTGACACTGTGGAGCCTCTCAGAACACGGAGTCATCGAGGACACTGCAGGAGAAGCCTTCAGCCAGGCTGCCCACCTCGGTCTCCGTGGAGCTGGTGCAGGTCCGTGCTCTCTGCAAAGCAAACACCCCTTGGAGCTGGGAGCTGGGGGGGTTGGTTGGGCTGGGGCAGAGCTCAGAGTTCAAACTGGTGCATTTAGAGAGGGATTAACCCAAAATGTTGCGTGGTTTAGGAGCTCAGAAGCATTGGGTTCGACAGGAGGATTTTCACCCTCTGGCTGAAGCTCTCACAGAGCTGCTCATCCTCTGTCCCTCGAGCCCTGCAGCCCCAAATTCCACATTTGCCACATTTTACCACAGTGGCCACCCCTCTGCAGCCAAGGACAAAGAGCCCAGGAGGAGCTGGGGGGCACAGAATCATGGAATCATTAAGGCTGGAAAAGACCTCCAAGATCATCCAGTCCAACCGCACCCAGTAAACCCTATCACAAAGGGCCACATCCAAAATCCAAGCGGGTTCTGAGCACTTCCAGGGATGGTGACTCCACCACTTCCCTGGGGAGCCTTCTGCAAGGCCTGGCCACTCTTTCAGTGAGGGATCACAGTTTGAGGCACGGGAATTTTTCTCAATACAGGGCAGCAAAGCCCATTTATGGGGCCACACCCTGCCAGAGCTGCACAAACAAGAGTGCAGGGCTGGTGAGCTGCAGAAGGAAGCAGCAGCAGTGGCTGAGCTGTGGGAAGCCCTGCAGGGTGGCAGGTGACACAGCAGGGACCAGCAGGTTCCCACGTGCAGGGCTTTCATCTCCTCACCCTTGTTTACACCGAATTTAGGAACTGAGTGTCCCCAACAAGCAGCTTCCCTCTCCCTGGTGACCTCAGCAGGAACCTGGACTCAGCAGTGCCAGCAGCCCTGTGGCTGTGCTGCCAGCAGAAATCCTCTGGCTGGTGTCACCCACCATGGCCAACTTTGAGTAGACTGAAAACAAGGCAGTGCTGCTGCTGAGAATGTGAGCCTGCCTTTGCAAGCTCACATTTTCTAGCCACGGCATTAATATTTGTTATTTCTCATATTCCTAGCTGTGATGCCCCGAGTCGTGGCATTTTACACCATTTAATTAAAAACAAACATTATATGATAATCTTTTAAGCCTGTCTCCTTGACCAGACCATGGAACAATATGCAAAAAATTAAACCCCTGTTCCAAGGGGACAAATGAAAATCAAGTTGCTGAGCAGCCCTTCCCCTGAGCAGACAATGAGGGGTTTATCTTACCTGTAAGGTAAATGCTTTTATCAGAAGTAACAGCAAACGCAGAAAGGCTTAAGTCCAGCTTAACAGTAGGAGCAAAACATTTTGGATTGTTAGGCTGAACAAAATCAGCTCTCCAGGAGTCACCCTGCAGTCTCTGCCAAGGCAGAGCTCTCTGCCTGCCTGGGTAGAAACTGCATTTCCCTACAAAAGGCAGAGCCACGGGTGTGCCTGAAATTCGGTGTATATCAACAAAGCACCCGACAATAGCACTTAATCCTTCTGTCCATTTTTAACCCTTCCCAAAACACAACATCTGCAAATACGGGCAGATCCAGAGCTGCAGCAGCCTGGGACCCATCCAGGGCAAAGGAAACAGCCACACAGCAAGGTGAGAATTACCACAGCAGTGAGGATGGCAAAACCAGCCTCAGGAATTGCTAAATTCAATGGGTTTAGTGAGCATGGGGTTGGACTTAATGGTCTTGGAGATCTTTTTTGAGATTTAATGATTCTGTGACCCTCTGTGCTCTCAGCCTTACAGGGAAAAAGCAGCACACAAACAAAAGTATTTATTTTAGTTAAAAAAAAAAAATAAATAAAATGTTATTTTACCTCGTAGTCAATTGGGAAAGGGTCTCGGAATTTGTTGCTGGGCGTTGGGATTGGTGGGAACAGTTTCCTCCAAAGGTGGCTCCTGTAAGTGGAGGGATGTGAGAGGGTTGCTGCTCCTGGGGGATGAGGAGCAGCAGCGTGTGCTCAGCCCCAGGAGCAGCCAGGGCTCTCTGCAGCCCCTCCAGCCAGGGAGAACGGTCCCCACTGGGGCTGGGCAGCTGTGCTGGGCACCTCTGGGCCCTGGGGACAGGCAGGTGACAGGAGGAGGTGGGTGAGGCTGTCCCCAGCCTCTCCCTCTGCAGCCGCTCCCAGCCAGGCCAGGCTTTTCGGGCTGTCTGGAGAGAAATGAATTGCTCTGATCCGTCTGTTCACGCTCCTGCTCTTCCCAAGGGCTCTGCTGTCATGTCCCTCGTTTGGACAGCCAAGACAAGCTGCCTCGTGCTCAGGCTTTGGTTTCTGGCCATAAACTGCCAGTGCCTCGTGGCAGGAGAGCAAGCACAAATAATTGTGTGCCGAGGGAGCCGGGTAGGGGAAGGCACCAGGGACGGCTGACAGCAAATGGTTCTGCTCAGTGCTGTAATAACTCATCCTGCTAACACCTCCTGAGACCCCCTTCCCTGCCTGAGCCCTGGCTGGGCTCGCAGCACAGGGGTTTTTGTGATAGCAGGCACTGCACAGGGAGCTTTTCCTTGTCTTTGATACATCCCAGAGCTTAGAGCTCACATTCCAGGTGCTGGAACACTCTCGCGGTCTCCAGCAGGTTTTCATGGGAACTTGGCCTGAGTGAAGAATGCTCAGCCCAGAATTGGTACCCAGGGTCTGTTCTGGAGGAAGCAGAGACGTGTTCAGGGTGTGGGACTGAGCAAGGGCAGGTCTGCTCCTCTGCCCCGTTTATTTCATGACAATCCCACAGCTGATTGTCCTAGGCAAGTAGAAGAATTATAAAAGAAAGGCTTTATGAAGTCAGGCCTCGCTCTGCTAAAACTGCCAAAGCTGGCCTGTCATTTCTGCTAAGTGCAGCTAACAAGCAATTTGCAAGTTCCCGTGTGAGGCTATCTGGAGAATGAGAAGTTTAACACAATTCTGAGGGTGAAAAACTAATGCATATGTGTAAACAATAAGATTTGTCCCGTGAGAACCCACAAAGGAAAAATGTAAACATATCTAGAGAGAGAATTTGACAGACATACACAGTAGCCCTTACTGCCCCATGAGCTGAGTTTTACTGCATCACTGCACAATTAGGTTTATCACAGTGCCTTCTGATATTTCCTATCAATATGAGCTTTGTGAATAAAGAATTGGCTTTCTGCATGAAGAAAATGGAGTCTCACTGATTTATTCCAACAGCTGATGTCTGCTTAGTTCGGTGCTTATGTTCTTAGGACTATTCTTCTTCCAGAAGCTTTCTGAGGTCTGTCAAGTTTACCTTTATCCTATTACTATTCTCCTGGTGAGGAGGAATAATATTTTCTGTCTATCAGCTTGGAGCTAAACCTTCCTGGCTGAGCTGCTGCTGCCTTGAAGGTGACATTGATGCTTCACTAATGATGAGGGGAAGGGAAGGGCCACACCACTGCTCACCCCACGGACACGAGCTGTGGGATGTCTCCCCTCTGCTGCACGGGATGAGGCTTTGTGAGGGAACTGCGCAGCCACAAATGGGAATATGGGCAGGAAAAACAGGGTGTGAGGTGTTTGGGGGGAAACATTTCCACTTTTTTGTTGAAATGCTGGACACAGCAGAGCCAGGCTGTTTGCTCCCCACCACTGGGGTGGGACAGGAAAGCAGCTGCTGCTGGAGCTCAGGAGGAGGAAGATGAGTGCCAATATTGTTATTGCAGCATCTGGCATCATCTCCATCATCTCCCAGCTCTCCTCCTAAGGGTCAGGCCTTTGTGCCCTTACCCAGGGTAGCTTTGCACTGCTGGTTTCACAGCTCCAACCACCAGCCCTCACACTTTTCAAAAGGCCACATCATTCCACCTGCAGCTCGTTTCAGCTCTGATTTATGCCACTGCTGTGCCGAGTACCCAGCAAGAGTTGGTTCTACTTGGACTTGGCGTGTCCCTTGTCGTGCTGTTTGCCAATAAAAGATTTTGATGGAGCCATATAAAAATTATTTATTGAGGCAGCAAAAAGCATAAATTACACATCACTTCTGGAAGGGGAACACTTAAAGAAGGGTGCCCATGAGAAATGAGGCAGAAGTGTGTCCATGGGGGCTGCTTTGCAGGGAGGAGTTGCTGGGGTGGTGCCCTCAGAACGTTTCTGTTCTCTTTTGGAGGTTACAGAAAAGTCGGAGTTGTGTCATTAAAGATCTTGTGACAAAAAGCATCCCAGGTGTCTCTGTCTACACAGGTTAAGGCATTATCACTGCTTGGACCTTCAGACCTTGGACACACCCCACAGGACCCTCGTGCCCTAAATCAGCATTGCAGGGTCTCTGGGTTTCGAGCTGTGTCTTTCTGAAATTTCCACTCTTCCCACAGGCTGTGACATGAAAAAAGCAGAGGTAAGCAAAGAGAAACAAGCAGGAGAACAAGCTCTCCTCGCTCTGTGATGAGATTGAGGAAGTGTTTGTTTTAACTCTAGGTCAGAGTGTCTCCCCTGAGATTCCCCGTGGAGTTTTTCCAAAGCTGGCTGGTGTCTGCTGCTCGTGGGCTGCTGAGGGGTGCAGAACAGGGGGGATCACCACACTGATTTTGGGCTGTGGACAGCACTGAGTGCCCTCATGCCAGAGCAAGTTACTGACTCCATCCTCCTGTGGGCTCACCTCCAGGAGAAAATGATATTCCTGGGGAAGTACAGAAGCTGCTCACTCCAGGGCAAACCAGGCAAACATTCAATTGTGGTTTTTATCAAGTCTCTAACCCCATCAGCCTCTGCAAGTGAGCGAAGGGAAAAGCCTGTCCTAAGGGTCCCAGAGGGCCCCTTTGCCTTGCAGCACTCCTCCCAAATGCTGGGCTTTATCCCTGATGCCTGCAAGTGCACAGAAAAATTTATAGACCTCTTTGCTGCAATGAAATTCCTTATAATGGCCGCAAATCGCATGGAATTTGAAACGATTCCATGGCTTGAATTGCAGAGTGCACTTCATGAATTTTCAAGAGCAGTAAAAACAGAGAGCACTAATGAAACAGATCTGGGAAACCTGCTTGGTTTCTCTTTTTTTTAATATCTGCAGGTACAGCCCTGTGCTTCATCTTCTTACACTTCCCCATCCTCCCAGGGCAGGCTGGGGATTAGAGAAGGAGCAGGAGCAAGGAGCAGCAGGGAAGGGTGGAATAAGGTGAGCAGCTCCATGAAATTTAGTGTAGCAGGGAGGTAAAATTTTGATGAAATTGGCAAAGAGAGAAAGTAATGAGCCTTTGGGTGTCTGGGAATTTTATACTGGAGAGAAACTCCTGGAAGCAACCAAGGTAGCAGCAAGCAGCTGAACCTGGAAAAGCTCCCTGAAATTTGGATTAAAATCATAAAATGCATTAGTACAGCACCTCCAAGTCGAGTAGAATTGTACCCTGGATTTATTTCTCCCCCTGTATGTGTTCCAGGATCTCCAAAGGGGGTAAATGTAATATTCAAACGCTTGCAGAACTCCACAGGAAAGCATGGAGCAGTGTGACTGCTGCTAACTGGAGCTGGTTCTGCTGTCCCAAAGAGAGGAGAGAGCTGGAGAAGATGCTGGAGCAGGGGAGGACTTCCAGCTCCAGGTCAATCCATAAAAGAAAAATATAAGACAAATTTGGGGATTTTTAGCAAGACATCAAGGCTGCATAGCTGGGGACAAGTGTGTGACATGGGAATAAACTCTGTGCTGCTGCTGCCAGAATCCCTCCTGACACAGCTCTGCCAGTTCAGCTGCCCTAGGAACAGCTCACGCAGGCAGAGTTAATGCCAGTTATCCTCTTGGAACATTCCTGTTCCTTTAAAGGCCTTTACTGGGTAAAGAAACGCAGCAGGGAGAGGAAAACAGCCAGGGATGCATCAGGCTGGCAATAAATAAAAAGGCACTAAAGAAATTAATAAGGAATTAGCATTTCCATTAAGGGGAGCTGTGTTTGTTGTGGACTGGTAATTGCTGCTTGCTGCATGTTTCAGGGAGAAACTCCTAATTACATGGATTCTTTAATTCCTCACTTAGGATCTGACTGTCACAAACACAAATCCCACCTAGCTGGGCTTCCTCACTGCACATTTGGGGAGTTTTGGCCTTTATTGTGTAGCATCCAGAGCCTCTGGATAATAAAAATTAATTCAATATTTCAAGTACTCAAATCAAACACCAGGACTCTGGGTATTTTGGCCATGAGGGATGCTCTGAGAAGCTTTCACCAGGGATAAATGAAGATTCCTGGGGAAATCACTGACTCAGATGCTTTTAAGTGAAGAAATAAGGACAAACAGATTTTTAACAAATTTTAACAAATTCACCTCACTCAATACATGGGGTTGTTGTACAAGATTAAACTGAATAACTCTCCTACCTCACCAATTTTGCTGAATGTTATTACTGATAACTAATGAGGTTCATTATTTTTGCTTTGTATATTTAGGCAAACTCAGCTTTTTCTCAGAATTAAGCAAAAGCTTGTGACATCCCCCCACACTTGTTGAATACCTGGTCCTTGGTTATATTGTAAGAAAAAAAATAAGCTAATACTTACATTTTGCATATTATAGCAACAAACAGCAATGTGCAGGACATGGAAACACAAAGCAGAGTGAGAATCCAGACTATGGAATTCTCCAGTTTATTTTGCCCTGAATTTCAAAGAAAAAAAAAAAAAATTCAATGTATTATTTTAGTACAGATTATTTGAAATGTGTTTAGGATTTAAATATTGTAAATATTTCATCAGCTGTTTAATGTGGTTGCATTCACAAATAAACATGTAGATTTCAAAGACTTGATAACTGTGAATAAGAAATTAAATGCAGAGCTGCAAGAAGAGTTTTCATGGCAGTGAATTTCTGATTTCAACAATAATTTTCTTTTATTTTGATGTAAAGGAGAAAACTAGTGGCTGAGAAAGTGGCAGGAACCTGTATTGTGCCAATGAACTGCAACAAGCCCCTAAAAACTCCTTTCCATGAGAAAAACTGAATTAAGTGGTCCTGTCCTTGGACATTGTTGGGATTTAAACACATTTTTAGGGAAGATCAACTTGTTTTTGCCATCAGAATGAATTTTCTGTGTTTGCCAGGTGGGGAGGCCAAGGGGATGTGTTGGAGAAAGGAGGCAAAACACTGAAAATTTGAATTCCTGATACAAGAAGGGAAATGTAGTAAACAGGAGAGTGTAAGAGAGTATTTTTTAAGTGAAAAGAAGGAAGTTAAGAAACACCAAAGATAAGAGCGAAGGGGGATGTCTAAGAACAAACAGCTGATAACGTGCAGTGATAAAGGAACTGTTATTTCCAACTTGTTCAGCAAGCAGGAAACACAAAACAGAGTAGGGCAAATGATCAGGCTGCAAAGATGCTAAAATCATCTTCTTTTTTCCCCCCAACATTTAAGGGGTGAGATAATTTCAGTAAGTTAAATTCAAAGCCCTGTTTTCCTGTTTCCTATTAAAACTCTCTGATGTTGGGCACACTCCTGATTTAGGCAGCATTTGCTCCCCAGCCATGGGGATGCTAAAAGATGCTAAAGGATGTTAAAATCATGCTCCTTTTCCCCTCAGCATTGAAGGGGTGAGATAATTTCAGTGAATTAATGGTTGGCATGGTCTCTCATTTTTATTTCCAGCATGAACACCATAATGAGGGCAGGGAAACACCTGAAAAAACTGAAGAGATGCAAGAAAAGGCCTTGAGTTTAAAGCAATTTTTGGGCATATTCACAAAGCACTGTCTAAACTCAATGCTCCTTGCAAGGAGTTTATTTTTAATGGAATGGATTAAAATCTCCTTGGCATTAACAAGTCCATTTTTTTCCTTCAAATCCCTATTTTTCCTGTTTCCTGTTAAAATTCTGGGATGTTGCACACGCTCCTGGGTGTTGCATTTGCTCCCCAGCAATGGAATAATGGGAATTCTTACCAACATAAATGATTTCACTCCAGTCACTCCAGAATCCTTGGGCACGACAGATGTGGTTGTGGTTGGCCCTGATCCTTATGGAATACCTGCTGCTGCCATCGATCCCTACTCGGAATCTGTTCGAGGAGATTTTCAGGATCTGTTAGGAAACCAATTTGTGCTGTTAGAGATGAATTAAGACTCAATCAAATTTAAATAATTTGAAATTAAAAAAAAAAAAATAACAATTTAAATTGTTTAAATTTTAAATTTAAGCAAAATTTTTAAAACAAATTCAAATAATTTATCTTTCTATTGTTTTTATTAACTGCAAGCTGCTGGCCTTGCTTTGCAGGTTAAGAGCTTCATTTTTCTAGGTGTAACTTCTCCTAACACACCCACATTCCAGGGAAAATTCCTGAAAAATGCCTCGTTTTTCCATTCTTCCTCCAGATTCTCAACACAGCATTTTCAAGATGGTAAAAACTGTCCTGAACCCAGATGCATAAACTGAATAAATCCAATTTTGTCCTGCTTTCCCAGGTTCCTTGGGGATGGTTTGTTGCAGGTATAAAAGGCATTGAGGAAAAGAGGAAGGCAAATTCCAGCTGTAGAGGACAGGAATGTTGGATAATCTTGGATGCTGGAGGAGCAATTACCTGCTTGTTACCTGACTTCAGGTTGATGAGATAAAACTCATATTCAAAACATTCCTCATGGAAAGGAGAAATTGGCTTCTCCCACGTGGCCAGGAGATCATTTTGCTCCAGGGATACGCTGATATTTCTGGGAATATTCACTTTCTCTGCAAAAAGAAAACCATACCGGTGAGTTATTTATAGAGGCAAGTTTAAATACTAAAAACTGGAGCATTTTATAACCTGATAATGTTTCCAAGTAAGACCTATAATTATTGAATTTATTTCCCTTTTTGGACTGAAAAGATAAGGATTTAGGAGGAACAACTACATTGCTGGTAATAGTTATAGGAAAACAGTTTGGAAAATGCACTTGAAAGTTTTGGAAAATTAGATTACTGGGGAAAGAGGAATTTATTAAATCAATTTCCACAGAAGTATTAAATTAATGATAGAACAGTTAGGAAAACTTCATTTCCAGGAAAAAGAAAATGCAGATGTAGCCAGGAAAGTTATTGAAAAATGGAAGAAAATCAAAGGAATTCAGCTAATGTTATGGGGATGATTTTTAAGAAGAAAATATGTGATTTTTTCTCTTAGTGAAGTCATGAAAAAGAGAACTGTTATCTGTTTACCAAAACAGAAAAAGGCATGGAACTAATGAGGGAAAGTAAATTATTTGTGTGGATGAAAGATGATAGACAATCATGGCTGATATTCTCTTTTATTCCACACTAATGCCTTCCTTCACAGGACAGGGTTATCTTGAACACCACGTGTCTTATTCCATTTAAAGAAAGGCTGAAAAATTAAGGGCAATAAAAACTGTGTTTTAAGCTATATTGACTAAATCAACTGAAAATTAATATTGGGAATAACGCTTTGGCTAACAAACAGAATACTAATTGCTTTTACTAGCTTTTAGTCTTGCCATTCTGTAATTTAAAATAGATTATTAAAATCCAACTTAGCTAAAACAATACAGTAATTTCTTCTAATTTGCTTAAGATGACTGTACAAAATCAACACATCTTTTCACCTGCATCGAGAACCACTCAATCCAAGAGAATTTCCTCACATTTTGACAATCCTGCTAGGTATTTTTGATGTATTTTTTTAATGTATTCCTACTCACCGATGGCATTTTGGTTAAATAACTGCTGAAAAGGCTTGATTGCAGCACGTTTGCTGGAGCCATTAATGTGAATGACAATGAGGCTGTCGATCTCGCCAGGTTCAATCTGAGTACTTGAAAAGCTGCATTCAGCATTCCTGTTCCACTTGTCTTTGGTGTAAGCGGGACATTCCTCAGTGTGTGTCTCATACCTAAATTAAAATGCTGGTGAGACAGGGTGCTCTTAAAGAAATTCACTGCTGGCTGGAAAAGGAACAAACACCAACCTGTAAAACAGAAAGTATTTGGTGTCTTCTGGTGCCCCTTGGCCAGGGAGCCAAGTGCAACGGAGAGAGACATTGCCAGGGATGGTGACATGAGTGACACAGGACAGGTTGGTGACAGAGGTCTCTGCAGCACCTGGAGAGGAAAGGGATTACAGAGCAAAAAGAAAACCTCACTGCAAAAATCATAACAACTTCCTGTTGCTAAAACACTTTGCTTCCAGTTTGGGCCATTACAGCTGTGCCTGCTGCATCCAATTCTCATCCTTTTTCGTTCCAGTTTGGGTCATTATAGCTGGATTTGTTGCATCCAGGTCTATTCCTTAGCACACAGGCCTGTGGGTTGGGAAGGATGAAGATTCCCAAGGCATCCAGGTCTCCTCCTGAGCACACAGGCCTGTGGGTTGGGAAGGCTGAGGATTCCCAAGCAGAGTGAATAAAGCTGTGCCACGCAGCACCGTGTATTTCATGTGGAACAAGGCAACAACCTCCTCAGGTGCACCACCCTAGGTTAACTCAGCCTTAGCAGGGCGTTGTTAGAAAATTTTATAGGTGTTATTGACATTTTGCACCTCCAGAATGTACCCCAGGCTCCACTGCAGTAGAGAAAGGTTTGGACTAAATCCTTTCATAGCAGGTAGAGTGGAAAATGCTGTATTTCTATTTTAAAGAACTAAACCCATCACCTTTTAATGTTTAGTCCATAGATTGGGACAGAACACAAAATCCAGCCCTTCCCTGGGTTTTCTCACCTGGCAGAGGTGGGAGGTTTCTCTCCACCCAGTCACTGCTCAGCTGAAGGTTCTCCTGGAGGAGCAAGGTCCGCACGCGAGCCGAGAAGCCGTTGTGAAGCGCTGCTGTTCGGACACTGTGAGTCCTCTTGGTGTCATACTTGAAATAAAAAACACCAAATCAACACCCCAGGGGATGGGAGGGAAAATAAGGGACCTGCCAAGACTGGGCCAGACATTGGGGTGAGTTCAGTGAGCTGAGCTGAACGGGGAGCCAGTACTTAAAGCCAGGAGCCATCCTCCCCTCAAGATGAAAACTGCAGTTCCCAAGGCTCAGCAGAGCTCTGTCTGTGGCTGAGAGGGAATTCCAGTTCCCAAAGCATGTGTTTAGATAAAAGAGAATAGCAGGGATTTAGCCTTCTGAGGATCCTTGATTTATTTTCTTCTCTCACCTCTTCTGGCACAGGGCTCAGGATTTTCACATCGTATCTGATGGTGGAGTTGTTTTGCTCCTGAGCAGGGTTTGGTTCCCAGTGTAACAGCACTTGTGCTAATGCAGAGACACTGAGGGTGAAGTTAACAGGTGGCAAAACCTGAACTGGAAGGGAGAAAACAGAAATATCCATGAATGTCCAATCCAGTGAATTGTTTAGAGTACAATACCTGTTTGCAAGCAGTGAGCAATACAAGCAAATAATTTCATTTCAATATTATATTCTTTCAACAGCTCCTTGTAAAGTATCTCTGATATTTGACCAAAAAAAAACTTTAAATTACCAGAATCCCATCAAATAAGAGTTTATTAAAGCTTAGCCTAAAAAATGAAATTTTTACAACAGATTTAACTTGAAAATTACTATGCTGTATTACATTTGGCTTGATAATTAGGTTCAGAGTTTTCATCTTGGTCCTCATTGTCACAGAGACATGTAAGAAACAGGGCTGATGGAGTGATCAGCTGCATGAACAATTCTCACCTACATCAGCTTGCAGGAGAGGGCAACGTGGGAGGCTTTCAAAGGGAAGGTTGACAGCCACAAGAAGTTGCATGTGAGAGTAGAACCAAAATGATGAACAGAGGAATTAAGCACAAATGGAAGAAAACATAGAAGGATGGGAACGATAATTTAAAATGACAGGGCAAGAAGGATTCCTGGAGCTCCCATGGAAATGAGGATCTCATGCTGGGGGAAATGTTAGCATATAAATAGCAGGGCAGTGAAATAATCAATCTGCTCCCCTCCAGTTCTTCAGAGCCTGCCCTCCCTCATTTGCCAAATGCAAGACATCAGCACCCCGGGAGTGTCCCAGGCCAGGCTGGGTGTGACTCTGAGCACCCTGGTCTGGTGGAAGGCGTCCCTGCCCATGGCAGGGGTGGAACTGGATGGGCTTTAAGGTCCCTCCCAACCCAAATGAATCCCATGGGATTCCATGATTCTCTTCTCCTGTGATTCCAGCCTTTGATGCCCAGGAGTTCAGTTTGCAAGCACACACATTGCAGCAGGAAAACTGCCCCATAAAGGCTCAGAAAACCCCAACACAAGTTGTGTCTCCATGACTCGAGATTCTTTCCTCCCACAGCAAACCAGGCACCAGCTGGGAACAATCTGGGACAGGGACCAGTCCCAGGAAGCAGGACAGCAATGGTCACCCCTCATCCTGGGCCCAAGGCATGCCAGGGACTGCTTTATCCACGTGTAGAACCGTGCCCAGCACAGAGAGAGACCTTGGGCACCCGCCAGAGCTCCACCCCAGCAGCTGGAAACTCCTCACCTCCTGCACCCTGAGGTGTGTTTGCTGTCCAAAGGAGGAGCAGGAAAACTCGCATCCCACTGGCCATCAGCTCTGGGTGATGGATGGGCACAGCCAGGAATCAGCACACGTGCCCTGTCACCGTGTCACAGGAGCTAAAAATGAGCACAAACCCAAGGGTTAAACACCCAAACCATGCATTGTGATCTGTCCCCACGATCACAGGAGTGAAACCGCTGCCTTGCAGGGATAGACTCTTCTTTTCTTGCAGGAAAATGCTTCTTGTGGGGGCTAAATTTAATATAGGTACCACCGAGCACGTTTCATCTTGCTCCCTTTGCCAGCCGTCTCTGGAAAGCTGCTGGTTTCAAACCTTCGTGTAGGGATGTTCAGAACATCCATGGAATTAGAGCATTTCTCCATGGAAAGTGAGTCAGGTTTGTGTAGACTGGCTTTGGGGAGAGTCACATTTCCTCCAAGAACAGAAATAACTGTATTTTTAGCTCCCATTCCATATAAAATAGCTGCTTACTGGGATTTACTTTCTTGTTGTTCCTTCAATCAGGCTCTCTAAAGACACAGTCACTGCTCACCTCAAGGCTAATTCTCCACCGTTAATTATTGGGTATAAGAGAAACTGCTTTGTTTGTTTCTAATTTAAATGAACAATAATTTTTAATGCTTAAACCCAGAATTTTCCTATGGATTGTTTCATGAATTACTGGCAGAAGAAAAAAATCTCTGTGTAATCATTCATGTATAACCTAATATAAATATGGGCATGCAGAACAGCAGCTTTCCAAAATGTTCTTACTGAAGAGAAATGCACCCTCCCAGCCCAATCTCACCACCTCCCTGGGGCACTACAGCAATTGCTCACATGGAAAACATAATATTTTCCAATGGTAATGAGCAGGAATAACCCAGGGACTGGAAGCACTCCCACTGATCACAGTTGGAATAATTCTGCTGTACAGTAACTATTTTTTAAAGTGCAGTCTGAGTGCTGAGTTCATTAAAATGACACATCATCTACAGTGGAGTGTGTTTTTAATGTCCAAGTCCCCTCATTATCTATATTCACATTTTGTGCCTCTCTGCTTTCCTGACAGCCCAAATGTGCACGAGGCCAGCTGAAACTCGGGAGTTTGCTGATGAATTATTCCTGGGAAGCCAGGGTTTGATTTTGTCTGCATTGGGTTATGGAATGATATCTTGGCCAGGCATTTTGGTTCTCCCAAAACATAGCAAATCACAGACAACGGGACAAATATTCTTTACAGCACACATTTATGCCTGAACAAATTACTGGCATCAGGCTTTTGCTTTGATTTACCTGATGAGACTATTAAATACGTTAATAACTTTTCTCTCTATTTAGAAGTAAAAATTCATTATCCTCACATCCTTGAAAATAAAAAGCAGCTTTGGGAAAGAAGCTTCATTAGTTTTGTTGCTGAGAGCATTCACTCTTTTCTTCCTTAGAAAAAGCAATGACTTCAGTACATTATTTAAAAAAAAAAACAACTTTTAAAAGCCTCATGTTTTGCAAGTGCTTAGCATTCACATCTGCTTGAATAATGTCAGTGTGTTGTTCTGGGGCATTACCATAACTACAATATCTGACTCTCCCTTGGTTTTATTTAAAGTGGGTTTGGCTACCTGTGGATTTTTTATTTTAATTTGTTCACGAAAAGTTAAGCGTTCTGATTTTTATTTCCCTTATACTTTCAAAAAGATCCTAAAGATATATATTTTTATTTTTTTTATTTTTTTTTTTTCTGACTAAAACTTGCATGCATTAGATCTTACATTTTCTGTGCAGGACATTACTGAACTGAAACTGGATATGAAATGTTACTGTAATTCAGATGAGTCCTAAATTATTATCCTGTTCTTTTCAGTTTAATTTTTCTTGCTTTGCTTTCCAAAATGCTGTTTTTCTTTTTCTTGCTGCCAGACTAAGATTGAAAGCACAGCTTTTGGAAGCTGTATTCCTGCAGCTGTGTAAGACCACAACCCCTGAGAACAAACTGCGGTCAGTGATACCTTGTTTCATGGGAGAAACTGCTGAAAAGAGAATCAAAATAAGTGTATGCAAGTAAAGATGGTAACTTGAAGGCTACAAGAGGATTATGCTCCTCAAAAAATGGATATGATAAGTTTTCAGGACAAAGTTTTGATTATGTTCTAAGTAATAAGCAGAGGGTAAAGGGGATATTCCCTTCGTGCAAGGAGTATATTCCTTTTAGAAGGACAGCAGAAATCCAAAGTACGAAATACAGCCTCCTAAAAGTAATTCTTTTCTCCCTTACAGCTGCTATGTCCCAATACCTCACAAGCAACAAAGCAGCAGCAGATTCCAGGTGCTTTTCCCAGCATAAACCAACTTTAAAAAGCAGGACCTTTGCAGTCTTCAAAGCAAGCAGGAGGCAGAGCCAAAGCACAGCAGGCACCCCCAGAGGTTACCTGGGGATCTCAAAGTCCTGTGAAGAGTTGGGTCTGTTTGTTCCCCGTCCTCTGGGTGCTCTCCCTGTGGGTTTCTTTCATAACTGCTGCCTTTCAAGTACCAACGGGGCTGGCACCTCAGAAGAGATGGCAGAGGACAAGAGAGATAAGCATGCCTTGAAAAAGGGAACTGTGGATTTAACCACAGGGTGGAAGGCTCCATACAAGCACGGTCCAGCACAGAAATGGGTTTATTTTATTTATTGAGCGTTAATTATACGCAACGGTCTGAGAGTTCTCCGATGACTTTTCCAAACCAGGAATGTGATGACTGACTACAAATAACCTACAGCTACACTGCTGATATCCCAATTTATTCTTTCCCTAGAAAATCAAATCCAGACATTGCTGGAAAACTGCATGTTTTGTCCGGATATTTTTATGCCGTCCAAAGCTCTGGCCATACAGCCATGCAGACACCAGTAGCATTTTGGGAAGTGACCCAAAATGAGCAAAACCAGCTTCCAAATATTGTGCTGAGAGCTTTGAGCTGTGATCCATAGGGTTGGATAGCTTCTGCATTGCCCAGAGAAGCTGCAGATGTCCCTGGAAGTGCTCAGGGCTGGATGGGGCTCGTGGAAGGTTTCCCTGCCCATGGCAGGCATTTGGAACAAGATGATCTTTAAGGTTCCTTCCAGCCCAGCCCATTCCATGACTCTGTGGTGGCACTGCAGGCTCACAAACAGGAGAGGGAACAGAATCCAGCCCAGGGGAAGACCTTGCAGAAAGTGGGACCGTGTATGATGGAGTTATAGGAAGGATGAGACCTCATTAACAACCATTAACAACCTGGAATCCAAATTATAAATGTGCAGGTGACACAAGCTCGGAGGGGCAAGTACCTTCGGGTTCAGGATACAATTAAAGCTCCAGCCAAATTGGTGAAAATGGGTGTAATTCAACGTGGGCAAGATCTCAGCTGCATTTAGACATTATCAGCTGCACATTAATAGCTGTAAATAGTCAATTATCACTCATATCACCGATATCTGCTTTGCAGAACAGGATGGGGTTTTGGGTCAGTGGAGGAATCCCCATCCCTGGGGTGATTTAAAGCTGTGTGGATGTGGCACTTGGGGACAGGGTTTGGTGGTGAGTTTGGGGAGCAGCTGGACATGATGATCTTAGAGGGCTTTTCCAAAACAACGACTTTGTGATTGCAATGATTCAAACATTTAAATGCTACTGAATTCCTTCTCATCGGGGAGAAGAAACTCATCAATTCCATCCCAGTTATTTTGCCATTACCAAACTATGTATTTCCCCCCTGCTATAACTCATTTTCCCTGTTTTAAGTCCTTTTCTCTAAACCGAGACGAAGCCACGATGAATCTTTCATGTCTTCTATTGAGTGCTGTGTGCAGGTCCGGGCTCCTCAGTTTGGGAAGGACATTGAGACACAGAGGACAAGGAGGCTGGTGAGGGGCTGGGAACACAAACCCTGTGAGGAAAGGCTGAGGGAGCTGGGGTTGTTTATCCTGGAGAAAAGGAGACCCAGGGGTGACCTGATCACTCTCCACACCCCCCTGAAAGGTGACTCTGGGCAGCTGGGGCTCAGGCTCTTTGTCCTGGCAGAACGAGAGGTCACAGCCTCAAGCTGTGCCAAGGGAATTATAGGCTGGATATTAGGAAGAAGTTTTTACAGAAAGTGATAAAGTACTGCAATCTGCCCGGGGAGGGTGCAGTCACCATCCCTGGGTGTGTTTAAATGAAGACTGGATGAGACACTCGGTGCCATGGTTTGGTTGAGGTGTTTGGGTTGGACCCGATGATCTGGAAGGTCTCTTCCAGCCCGGTGATTCTCTGATTCTCTGATTCATAAAGCTCCCCCGGCTGAGCGCAGGCGGCGCGGTCCCGCTGAGGGAGCGGGGGCGGAGCGGGGCCAGGCCCGGCCCCGGGGCGGTGCCGATCCCGGATCCCCGAGCCAGGCCCGGCCCCGGGGCGGTGCCGATCCCGGATCCCCGAGCCAGGCCCGGCCCCGGGGCGGTGCCGATCCCCGAGCCCGGCGCTGCTCTGAGCTCATCGCCCGGCGCCGCCGATCCAGGAGCGGTGCCCGCTGTGCGGGTGAGTGGGCCGGGGCCGGGGCCGGGGCGGCGGAGCGGCGGTGCCCACAGATGTGGGCTGAGCTCTTGGTTGTGCCCCGCAGGGCCGGGCTGCGGCTGCTGCGGCGGCGGCTGGGCGGGAGCGGAGCCATGAGGCTGCAGGCGCCGCAGTTCCAGGCGCTCTTCACGCCGGGGCTGCGCAGCGTGGCCGGTGAGTGCGGGGAGGGGAGGCCCCGAAAACCTCCCTGAGCACAGCCCCGGGGTGGGTCGGGTTAGGAGGGACCTTAAAGCCCACCCAGTGCCACCCAGCCATGGCAGGGACACCTCCCACTGTCCCAGCTGCTCCAGCCCCAATGTCCAGCCTGGCCTTGGGCACTGCCAGGGATCTGCTCTAGGATTTCCATCCCAGTCCCTTACACCTCACTCCTAAACCTACCCTCCCTCCCCTTATTGCCGTCCCCCCTTGCCCTGTCACTCCAAGGCCCGGTAAAAAGTCCCTCCCGAGCATTTTTCCGCTCCCAGAACCTTCTCCGCTCTTAGCCCGTCTCCAGGGACACGGCAGAGCTCCTTTTCCCCTTTGCAGGCCGATTCCTTGGTGCTCTGTTGTTCCTGGAGAAAATTGTGCTCATGGCTCACTGTTCTCTGCCGTAAATAATCTCAATTCTTTCCCCTTGTCAGCCCCTGACTGTTCAAGATGATCCCCAGCCCAGAGTCGCCAGGATCAGTTAGAGACCTGCCAGTTGTTAGGTTTTCAGAAAAGCTTCAGAAAAATAAATCGGAATGACAGGGAAAATACCTGTGGGTGCTCAGCTGTGCCACGAATTAGTGCATTTTGCATGAAGCTGTGAGTTATTTACTGCTTCCTGCATATTTGAGTGTTTATTCCGATATCTGTAATCTTAATTTTGTGAGAGGGCAAGTTATGGCACATTGTGCCATGGGTTTATTGCTGTTTGGTTCTCCTTCCTTTCCCAGAACTGTTTGAGAAGAAGAACTATGAGCTGAGAATAGCAGGAGGGGCCGTGAGGGATTTACTGAGTGGAGTTACACCACAAGACATCGATTTTGCCACCACAGCTACACCAGCAGAGATGAAGGAAATGTTCACAGCAGCTGGGGTTCGTCTGATCAATAACAAAGGAGAAAAACACGGAACCATCACTGCCAGGGTTGGTTTGGCATTTGTTTGGATCTTTTCTACCTTTCTGTGGATGTGCAGCATGTCCAGTTGAAGATTTGCTGCTTATTTGTTAAAAGTACCACAGCAAGAGTTTAATTAAGACCCTGCTTTAAAACCTGGAGTGATTTTTTTATTATTATTCATTGTAGAATTAAAGTAATTATCATATTTCAATTCCTGTAATCCATTCATGCTGCTGTGTCATCACAGCACCATGAATAGATAAATGTCACCAGAAAAGATAAATGTCTGCTGCCCACATGTGATCCTAATGTTTCCTGCTCCTGATTTCCTGTCAAGTTCTGTTTCCTCTACCTGGCTCTTAGTCCATCTCCTGCAGGAAGATTTCTGCAGGTTCTGTAGAAAATAAATAATGTCAAGATCATTTTCAGAAGCTCCTATTTCTCAACTCTGTATGAAAACCCTGCACACATTGCTGTGCATGTGTCCACCCAGTGTACACAAACACGGGGATGAAAAAAATGAGCAGCTTTTGCATTTCATTTCATTTGATTTCATTTCATGGTTGTGCTGAAGTAATGATGTCTGTGGGATTTGCAGCTCCATGAACAGAATTTTGAAATTACCACTCTCCGAATAGATGTTGTCACCGATGGACGGCACGCAGAGGTGGAGTTCACCACAGACTGGCACAAGGATGCTGAGAGGAGGGATCTCACTGTCAACTCCATGTTTTTAGGTAAATTGGAAAAACAGTTATGTGGATGAAGCACTGAATTTGAGTTTAGCCAGTGAATTCTGTCTCTGTGTCAAAGGTCTGTATAAATGCATGAGATGATCTGACAGACCAGGTCAAATCACACAGCTTCTCCCTTCCAAAGGAGAGTGCTTCCTTGTGGCAGCCACATTTGTAAATTCATATTCTGGTTTTTCATTTTTTTCTAGGTTTGGATGGGACACTCTATGATTTCTTTAATGGCTATGAAGACTTGAAAAACAAGAAAATCAGATTTGTGGGGAAGGCAGCTGAGAGAATACAAGAAGATTATTTAAGAATCCTGAGATACTTCAGGTAAAAGGTTTTGCCTTTCCTTGATAAATAAATTGTATAAAGTTTCAAAAGCATGGAAAAAGATACCAATGATGTAAAAAGAGTTGTAGTTGTCATATTGCCTTTCCAACCTAAATGATTTTATGATTGTAAGTGGAATAGTTTTCTAATCTAACATCCAGTGGTTTTATTTGGCAGATTTTATGGAAGAATTGCAGAGAAACCTGGAGATCATGAACCTAGTACTCTGCAAGCAATTAAAGAAAATGCCAAAGGCTTGGCTGGAATATCAGGAGAAAGGATTTGGGTGGAACTGAAAAAAATTCTTCTGGGAAACCATGTCAATCATTTGGTTCAACTTATGTATGAGCTGGATATTGCCCAGTATATAGGTAAAGTGAAATGAAGTTTGATTTCCTACTGCTGTATCTTATACAGACAGAATTTTGTGGCAAATTGAGATCAAATGTGAGTTTACACAGAAGTTAAATTTTATTTTTATCCTGTGCTACACCCACCTTTCTTATTAATACTTCCTTGCACTTTTTGTGTGTTTTTAGGGCTACCACTTAATGGGAGTTTGGAGGAATTTGCCAGAGTCACTAAAAACATCCAGAATCTGTCTCCAAAACCCATGACTGTCCTGACATCCTTGTTCAAGGGGAAGGATGATGTCACAAACCTGGACCTGAGGCTGAAAATCTCCAAGGAAGAAAAAAACCTTGGCCTTTTCTTGGTGAAGCATAGGCAGGAGTTAACCAAAGCCCAGGGGCCAGAACCACTTAGACCATACCAGGACTTCCTGATGGATGTGAGTGTAGTTCAGATTGCTTCATTTGGGGCTTCACAGTGAACTGAATTCATTTTAAGACATTTCTGAAAAAAACAAACCTACAGTGTTTTAGCAGTTCTGAGCACCCTGTGCTCTGGAGCAATTTTTGGACTGATTTAAAAGTCAGTCAGGCTGAAAAATGTCATACTCAGTTTCTTGTGACCTTACCTGGGACTGGCAGTTTGCTGTGCTGTCCTGTTGAAACATAAAACAGAATTTGGAGCTCCAGGAGAATTTGGCCCTTTGTGAAATTCTGAATTGTGAATGGAAAATCAGTGCAATTCCTGATGTTCTTCCCAAGGCCCCCTGTTCCTTGGGGAACCTGAGATGTTCTTCCACAGCACAGTGGGGTCATTTCCAGGTGAATTCTGCACTTCCAGAGCAGCACCTGATACTGAGGGCAAGAACCAGTCCCCAGGGCCAGGCTTGTCTCCCACAGGAAAGGTGCTGGATAAGGATTACAGCTATTACCTGGGATTCAGGGAGTGTCCAAGGATCTCCCTGAGCATGCAGGACTCAGTTTTAACTCGTATGAGGCAGGAGAGATCCTTGCTTCCACAGTCCCAGCTTGTCCAAGATCATGCCTAACGAGTAGTGGGAATAGCACAAGGCTGAGCACTCTTGGAGCTGTTTCTGCTGTTTCATACTGAATCCTCTCTTTTTTCCTTTTTTTCTCCTAGTCTAGGGAAGCTAACACCAATTCCAAGATCTTTGAGCTCCTGAAGTACCAAGGAGAAGAACAGCTTTTGAAAGAAATGCAGGAATGGACTGTGCCCTCTTTCCCCGTCAGTGGCCACGATCTCCGGAAGATGGGGGTGTCCTCGGGGAAGGAAATTGGGACAGCACTGCAGCAGCTGAGGGATGAGTGGAAAAAGAGTGGATACCACATGGATAAAGAGGAACTGCTGAGCTGCCTGAAGAAGTTGTGAAGTGAATGGTGACAGAACTCTGTTTGTGCCTGGTCTGAGTGGAAGCTGAGCCTCTCACAGCCAACTGAGAATTTGTCCCATTTCACATTTTCATTACTAATTCCTAACTTCTGCGAAGAGAGGTTTCACTTTGTAATAATGTAAAACACTGTTTGCCAAATTCCACCTTCTCAACCTCTCTTTGCAGATTTTAGTGAGAAATATTTACTACTTTATCATGACTTAGAGCATGAGAGGTGACAGGAAGATTTTTCTCCTTATGACTTTCTACATCCCAAAAAAAAACCCCAAAATCTTCCCAAAAAGAGTTTGCATCCTCTAGATAAAATCATGGAGGGGTTTTTATGTGCCTAGGAGAATGTCTGGAAATAATAGGCTCTACCTTAACTCTTTTTGTACTTAGAGCTGGGTAACAGACGGAAATACTCACTGCAGCAGTTCCCAACAGCCTTGCCATGGAAAACCAGGCTGTTTTCTAGGACTGTGTTAATTTTCCAGAATTCCAGAATCAATTTTAGATTAAAAAGATAACTTGGCTGAGTGAGTATCATGGATTTTCAGTAACTTATCTCTGAGTAACTAAATCCACAGCAAGTTGGTGAAGGTTCTACACTGTATTTTCAATTTCAGGTGTGAGGCAAACTATTAATGTTAATTAACATTAAGAAGGGGCGATCCAGCTCCTTGTCTTGGGGATTTGGGGCTTTGGAGTAGAGCTATTCCTGGTCTTGATGAATGTTTTCCTATCCCTGGGGTTTTTGGTGTGCTGTTTTAAAAAATCTCTGAGCAGCTCTTGTGTGTAGAAATCTTGTTGCAGTTTTCCTACAGAGCCAGGGTAATAAATAAATTCCTTTGGATTTCGTTTTCCTTGGGTATCATTTTGCAACACTAGATGGCAACACCGGAGCAGTGCTGGAAAAAAATCTGCATTTTGGACTTTCACACAACTTTCCCAGCTGCCTTTGATTTTCCTGGGATGTCTGATCCTTTAAATAAATCCTGCTGGAGGTGCCTGGGAATGGGTGGGAGGCAGCAGGGAAGAGGGAAAGTGCTGTTTGTTAGGAAGGCAAATCTCACAAGAACAGGATGGTGCTCCATTTAATGAGGTGATTAATTTGAAGCCTCCTTCGTGTGATTTCTGGAACTACTGAAATCTTGGGAGGGAGAGTGACAGAATTCAGGGCTGTAGAGAGTCCTTTAAAGGTTTCACCAAAGTGCAGCTTTAGAGCAATGGTTGTGGAGGTGTAAAATATTAACACTTTTACCCAAAATTGCTGTCAGGGTTCAGCTCCCCTTGAAGAGAGCATTTATAAGGACAAAAGCTTGAAATTCATGACCATGGCATGGACCAAATGGATACTTGGGACAAAGATTAGCAGGGAGATCTTCCCATGATTGCTGAGCTTTCAATATCCAGCTGTTTGCCAGCCCTGAGAGGGGCTGGGTGTGCCTGGATCCAATCCTGCCCCCAGATTTAATCACTGGTTTATGTCTAAAGGATTGTTCAGCTGTCAGGGAACCTCTGCACAACTCTGTCCCCCAGGATTAAGGATGACAACCCCAATCATGCATACAAACAGCAAGGAATGATTTAGTTAAATTGATGCTGGTAATGATTAGCCTGAAAAGACTTTAATCAGAATTATTTACTACACAGTATAGGGAGTTACTGCTGTTGTAGAGTGCACGATTGAATCAATCAGATTTTCAAAGCCATCTTAAGTATTACTAAGTGGAAATTGATATGTTTAATTGGAGATTATTTGGCCAAGCTGGTCACTAAAAGCAGAGGGAACCCCATTTCCTCCACCCCTCACTGGTAACACAGAGGATCCTGCTACAAATCTCCAGGGCTCACAAAAACCAGCAAAACCAGATTATTCCACAAGCACCTTCCAGTCCTGCTTGGAATTCAGTGCAGGGATCACCTGTGTTCCAGCACCTCTTTAAAGATCAGCTCATGCTTGAGGTTTCCCATTGGTCTATTGAGTATCTCTCTTTATCTTCCACTAAAATTAACCCCTACAAAAATGAATGGCATGAAATAAAAAGTATTTACATATTTTAGGCAAGCAGTGCCATCCTGGGATCTGGAAAAACGCTGGGTTTAAGTAAACACTCCTTTATAGAGCATGAGCTATTTAAATGGCAAATGGGGAGACATGAAGAAGCTTGATGCACACATGGTCAAATAAAGTTCTCCAGCAGATTACTTGATTAATTAAATGATATTCACAATGGATTTTAATTACCTGACAACCTCCCCTCTCTCCCATGTTACTCCTTACCTTCTCTGTCCTGGGCCAGCAGAGCCAGCACAGACTTGGGAGTGAAACTTTGTTTTTTTGCAGTCAACCTGTTAAAACCACATCATAAACTCAAACCTTTCCTTTTCCCACCCCAACAATCAGCAAAACCAGGTGAGTTTTGAAACAAATTGAATTTTATTCTTTGCAAATATTTGCAAGCCACAAGATTTGTCAGAAAAGTTGTCCCGAAAGGCAGAGAGAAGGAAGAGTTAAAGCAGAGACTGGGCTACCCCTGGAGCAGTTCACAGAGCAACTAAAGGTGACAAAGAGAGGAACAAATGAACTGCAGCACATCCAAAAAGAGCTTTAATAAAAAACAAATGAGTATCTGAAATGTTCCAGATCCAGTGTGCAAGTGGTTCTACCTATTTGTCAAAATGAAACTAAAATAATTGAAAACTTGCTAAGTTACAGGCTCTGACTGGTGTGTTGGTGATGTTGCAATGATGGCTTGAAAATGAGCAAGTCTGTGCTGTAAATCCTGTGATCCCTCAGTCCTGCCCACTGGATTCATTAATTCCTGCAGGAAGCTACTCAGCCAATCAATGGGGTAAATGTAGTAAATATTCCTAAAATCTGGTTTCCCTTCATTAGCTCTCCTAAGCAGTTGCTGTCCATATTTTTCCATACTGATGTTCCAAATTTTCCCTAATTCCCACCAATAGTTTTCAAAAGAGAGGAAAGCATGGAAAATATGAACCAATGTAAGGAAAACCATTCCCAACTCCACACCCTGGAGCACTGGATATTCTGATACCTCCCAGTAAGGATGGGATTCACCACCACAGGATTCAACCTGGGAAGTGTGATGGACTCCAATCTAGCAAACACTGCACAGGTTAAGCACATGGAACAGCATCATCAACAATATAATTTAATTAGTATTAATTTACTCCTGACTTACCTCAATTATATTAGCTTACATTTGACTATATACACAAAACACCAAATATACACTTATTCTGGATTCAAACATTGCCATTTTTAACTGAGAATACAAAAGACTCGGCCAAAACCCCAAAGAACTGAACCTTTAGAAGTTCAGTGACAGCTGAGAAAATCCTTTTGAAATTCCCCTTCCCCAGGCCCCAGTGAATGCTCATCCCAAGGCACCCACTGAGGGTCACAGGAACAACAGACAGGAGGGGCTTTGAGGGGAAAAAAACCAAAATAACCCAAATGTACAGCCCAGATGTGTGCAGGGGTGAGGGAAAGCCAGGCCTGCTTCCAGAGGATTCACCAACACAGAGCATTCCCAGTCTCCCTCTCACACCAGTGCTTGGCTTTCCAAGCTTATAATGAATTATTATCAACATCCAGAATGTTTTCTGTTGAAAAATGAGAAATTTTCTGTTGAAAATGAGCCATCATCACCCTTCTGGTGGCTCAGAGCCACATCCCAAATTCTGCTTTTCACTGCCAAGTCAGGGCACTGCACATGGAATTAAAGGTGTCTAAGAAGAACAGAAGCAGCACAGAGGTAGAAAGTTCAAAGAACTAAACCTGAGTTACACAATTAATCTCTACATACCTGGCACGACAAATACCCAGCAGCAAGTCCATGGTTTGGGGTGTTTTTCTGCCATGGGAATCAGCTCCTGGTGTGCCAGGCTTGTGATCTGTCCTTGCTACACCTGCCCGGAGCCTGACAGAGAACAAGCAACCAGTGGCTCATGTCTTAAATTTGACTAGTTTTACATCACTGTGAAGGAATTAGGAGTGAATGATAAAAGCTTCACAAAAAAACAAGTGTTTATGTGCACAAGCACTGAAGATATCTCCACTGCCATCACCAAAGTGCATTCTGAGAGGAAAAAAACCCAATAAATCAGTGGCAAAAGCTGCCCCAGTTTGGCACCCAATTTGTGGAGCACAGACAAAATAAAAAAGCAAAGCAAACCAAAAATCTACCAAGAAACCTCCCCTCAAGAAAGCACTGCCTTTATTTCTGTTTTATTTGGAAACTTTTGCTCTTTATAAGGTGATAATGTGAAATTTTACTTTATGATCTGAAAGTGAAAACAAAATAACTAAAAGAGGTTTTTCCTTCCCTTTGTCACAACAAGTACTACTTAAAAATCACCTCAGTGGGGTGTTTTAGAGTCCTTCCCAAACCCCATGGACATTTCCACTACTAAAGAATTCCACTACCAGCAATAGTATTGGGAAGTAATTGAAGCACACTGAACACGACAATGCTGTTTACTCTCTGGGACTGACCTGTGCACTTCTTACCAACAGTTTAAAATTTAAGACTTCTAAAATCAAATGGACTAAAACAGATGAGACAACTTGTAAAGAACAGACACTTCCCCACGGGATCCATCCTGGGAGGCAGCTGCAATTCCAGCTTTTGCACATTCCAGCACTCCAAAACTCTCAGGCTGCTTCTCTCTTCCATGGTTATTCAGCAAAAAGCTGAGAAACAGCACAAGCAGCAAACCTGAAGGACTTCAGAGTTAGAAACAGGGATTCTCAGCAAACCACGTGTAAGTGTATTATGGCAAACTCTCCACAGCAGTAACTGCTATCTACCATCCCGGGAATATTGCATAAATCAGACTCTGCTTATTGGGATTTTAGTTGGATTTTAGTTTCCATCCCCCTTCCTTCACTGCAAGTGGGAATTACACGAGTCCAGTCTCAAGTGTGTCCACGTGGATCAGAGATTTCCTGGTGTCCCACATGGACCTTCACTCCTGGTGTCTCCTGGCACCCCCTCTCCAGGAACAGTCCGGAGCTCCCGAGGAACAGCACGGGGAGCTGGGTGAGCCTGGTTCCCTGGGGATGGGACGTGCTTCCCGGGGTTCCTGGGCTGAGGAAGCAGGGAAGCAGCACAGAGCAGGTGCACTGGGGCTGTCACAGGCACAGCAGCGGCGAGCGGCCGCGCTCCGAGTCCTCCCCGTCCCCCTCGGGAATGCGCGGCAGCAGCGCCGAGCGCGTCAGCCCCCAGAACTTGGGAGGGGACAGCTCCTTCCTGGTGGCCGTGAACTTCCAGCCCATGTGGCTCCCGCAGATCCTGCACTGGGCGATGGTCCAGGCGTACCTGCCGAGGGCACAGCAAAGCCTTGGTCAAGGGAAAGGCCTTTGGAAAATGCTTCAGCAGGCAACAATCCCCAAATTGAGTTTGGGTGACAATCCCAGCTGGGTTTGGGTGACAATCCCAAACTGGGTTTGGGTGACAATCCCCAGCTGAGTTTGGGTGACAATCCCAAACTGGGTTTGGGTGACAATCCCCAGCTGGGTTTGGGTGACAATCCCAAACTGGGTTTGGGTGACAATCCCCAGCTGAGTTTGGGTGACAATCCCAAACTGGGTTTGGGTGACAATCCCCAGCTGAGTTTGGGTGACAATCCCCAGCTGGGTTTGGGTGACAATACCCAAGTGGGTTTGCAAAGAATCCCCAGGAATCCAGTGCCCAGCTCCCATCTAAAACAGGTCTTCAAAAAATAAAGCAGAAAGCCCCACAAACATCCCAGCCCCAAAGCCATGTCTTGCCTCTTCAAAGAGAGGAAGCAACCAAAGCTCATTATGGTCCCAGGTTCCAGCAGTAAGAAATGCTGAGAGCCCTAAAGAGGATTCAGAAAACTTCTCAGAGTAAATTATTTAATGGGAATGAAAGTGATTTTTGCCTTGCTCCTCAAATAACAGGGAATTATTTGCACTTCCCACAGCAGCAGAGCTTTTCTCTAACAGTTTTATGAGGTAGAACATGAATATTTCAAAGGCATAACAGAAAAGCTGAGAAAACACAAAAGCACGAGCAATATTAACTCCAGATATTAAAAGTATCAAATTTTCTTTAGGGAATGTTACAACATGTGACAGAAATGCCAGACTTCCTCCAAGTAATTGCTCAGCTCTCTGTGATAATCCAGGAAAAATACCCTGGATGCAAGACCTGTTATTATTAAGCAAACTTTTACATTGTAACACTTAATTCTGTTGCCATCTCAGAGAGGCAGACTTGCTATTAATTATTATTAAAATAAAATCAAAGATAATCAGATCAATACAAATGTTACTAGTTTTTAATTTCATGAAACATTTAGTCAGGTTTTATATATAAAAATGTATTTCAGTAGACGAAATGCATTTATATATTCTTGTTTTCATTTGCACTAAAGCTATGTGGAAAAAAAATCTGAAATCAGTTGGACTTTAAACAAAACTACACACAAAGAAATTTCCAGACAAATTGGTTTAAACAGTTTCGATTCTAGACTATGTTTCAAAATCTTAATATTTCCCTATTTAAAAAATATTAAATTCTGCACAGTTTTACATGATTTTTCCATTTTATTCTGTCTTCTGAATAAGTCTAAATTCACTTCCTTAATTTTTACATGAGGGAAATGACGTCATGTGCCTAAAAAACTCAATATTTACTATTCCACCTTGCCAAAAATAGCCAGTTTGGGTGATTTTCTAATAAAAATGTTGCTGTTCTTACCCAGGGAACCAGCTGTGCTCTGTGGAGGGCCGTCCACTGAGACTCAGGTTGCAAGCTTTATATACAGTGAGGGTTTCATGGATGTATCCATGGGGATTCACATAGGCTGCCATGGGCCCACACAAGGATAAGCTACAACACACAAGGAAATTGATCAGAATGCAAGGAAAAATAATTAAAAAAGGAAAAAAAAAAACCAAAAAACCAACCTCAAAAGGTGGCAAATGTAAACAGAGAAAAAACTGCCAGCTAAGTTTAAAATATTTCAACAGAGCATAAAAACACACTTTTTGTAGGTGGGAAAAAAATCCTTTGAATTATACTATTAAAAACTGAAAGAAAATAGATGGTAATTTAAAATATCATTGATCAAATCTGCTTAGAAGTGCAGGGAAGTACACAATAAGACTCATCCTGTGTGTTACTTTAAATAGCAAGTTCAAAGAAATGCAAGGAAAACGTAACTTTAAAAGTAAGGAAAATGTTTATTTATTGCACCAACGTCTCAGCATCTTCTGTTAAAAGTTCATCATATTGACAGAGCAGGAATTGTGGTGTCTGCAATCCATTATTTGATTAGAAGGTAAGAAATGGCTTTTAATTACCCCAACAGCTCCTTATCACACTGATAAAGAAGAACTGTGGGGAAACTCTGTTAACCCAAACCATCTTTTAACCTTCCCATTATCAGAGGGGATGGGCTGATGGGAGTTAATCAAGATTAAAAGCAGTGACAAGGCTGACAGAAGCAGCAATTATATGGGAAATGTAATCATTGTTAAACATGGGAGATATCGTATAGGGCAAACAGAGAATAGGTTTGAATAAACTATTATTTAAGAAATAACCTTTAATTCTTCAAAGAAAAACGGGATCACAACATTTCATGGCTTAAATAGAAACCTTCCCTGTATGCCAACATCCTGGGAGTCTGCTTATATCCCCTAATTAGTACATTTTAATTTTCTCTTGTTCTGTTGACACAGAAATTAAGTGCTGAGAAATAAAATGTGGGATATATCAAAAACTTTATCCAGCAATACCAGGATGAAAAAGCGTTTATGCGACACATTTATATTTCAAATTGTTCAGTGAAAGGTGCTGGGGGTGTGGCACAACACCAATTTCTGTTCCAATATGCCTGGAAAACTGAGATTTCATAACTTTTTATTAAAAAAGCTCAAATATAAACTCTCTATAAATATTTACTTAAATTTTATTGGAGCCATGGCAAACCCAGCAGTTTTAAAACTTAACCCAGCTTAATCTGCTTTGCCGTGCCCGTGTTTCTGACCAAGGAGCTGCCCAATATGAAGAATAATAAATTCACCTGAATATTTCATTCTTGGTAGTTATTTCTGTGTCTTGGCATTGCTTACAACAGAGAGATGTGCACTGGGAAAGAGAAACAAAGAAGATAATTTCATTAATTTCCAGATGCTTGTCAGCAGTGGGAAATAATAAAAATGTCTCTTCCTTTCCATCAGAACAGACTTTGGACCAACTGTTTTGTTTATCTGAGCAGCAGTCACTGATGTGGGATATTTTTTCTATGCATTTTATTTATTTAGACATTAATTATTATCTAAAAGACATAAAAATTTCCATATCTTTTCCTCACAAAAAGATCCACACACAGAGAATTGGATCTGACTCCACAAAGATAATAAATGAGCCAACCTTTTAAGGTCTCTAAAGGCTAATTTAGAAAAAACAACCTTTGCTCTTCTGCAATATAGCACAGAAAAGGCAAATGAGACAAATGCAATCATTAAGTCTTTCTTAAATTTGAGGGTACTGTAGATCAATGGGTTTAATTTCCACACAAAAAATAGGTAAAACATATTGATCTCTCTCCTGGAGATTATAACAGATTAATCCATCTTCTACAATTTCTACAAAGTACTAAACAATTCATCACTGACACTACCCAGAAAAGAAGCATTTAAATCAGCTCCCGCTGGTTTTCAGGACATGCATTACTTCTTTTTAAGGGTAATGCCTGTGAAACTCCTACCAAAATGATCCACAGGATTTTGGAATAAAATGCTGCACCCAAGGACAGTTCTCTTAAAACCCGGAGTTTGTGTTTGTTTCTGAGCCCCCTGAGCTGCTCTCTGCTGTGACACCACGCACTCCAATTGCTCTTTTCTCTCTCCTTTGCTGCCTTCAGAGGTTTTTGTTGGACTTCAGCTGCTCCAGATCCTTTCCTGGAGGTGCCACTGGTCCTTGCCCCACTCTGCTCACTGGACATGAGCAAGGACAAGAGCTCTACTACCCAGATCCTCTTCAGAGAGAAAGGAAAATGGATCAGCTTTCAGGATCAGTTTTATTATTGTCAATTACATCCTGAACAAGCCAGGTCTTCCTAAAGAACTCTGGCTTTGGAAAAAAAATGCTGCTAAATAAATTGTAAAAAGTCATAATGCACTCCTCATTCTGACACATTTAAACACATTTATAGAGCAAAATGTCACATTATGATGAAGAAAACACCTTTTGGGTATAGGCTAAAAAGCAACTTAAATTACCCTCATAAATTCAAGTTAAAGTTTTCCTGTCTCTATAGAAAATATATAATTACTGAACATGAACAGTTCTCCGTAGTACTTGAGTATCTGGGTGTTTTCAGAGTTTCAACTCAGAAAAGACAAGTGAAATTTAGTCTGATTATAGCCTCAGGCAAAAACCTGCCCATTTTGTCTCAGAATATGGAAGAGATGTTTTCTGTCTCCTTTCTTTAAATTTCTGGTGCATGAGTTTTGGAAAGAGGATCACTATTAAAATGACATTCTGGGTTTCTCTTCCCCAGAAACAGGCAAGAATTTAATGACAGTAATTGTTAAGCAAACAGGCAAAATTCCCACTGCTCTGTATCCATTAGACAAACACAGTACTGTTATTTAGAAAATATAAATCATTACAAAGAACCATACTACACAAAAATAGAACATTTAGAACATTACAAGGCCATGGCAATGGAAAGAAGGGAAGGAAAACAAGTTTTTGAACATCTTAACAAGGAATTGCCTAAGAAATAAATATGTCTTTTACAAAAAAAAATCTGTTTAGTTAAATCTTTAGGTTTATGCTCAATATTAAGAAGATTTTGCTACAAAATCCACAAATTTCCATGGCAAAATGATCGTGGTGTCAGTGTGTGGCTATGATGGTTGTTAACAACACTGGACTTTTAGCACCATCTCTTGGCTAAGAAAGTGCTGTGCCACACTGAAACACTTCTAACAAAAGCAGGTTTATATTATATTATATTGTATTGTATTGTATATTATTTCATATCATATATAATATATCATATAATATATTGTATATTATATCATATCATATATAATATATCATATAGTATATATTATATCATATCACTATATGTTATAATATCTATTCTATTGTTATTTATTATTATATATTTCTTGCTTGCTGCCAAACTTAATCCAGCACTGAGACATCCTTTTCCTTTTGAACAAACTTTTGAAGAAAGAACAGAGCACCCAAATTTATTCTCTGGAAGGATTAGCTGGAACTTCCATAATTTCTCAAAGAATTGTGACAGTCATTCTAATTTTTTTGGCAATTTGATGGCAAAGAAAGAAGAACTACTCACTTTGTTCATGATATCTAACTCACAACGGAGCCTCTGCACAGCACTGCCTATTTGAAGCAACTGGATACGTAAAGCATCATCAATGGGCAGGCAGGCAGCAACTCTGTAAGAAAAATCTAGAAATGAGAAAGCAGCAGGTCTGTTAGAATTAACAGAGAAATAAATCCAATTATTTCTATTTACCACAGGTAACTATCTAAGCTGTGGTCTCTTAAGAAATTAAAAAAATTAAAAATTAAAAATGTGGGTTCATAAAACCTCGTACCTATTGGGTTTGATGGAAGAGATTCGTCTTTAAGGTTTTCATCCCACTCATGGAGCTGCCTCTTGACTCTTTCCATCAATGTTTCCTTTTGTTAGAAGAAAAGCCTAATTTAAATACACAGGTATTGCTGTTTTCTTAGGGAAAAAAAATAAAAGGGAAGGAAAATGTAGAGTAAGCTCTTTTCCCTAAGTGGACAGTAGCTTTTAGTTAAAGAGTAATTAAAGAATCACTTTGTACCTATGTATTTTAACTGGTTTTTCTCTGAGACAACACAGCAGGAACCAGAATCTCTCCCAGACACTTGCTCTAGGAAGGAGGGAACAACCACAGAGGGGAAGCCCTTCCTGATCTTTTCACACTACATTGAATATAAAATGCTTTAAAATGGAAATTATGAGCCAACAAAATGAAAGCTTTTATATTATCCCATACTTTGATATTACAACTATAAGGCTCACTGCAGGTTATTTGATTTCAAGGTGAACTTACAGCATCATAGAGGGAGTAGAGCCAGGGGGGCCAAGATGTCAAACTTGCACAGTGGAACTTCCTCTGAAACCAAACCCACAAATATTTATTCTTTAACAAAAGATTTTAGGGACAGGGGTCTTTTTAAACCAATAAAAAAGGGGAGACAGACCTGATGATTTAAAGAGACAAATTATCCCCATCAGGATGAGCACTTCACTGTGAAGCTTCCAAACCCATTTTCAAATGCATTGAGGGCCAAGCCTTCTGAACAGGACAATACATGGATTTTGTCACAAAAACTGTCTCTGCATTAGAGGGGTTTCTGATGTTTAGTAATAAAAAATTATATCTTTCAAAAGGGTACCTATCTGAAACGGAGACAGTTCAAAATTTAAGTGCTATTAACAGTGCATCTGTTCCTAACTCTCCACCAGCTGTCCCTGGAACCACCAAAATTCCACCAGTGTAATGTTATTTGTTTAATTAATCCAATTTTCTCCAGTGATTTCTGAATACAGAAGTTCAGAGCTTTAGTTAATAGAAGCCTAAAAAGCAGCACACAACATAACTACATTGCTTTGCAAAAGAGGAGCTCATATTGCACTGCAAATATGTACAAATTCAATTTTAATCTCCCCCTTGAGGGCAACCCTCCTCATTTACAAATTACACAGTAGAGAGATGGAGGTCAACAGGACAATTACCCTGCTCTGGATCTGCATCCCAGGTTTGTCCTACAGTGGGTTCACTTCATTGCAGCTTCACCTGACAGAATGAGCCTTGGAAAGGGATTTCCACCCCACAGCTCAGTGTTTCTGGGCTCATTAATCCACATGACCTTGGTCAGGATCTCTGAGAATCAAGAGCTGTTTGTTATCAGTGGAGTTTTTTATTTGATTTTCAGGGTACAACAGTTCAAAACCATTGAAGAAAAAAGCAAATCCAAACATGAGTCAAGTTATACAGGACTCTGTATTAATTTCTGGAGGTAGTTCCAAAGATCTCTACAGACGCAGAAGATTTCAAGGTAGTTTCTCTGTGTCAGTGAAACAATGGAGTAAATAATAAATACAGATACCAACTGGCACAGGGTGCCCAGAGAGGTTGTGGATTCCCCATCCCTGGAAGGCCATGCTGGACAGGACTTGGAGAAACCTGGGATAGTGGAAGGTGTCTCTACCCATGGGATGGATGGGCTTCAAGGACCTTTCCAACCCAAACCATTGTGTGATTCCATGAAAAGCAGGAGGTTGGAATCTGCCTTCCCTGTTGTACCCCCTCCTCTACACATGGAATTGCATACTGATTCTCAAGATGCCATCAGAAATTAAGACAAAAAATTAAAAAAAAACCCAAAATAACCAAAGCTGTAGAACAACTTCTCACCTTTTGGTACTTCTGCCACCACTGGCGGATGGCTCTGTCCTGCCAGGAAGTGGGTTTGGAAGAGGGAATCACGTGGCACCTGCTGAGAGACTGCAGCTGCACTGCTGACATGGTGGGAGGCAGCACTCGCTCAGGCAGGATTTGTACTTTAGCCTGCTGGATTCTGAGAAAGGAAACAAGAAGATGCAGTGTACATATATTTTTAAAATGTTTTTTCAAATTGGATTTTACTGCTTATGGGAACACAGGCTGGTGCAATGGATTAATCACTCCCCAGTACTAGAGAATTTAAACAACAACTCATTCCATCAGAATTTCCTTTTATTTTAGAGCACTATAGATCAGTTGGGATTGTGGTGGACAGAAATACAGACACACTGGCAGTGGCAACACAGCTCAACATTGCACAGTCTCAGCACTTAGAGATTTAGATTTTTGTCTCCTCAAGTTATTTTTGGTATAAATAATCAGCTCTTCCATCTCAATGCCTCAGTTTAGCTGAAATGCATTTTGCTATCTTCAAACCACAAAAGCCTCTGTGCTCAGCTAGAGGTCAGAATCAGCAGAAATAGGATACGGACTCTGATCAGATTTTAATATCCCAGCATCAAAGGTCACCTCTTCCACAAAGACCTCAGCATATGTTATGAGGCTACTAAGAATGCTGTCCAGCAGGAAAGACTTCATATTTCATCAGGCTTATGCAGCAGAAATTCTGAAATATTGAGGGGTGTGTCATTACAAATTCCTAATTTTCTCACAGGGACAGCACTGAACTAGTAACTTACAATAAATTGTAAGATTATGTTGTGCCAAAAGCACTCAGGAATCAGAAATGCCAAGAATTATGGAAATGCTCTTCTTGCTAAGGAGCTCTGGGCAGTGAATTCCCAGTAACAAAGCTGCTGTGCTGCAGTTGTCCAAGCACTGCCACCATGTGTCCAAGCAGGGCTTTTCCCAAGCTCCAACATTCAGAGTCCGTTATTTGGAGCCAAATGTCAGAGAGCAAACAGCACAGGTATTCTTCATTTCTTCAGCTGCAGGTCACAAAACCACAGAAATGCTGCTCCCAGGCCTCTTTCTAAAGCAATGCCACTATGCTCAATTGCAGGATACAGGGGAGTAGCTCTAGATTTACAGATACGGAGAGTAATACTTCACATGCCTTGCAGAAAACACTACAGAAGCTCTAGCAATTATGCTAAGAATTGTCACATGCTCCCAGATCAATGCTGGAGACTGGACCTCTGGCCAGTGGCCATACTGCATACTGCAGGCCAGGCTGCCAAGGACTTGAAAATGAGGGAAGATTCAGCATATTCTCACTCAATGTTCAGGATCTTGATAACTTTTAGAAATGGGAAAAGGCATTAATTACATAATATTATAAAACCAGTCAGAAGAGCCTCTAAATATCACAGTAATCAAACTGGAATACAGAAAATAAGAGAGTACTTCTATCAAAGTTGACTTGAGTATAGAATTAACTGCATCATTTTCTTACCCATCTGACTGTGTTCGTATTTCGAGCACCTTGAACCTCTGTCTTCCTATTGCTTTCACCTTGACAGTTTCAACTCCATACTCCTGCTCTTCTCTGTAGGCATAGATTTCTGCTGTCGTTCCAAAATGTGCTTCCCTCTCATGTACATTACTAAAAGTAACAGAATTGAAGATAAATTAAATTAATTACCTCCCTCCAAACAGCACTGCTCATTCAAACTCCAGTCTGCCTGCACTGATTGTACATGATTGGTCTGATCAAAAAAAGCAATTTTTGGTGAAATATCTTTAACTAATCACAATAATATTTTTCTATTATAAAGCAACTTCGATTGTTTTGGTTGGTTGGGGTTTTTTTCCAGGTGACCTGGTTTTATTTTAGGGTCTAGATGTGACATTCTGGGAGCACAGAGGATCACCAGCATTTCAAATGCAGACACTGAAAGCATCAACACTCTTCAGATTGACTTTATAACAGGAACTGTTCCCACCTCCCACACAATTAATCCATAGTAAATTGCAGAGTGAAGAGGGAGGAACATTCCCAACTTCTTCTGGCACTGATCAGCTTTACTCTTTTCCACTTTTCTATCACCTCCTGTCTCTCAACTCTACTGTGAAACATTTGCCAGTGCTTGTTAATTCACACACAAAGCAAGCAACAATACAGCTCCCAAAACAAGAATGTGAATTTTACATTTCAGGTCAAGGCTCATTCTTTAACAAGATGGAACAAACAGTTACTGAAATGAAGAGGATGCGCAAACAAGGAAGCAGATCAGCACTTGCTGTTTCTCCACACAAACACGATGCTGTCAAGCACCTACACTGCCATTGACAATTTTTGCTAAACAATTTCAGCTTGTTATCGAGCACAGAACTGACGCAACCATCTGCTTTTGCTTTAGTATCCACGGAAACTGCGCTAAAAACATGCTGCACACACCAGCAACCCGCCCGTGGCTTTTACCTGTATGCAAGGACAGCAAAGGTTCTGTCTTTCTGAATTAAATTCCGCACCATGCTAACCTCTTGGGGGCGGAAGAGCTGCAGCGGCAGCGTCTGCCCGGGGATCAGCATCACCATCACCCGGGGCAGCACGGGGATCACCTGGCAGCTGTCGTCATCGTGCACTGTCCTCCCGTGGAACTCCTCCATGTCCGAGCCCAGGTACTGCCAACAGCAAGGAGGGACACTCAGGGAGGGCTGGGAGCTCAGGGAGGACACGGACACTATGGTGAGCACAGGGATGGAGCTGCTCTGCTGGGAGGTTGGGGGTGTTCAGCCTGGAGAAGGCTCCAGGGAATGGCTTCCCACTGCCAGAAGGCAGGGACGGATGGGATATTGGGCAGGAATTGCTCCTGGCAGGGTGGGCAGGCCCTGGCAGAGGTGCCCAGAGCCCTGGTACAGGCTGCCCCTGGATCCCTGGCAGTGTCCAAGGCCAGGCTGGACAGGGCTTCAAGCAACCTGGGACAATGGAAGGTGTCCCTTCCCAGGGGGTGCAACTGGTGCCCTTTAAAGTTTTTCCAACCCAAACCACTCTATGATCTTATGATTCTGTGAAAATAAATCTAAACATGTGGCTTAACAACATGACAATAAAACTATACAAACCCCATTCAAATCCCTTCAGGATATATTTAATGGACAACATATAAAAACATACCATATGTGATGTGGGCAAACTGGTATCAAAATTAATGATGTTTGGCTTCTCAGCTTCTTTACTGTCTTGGTCTTCCACTTCCATTTCATTGTCATCCTCTTCCTCACTCTCTACTGAGAAGGACATAAACATTGTGTAGAAACCAATCAGCAAAGACTGAGATACTGAGAAAAACCTGAGAATCAGGGAAATGCATTCAATATTCCCAGGCTACAGCCTTGCACAGGGAAATAAACTGGAGGAAAATAATTTTCTTGCTGTTACAGCAGAATCATCATTCTATAGAAAGGGTCAAAAGCTGGTAATTTGTTTCTGAAAGGCTAAAGAACAACTTTCCTTGGAAGAAAATAATAAACAAAGGCAGTCAGTTCAGGTTTTCACTGCGGTGGTACTTCCTTATCTCAGCTCTAAAGGTTTTGTCTGCACACCAGGATGCCAGATAACTTCATTCTTTGTAGGATGCTGAGTAAAGTGTCTGAAGCAGCACAAACCTCAACAATCAAACTGCAAGTGAGTAAGAAGCAATGGGAAACTCCAGATTCACGCAGAGACTCTTGCTGGTTTTTTAGACAATTTAATTGCTGTCAGCCTCTGTCTGCTGTGTGTACACCAAACACAAACCCAGCAAAGGCAGCTCCTGAGGAAGCAAATCACAAGACTCCACGGGATTTCAGATACAAAATAGTATTTAAAAACTACTGCATCCTTCCCATTTCTCAGCCAATCCTAAAGTGATTTTCAGGCAAGAGGACAATTAAGTTATCCGTCATTGCATTAACTGACCCTATTTCTTTGAACACAAACATTATTTATACACCATGTTATGTCTAAACTACATGTTAGCATAAACCAGTCTCCAGGACTCTTACACCAAGAGCTGCTGGGTAACGGATAATCCCAGTGGTGCTGAAAAACATCATTTACACTTTGAAAACTATTACAAGATGTAAAAAAAAGATTTTTACAATAGTCTGTCTAGTTGCCCACCTCTGCAATTAAGATCTTCTTAAAAAATAATCCAGAGTTGAAAATGTAAAAGGTGGAAGGGTTCTCTTATCCTGAAGGGTTCTGCAGGGAAATCTCAAAACAGAAAGATGCTGCAGAAGCAAAGAATTTTCCTTCAGAAATGGAGCACCACTAATTTCACTATTTCTGAGAGTGGGAGGACAAGAGAACAGTGAAGAAGACATTAAAAGCTGATTTTAGAGAACCCTTTTTTTCCCCTCTTTGGCCTCCAGGCACATTTGTTAAATGCTCCTACAAAATGTTTAGTCACTGGTCTTATTTCTGCTTCACCTCACATATGTTTTTTTTAAATAGTTCATAGTTTACAGAACCTGCTCTTATAGATCCATCCTATATTGAATTTATCTCAGCAAGAAATGATCCAGCACAACAGGAAAGGAGGTTACAGACTCTCTTTGGTATTGTACCTAATTACAGTCCTTTCAGCAATGAGACACCATCTGCCTAATGACTGTTAAAAATACCCCATGTCTATATGAAATTTCCTACATTCAATTAGCAACCCTAACCATGAACTATTACAAAATGTTTAAGATTTCCAAAACAGCCATTACTTTGCTTAGTTTGATGGAGGGGAAGACCAGAAAGTTTTTGTTTGGTTCTTAGACATCACTGCAGGATAGGGGAGGGGAAGAAAAAAACAAATTCTGATTTTTCCATGTGCTCCCATCCAGCTGCATCCATCATTAACAGTTTTAACAGGGAAAGGTCATCCCACTTGTTTTTCTGAACGCAAAGGAATTAGCAGCAGTTGATTGGAAAGAATTGTGCCTTGCAAACTTTTGCTGGCCGTTGCCAAAAGCGCACAGTGGCTGCTGTGTGGTGGTGGTGGCTGAGGACGATGACTCATTTCACTGCAGCAGCACCAGCCGGCCCGAAACACAGAAAACCCCGGCGCCTTCCCTCTCCTCCTCCCTCTCAGCTGGCAAAACAAGCTGAAGCTTTTACACCCCCAACTACTGGCTTTAAAATCCGGGATTAGCAGCACCTCCAGCACACAGAAAGGGGGAAAAGCGAGCGCTGAAGGCTCCCCTGTGTAACAAAAATCACATTTCCCTCACATTGGTTTGCTAACACAACCCAATCCACTCTCAATGCCTTCGTGCAGAAATGAGCAAATACGAACCTCATTAAAGGAAAAGGGGCAAGGTTATATATAGGTTAAGGTTATATTAAGTCTGTATTTCCTAAATATTTGGGAAATAGCTTATATTAATGTTGTATTTCCTAAAACATTTAGGAAATAACTTATTAATGTGATATTAAAGCTGTATTTCCTAAAATATCCAAGAAAATTGCTTATATTACAGTGATATTAAGGCTATATTTCCTAAAACATTCAGGAAATAATTTCTTATTATTTAAAACATACAGGCCTAAAGAGCTGACAGTCAGGGGAAATGACACAGGTTCCTGGCAGGATTTCCTGCTCCCTTCTCCCCTGAATGCTTATTCTGAAATAATGCTTCTTTCCAGTTAAGCACAAGCTGCCTCCCCAACCATTCGATCTCCTGTCAGTGTGAAGGCACCATGTGAAGAAAACCACATTATTATGCAATAAGTATGCAATAATTCCCTGGGTGAGGAATTGCACTAGTGTGTGTGACAGATAAGCAGGGCAGTACATGGGATCCAGCACTGCTCTGCATCCAGCCCCGAGCACCTCTGCTTCCCTGCTTATTTTCACTGGAAAATTGAGCAGTGATTTCCTAAAACAACGGAGGTTTTTCCTCAGGCTCTGGGTTTCACAGAGGTCTCAGTTCACAGAGAAGCGCTTGCTTTGCCCACTCTGCTGGAAACCCCATCGGCTGCCCCAAACACCTCGTGTCCCTTCCTGCACGCACATCCACGGCCCCAGTGGAACATTCACAACCTCCATGGAACATTCACGGCCTCCATGGATTTGGAGGAGCCCAGGAGCAGAGGCCGCAGGAGCCCGCGGGCCAAGGCTCGCCCTCCGCCGCTCTGCACCGGCCGGGAGCGCCCGCAGCTCCGCCGGCCCTCAGCGCTCGCCACACCGCCCGGGGGCTCTCCCCGCCTTCCCTTCGCTTCCCTTTCCCTTTCCTCTTCCTCTTCTCCTCTCCGCCTCCGCTTGCTTCCTTCCTTCCCTTCCTTCCCTTCCCTTTTCCCTTTCCCTTTCCCCGCCCCGCCCGCCGAGCCCCGGCCCGGCGCGTCCCCCGCGGTGCCCCCGGCCCGGCCCTGCCCTCACCGGGCACCAGCTGGAGGTGGTTCCCCATGTTATCTCGGGGCTCTCCGCCTCGCTCCTCGGCGGCCATCGCTGTTTACCCGGAGAGCAGCCTGGGAAGGCGCCGGGGCGGGCAGGAGGCGGGCGGAGGAGGAGCCGGAGGCAGCCGGAGCAGGGCCGGGAGCCGCGGGCTCCGGTGGGTCGAGGGCGCTGAGGCACCGCGGGCCCTGAGGGACCGAGGGCTCGGCGGGGCCGTGGGCTCCGAGGGACCGAGGGATCTGCAGGACCGAGGGCTCCGTTCTCAGCCCCGGGGCTCCGTTCTCAGCCCCGGGGCTCGCACCCACCGTGGGGCTCCGTGTGCCCGGGGAGGGACAGCCCTTTCCGCCTGGAGGGCTCCGGGGTGGCGGGGACAGCACGACCGTGCGGGCCCAGGGTGGAGCCGCCCGGTCCCCAAAGCGCTCTGTTGTAAACCACAATATAATATTGGCTTTCGCATTTATGGATTAGCTTTTGCGTGTTATTATTGTTAATCACAAAGATGTTGATATGGCACAGTTTATGTTTCCTTTTCACTGCTTTTTGGTATGGTATAATCTGAGATTATGTACACACCGTGTAACTTACAGTAAATAGTAATTTTATAAATGCATTATGTCTTAGGCTGTTGCATCATATTAAAATAGAGACTATGTGATGTTAAAATGCTTTCATGTAACTAACTCAGAGAATGGTGTAAGATAATTAACTAGTTCCTCGCATTTGTAGACTGAGTTGTAATAGTGACAAAAACCAGAACCCAATTCATTGACCCCTCGTTATCACAGAGTATAAAAACAACAGGATAGAACCACCTGAAGAAATAAAATATATTTGTTTTATCTAAAAGATGGCATGAAGACAAGTCAAAGGTTAAAACCAAGCAAAAAACATCTAAACTCAAAGGAATGTTTAAATACGTATAAACTCTTAGGAATATGCATGTACCCCCTGTAATGTTAAAGTATAAAGAGAACGTTGTTTTAAGCTAAGGGTGTGCTTTTGGCAGACAGACAAGCACCCCAGTGCTGGATTTTATCCCTTTTATCCCTTATTAAACTTTTACAAATTTTAAAGAATGAACTTTGTTACTCACAGCTCCGTGCCCAGGCCTGGCTGTGGGCATGGGAGAGGGGCTGGGTGTGAGTTAAATCCATGATGGGTTAAACCTCATGGGTAAATGGCTTAAGAAGAAAATAAACACAATATTTAACAAGATATATAACTAAACACAAGATATAAATCTACCAGCACAAGAGACTTGGAGAGGGCACAGCGAAAGGCCAGGGACGGGCTGAGGGCACTGGAACATCTCTGCTGTGAGGGAAGGCTGAGCTGGGGTTCTTCAACCCCGAGAAGAGATGGCTGGAAGGGGATTTTATCTGTGCACACAAATTTTAGTAATTTAGTTATTAAATACATTAGTTACAGTGCCAAGAGGACAGAGCTAGGCTCCTCTTGATGGTGCCCAGCAATGGCACAAGAGGAACAGGCAGAAATTGATGCCCAGAAATTCCACCTGGACATGAGGAAAAACTTCCCTGTGCAGTGACTGAGATGCTCAGAAATGGTGTGGAGTCTCCTCCGTGGGAATATTCCAGACACAATCCTGTGCCCTGTGCTCCTGAAACTCGTCAGCAGAGTCCTGTCCTGGTGTGAGGTTGGTGGCACCACCAAAAGCGGTTCACGGGATGCAAACCCGGCTGATACACCCCAAAAAGTTAGATGCAGCTGCCTCTGCACTGCCCAACTCTCACACAAATGCTGTCTCAAAATTTATTATCATTTCTGTCCCCTTTAAAAACCCCTCCAAAAAGCCATATCATGGCTCTGGGCTTTTTCACTATTAAAATGTTACATTTTTATTGCTGAAATTCTTCTTGCATTCTTTATTACAAATCACTAAACCCATGTGGTGCTCCTGAGCATTTCACAATTTCTCTATCTCAGCCCTGTTTGTTGTTTTCTCCCTAAAAAGGGGTTTTTTTTTGTTTTTCTGAGGAAAATTCTGCACTTTCTGCTTTTCTGTTCAGTACCTCCCATTTCAGCTCTGCAATAATATTCTCCCTGCATCAGTGGCAGAGCAAACCAATGATTAGCCAGCAAGCCAAACACTAATTTTTATATTTTTTTTTTTTAAATCAGAATTAAAGTGGCTTAGAGAACCACATTTAAAAGACAAATAGCACTGTAATTTCCTTACCATCATGGGTGGAGAATTCCCAGTCATTATCAATACTGACCTGAATGGGCCTTTAGAGCAACAATCAATACCGCATTTTCCAAAGGAGCATGAACATGCCCATGATGATATATTAAGCATTTATAAAATACAATAATCACTTAAATGATTAAGTTATAATCCCGTAACTTTTTCTGCATTGTCTCAATGTAATGCACATAATTAGAGGGTATTGTATCTGATAATTTACCATAATTAAAAAAAAAATTAAATATTTTTGTTGTCAGGCTGAAGAATTACAAAATGATGAGCCCTTTCTCCAAACCCTGAGATTTTATTAAGAAATATTGTACTAAATAATTTTTAATTCTTTTGATATGATAAAATATTTTGATTTCTGTTGTTTTTTTTACTAAATTGCTGGGGGTATATTTGAGTCACATTTTTAAGCTTGTTTCTGCACTCTTGAGGGATAGATCTTATTTTTCAGTGGCTCCTGGGAGTCTCCAAAAGTTCACATGACCCAAGGAGCTGGGGTTTCTTCTAGGAAACCCTAAATTCAATAATAATCATAATAAAATGATAAATACTGGGGACTGGGAGTATTTTGGATGCTGTTGCAGCTCTTTATCACCCTAACCCTGCTAACAGCTCTGTCTATGAGCACTGTAACTCCAGCAAGTGCTTTAAATATAAATTCAACTCCCAGATTGGGCATTACCTCTAATTTAGACTCCGACTGTAATTTACAGACATCACTATCCCCCCTTTTCAGTACAGCTATAGTGAAGACACTGAGGATTTTGGGTGAAGATTTTTTTGAAGTGACTTTTGTTAAGTTCCACATCACCATCAGGGCATTTACTAAATTCTTTAAGGTATAATTAATTTTGAGGGTTTTAAATTCAACCTGCTAGAAAACACTTTTAACATATAAATATTGATATTTATTATCACAAATGCTTAGCTTGAAGAGTCATTAATCTCCCACTTGAATAGCTCCCAGCACAAGGTGTATGCCCAAACTCAGACTGGGAGCACTGGAAGTTGTTTCCTAGAGGGGCTTCAGCCCCAAATTAATCTCCAGTGGCTGGTTGGGAATAATTGCAAAATTATTCAATATTTGCAATTATTAATAATTGCAAAATTAACCATGGAGTAGTTTGGAGTCGGAGGATGTTAAATCACCTTTCCAGAAGAAAAAGAAATGAAGGGACAGGAACGTAAAGCATATTAAAATGTAGCTCTATTTAGAATTTAATTTAGTGTTAATTCAGTCTTCATCCTGGGCCATACTCGGGATGAGGAAAGCAAAGCATGCAGTGCTTGTTCCCTGATTTACACCAGGAGTTTGCAGCACCAGCCTCCTCCTGGCCAGTCTTTCACTAAACAGATCATTGCTCTAGCAGAAATACTACTCTCCCTCCTCCAAATATGCCATTTGGCCAGCTTATTTAACTTTTCTTCCCGATTTCCTACTCCTGCATCCACTTGCTGACTATCCTCACGAGGAAAGCTGTGTGACTGGTGAGAGGATGAAAGAAGAGGAACCAAGAGCAGCTCTGCTGAAAAAATCTTTCCCTGTGTGAAATTCCAAAGCTCCTTTCCATCGCTCAGCTCCCTTCTCTCTCCACACTGGCTGAGAAAAGAAGTTGTCAATGTCTAAGGAGCCAATGCACTCCCTCGTCCCCACCTACGTCCTTGAATGAAGTGGAAAACTCAAAAATTCCCGATCTTGCTGGGAGAAGAGGCACTAGATGGTGCTCCAACATCCCTTTTTGCAGGTTTTCCCTGGCAGAATTATTCATCTGGGCTGCTCTGCGAGCTTTGGGGTTTCTGTTTTTAGGGGATTCGCTGCAAACAATGGAAAAGTTCGATCTCCCACGTTATCCTTTTAAATGAGGAGTTTTGTGTTTCTGCCACGTGATGGTTTGACCGGGCTGTTTAAAAGGGAGTCTGGATAGTCTAATTAAACTGGTAAAAGTTCTGTGTACTTGTGCCATTGATTTCTGCCCTGCCAATAAATTGGTTCATTACCCACCCAAAGCTGCTATTCCAGGCAGAACCAAGCAATCTCTCCAAGTATTCCAAAATAAAAAGTGACTCCCCACCTTTAGACAATTTAATAAATATTGTCAGTAGGAAGCAGCTATAGAACAAAAAGCAAATCGATACCTCAGACATGAAAGAACAGTTACAAAAAATACACGAAGCCACTTTCTTACCAATAACCAGGCAGCCCCAGCACTGAAGACACTTGGAAATGGAAATTCCTGGCTTTTCAAGTGACCAGCTGGATTTGCTACTCCCTTTGTCACCACTTTGTTACACAAATCGGGGAGATGTTACCTGCCAGTCCCCAGCAAACAGGGCAGAATTCCTTCTTTAGCTGTTTAACAGCCCAGCTCTGCACACACCACGTTATCCCCTGTGCCATCCCAAAATCACATCACCAGAGCTGCCCATGGCAATATTAATGCGCTCTAAGAGGACACAAACCATGGAGGAAGGTGACTCAAAAGCCTGAAGATCAGCGATGGGCAGAACTGTTCTGGAATAAGAGAGCCTGGACAAGTGGTGGGAAGGTGGAGAGCAGCAGAGGACCAGTTTATCCCAGAACGCTGATTCTTGCTTCAGCATCCCAGGGAGAACAGGACATATTTACAATTCCTTGTAATATTTGCTGCCTGGGTGAGGCTGGTGACAAAGGAGCAGCTCTGAATATGCAGGAGGCCCCAGACAAAGGGCCCATTAGCCAAACATGCCCATTACTATGCAGAGAGGGAAATTCTCCTGCCAGCGAACCCACGTCAAGCAACAAAACTGTTTGGCAAGTGTGCAAAACCCATATTCCACACGAGTGACAGACAGCATGGCAGGGAAAAAGCAAATGGTGCTATAAGCACAGATTTGGTTCAATAATGGGAAGGAAAAGTGAGGGGAAAACTCTGTAACACTTTCTGGAAGGGAACACCAAGGCAAAGAGACCCTTGAGGAATACTTCTGTAAATCCAGAGCTGCCAGACCCTGCTTCCAGGTCACCTGAGATGTGTCCATAGCTTTGAGGCACAGGTTAGCACAGTGCTCATGTATCCATTGCAAAGATTTGTCAGGTTTGGGTTAGGGTTTTGATTTTTCTATCACAAAATTTTTGGTCGTTTTTGTGGTAATGGGGTCCCAAAATTTTAACCAGCATAAACGTGAGTGATTCCAGGAGTCTTACAAGCTATAACACTGCTTTTTCCTTCTGCATTGTTCCTGCTGGATCTGCCAGCAAGTTCAATGTATTTATAGCTCAATGTATATATAATTCTGGACATTATTTCCCAAAAAGATCCAAGAAGTAGCCCTGTCTGAAGAGAAGTTTATGCAGAGCTCACTGCAGTGATCCCTGCTCACAGGGCAAACAGTGTTGGTTTTATCCCTGTGTATATTACCCAACAAACTGTTCCTATATGTTATGCAAAATCATGTAAATGGGTGTATACACATTTAGATAGTGGGAGCTTGCTCATAAATCTCACTTCAGTTTAAAATACAGAGCACTAAGCATGAGTTAAAAGTACTGTTTTTCTTTCACTGTGGATTTCGAGCAGCTCCTTCCATTATCCATGCAGGAAAACCACTCGGAACGCAGAGAGCTTGGGAAAAGTTAATACAGCGACATTTACAACAATATTGTCCTTAACCTTGGGAATTGATCCTGGAAGTTTGTCAGCAGTTTTTGGGTGGGAAGAAGGTCAGAACCTTCAGAGATGATGGCAATGAAAACCTATCACAAGTCAGGGAGGGAAAGAACACAGCAAAGGCTTGGAAATCAAGACTTTTTGTTTTTTTCACATCGTTACTTACTAAAATTCAGTAGAGAATGAGCATACTACCTTTGCAGTCTGCTTAGCCAGGGTTTCTCCATTTCTTGGGCTGAAAGATATTGTTAACATCATTCCCCAACTATTTCTAATAGTGGCACCGAGTATTGCATCATTCTGATCCAAAGGCCCTGCAAAGAAGGGGGAAAAAAAATACATGCTGAAATGTGATGGTCACGAACTGCATGTAATGGTCATGAGTGCCAAAGTCTGCTGCATTTCTGCCTCAGGCAGCAGAGGAATGCACTCTCTACATGTGCTCTTAAGCTTTTGCAGTTCTCATTTTCACAGAGGCATAAAATGGTTTGGTTGGAAGGAGCCAGTCCTCTCATTGCACCCCCTGCCATGGGCAGGAACGCCTTCCAGCAGCCCAGGTTTCTCCAAGCCCTGTCCAGCCTGGCCCTGATGTCACACACATTCCAGCCACGCAGATCCATGACCTTCCCAGTCCTCCCTGTGGCCTTTCTGAGCCTCCATCCCCTTGGAGCAGCCCAATCCCTTTGAGAGCTCAAGAAAGCCTTGGGGATTTTCAGATTCCTCAGCTCCCCCACGTTCCAAACCCTTCCAGCTGCCAGTTTTGTCTCTGCTGGAAGGAAAACGGGATCTTGCTGTGAGGAAACCTCTGTCAGACGGCCTCTCTCAGGTACAAAACTACTCACAGAGCTGTATTTTCTCTTTACCAGCACAACCAGCACATCAAGAGGATTCCCCTACCTGAGAGAACACCCCAGTGAAACTCTGAACTCACTAACAGCTTTAAAGGGCTTTGGATAAAGCAACAGCAAGAATCTCCGCTGGGAGTGGCAGGGAAATACACCTTCAGAAACATGGAAATTCTCACTCTGCACAAGATGTTTCGGGTGTTTGATTTCCAGTGCCTTCAGAGGACTGCCTGAATATTTAACTGGCATCAAATCAGCTCTCAACGGAGAGTTTGCTTGTGCCTGTGCATTCTGAGAGGTAAAAAATAACTCAGTAATCAGATTTTAAGCTGTTATCTAATTGCAGAGAAGGTAGCACTGCAGAGAAACCTCAGCAATTCAGTCCTTAAGAGTTCTCACACCAAATTTTCACTTTGTTTAAGGGCAGATGTGCACGGATTCCAGAATGAAACAGATGTTTTCATCCCATCTGAGCTCCTTCCTGGGGGTAATTGCCTGTAAATAGTGAGGTTATTAAGCTATTAGTTGAATATCACTACCCCCCAAGCATGACAAATTCATCAAAGCAGAAGTTCTACTACAGAAGTCCCACTTAAAGTTCATTTCCTCCAATGGCTGAGTGTTTAAGGAGATTTTCAGCAATAGATCACATTTTGTGGGCCATTCACACAACAGGTGATTTCCTACAGTGTTCTGAATCACTGGAAGCTCTCCATTTTACAATACTAATACTGCCCTAAAATTTGTCATTGATTTCACGCCTCACAAGTTTTAAGATCCTGAAGAAGCCAACAAACTACTCCACAAGGAGCTGACCTTCATTTAGTGACCTGTCATGATCAGTGGAAATAAGAACAGTAACAACCAAGCTGAGACATAGATTTCCCCCCCTTTTCATTCATTCTGTTTCATATAATTCAGGTATTTTAGGTTCTTGCAAGGTTTAAATATACAGATTGTTTAAATATGTATTATACAGCTAGGTGTGTTTTCTTCAGAGTGTTTTTTTAAATAATGTATTTTGTATATGTAATTTTTTTGGCATTTAGTTACTCTAGAATGGAGGCCAATTCATATGGCCTTTGCCTAAATTTCTGAAAATTCAATCAGTCAATTAATCTTTTATTACTAATACAGGCATACAAACAATTTACTAATGGTTCTAGAAGATCGTGGCTGGATGGAAAATTGGATGCATTCTCTCATTTTAAATCTCCTATTGTTTTATTACAGAATCTCACCACCCATTCTGTGTTATGGAAGGCAAATCCGAGGCACGAAAGGCGTGAGGCTGCTGGGAATTAATTTCCAAAGTCAGGTAAAATGTCATTCCATTGTTCTTTTGTAAATCATCCCCCCAGCACCTGTAGCATAAGGAAATGAAAAATGGGACAGACTATTAAGCTAAATGGCCTTTTGGAAAGCTGGAGTGAAAGCTTTACAAATGATGTATTGTGGGAGGGCAGCTCAGTGTTTCCTGTGGTTTCTTTATGGTTTGTTCTTCCCCCGATAAGCTGGGATTGAAATGAAAAGGGGCCTGACCAGACATGTTTTCACTGACTCCATCATTAGGCCCTGACACTCCACTGGAAGAAGACCAGCCATTTTCCCAAATGCAAAACACAGTAATTCCCTTTTAATGCCCTATTTATTGGGAGTTGGAGAAGGTTGAGAGGAGGAGCCCAGTGTCCCCCGAGTGCCCCTCACTGTGCTCAGCCCCAGCAGGCAGAGGGACCAGGATCGATACCACAGCCAAGCCACCCTCCCTCCCACCCCAGAGACCTTCACAGCTCCCAGGGAAAAGGCACTTTCTGCAGAGTGACTGCTGACACAATGGGATTTTAACCCTGGCACCCAGGAGTGCTGGCCCAGGAAGTTGGGGATAACTCACAGGTTTCCCTGCTGGAAACTCTCCGAGTGTGCTGTGGCTGATTTACTCCATCCCCAGTGCTTCGTGCCCTGAGAGCCACTGGGGCAACTGGTTTGAGCATAAGTGGTTCAGTGGTTTCCTGCTGCATCCACCCTCTTGCTCTTTCCGACCATTTTTGGGAATAGCTTCGCAACATCTCTCAATAAAGCTTCTAAATGCAGTGGATTCAGGGATATTTTTAAAGATGAGTTTCTTTCATTTTCAAACCTGAGAGATCTCCTTCCATCTTCTTAGAATGGGTCAGAAAGGGACAAATTGTAAGTGGAACAGCTTTGCTGATCTTAAGGCATCTGGGAGTTAATTTCCAAGGGAAATTCCAGCTGGCAACTGCTGTCAGAGTCTGTGTTCAGACATACAAGTGGGTTCAAAACAAGATGAAAATGATAGTCCAATGTTATTTAAATTTAGCCAAAAGAATGCAGTTCTGGGTGCCTTGATTAATTCAATGTATTCTCTCCTCACCTCCTGGCACTTGCTGGGAGCTGAGCAAACACCACATGGAACAAACCTGCACTTCCCTGGGAGTGGCAAAAGTCGGGTTCAGACAGGAAAACTGCCCCATGCAGCATCCCTGCTGGAATTGTGTTATCCCTGACACCCCCTGGCTGTCAGGAGCACCCAGGCAGCTCTGCACAGCTCCCTCCTGACTGAAGTGAAGGTGATGTTTATAATTTGGTTAATTACAAAAGAACTAAAGGCTGCTGCCATTCAATGCAGACATTAATTCAGATCACTGCAGAGCTCTCCGGAGCTGCAGGGAAATCCTTCTCCTCCAAGTGCAGCCCCGTCCCTGGAGCAGGCACTGGGGTCAGGGGTGCACAGAGCATCCCAGTGGTCAGTGTTAATAATTTTATTTCTTTAATTGTAATTTAATTGGAATCCTTTCCTGTGAGGGTGGGGAAGTGTTGCACTGTATTGGGAGCGGTGAAGTGACAACACAGACTCTCCAGCCCTGGTTACACAAGAGAGCAAGTTTTATTCTTCCAGATCTTTTATAGAGAGGTCTGAGAAGGTCTGAAAAGGTAAAACTCTCCTTGGTCATGAAACCAACACATCACCATCATTGGGCAGTTGGAACAACACCCCTTCTTACATGTAAACAACAAGGAACAAACACCTGCACAGGTTGTTTTCCTTCTCTAAGGACTGTTTGGATTCCTCCTTATGATTTCCCAGGCCAGAGTGAGAAAGTTGTGTACCTGACTTTCCCACAGGCTCAAGCTAATGCCTGAAGCCTAAAAATCTCTGATTTGACCTTTGCCAGTTCCCACAGGGAGGCCCCAGAGGAGCTGCACTTGCACCACCCCAGAAGCGCCCAAGGCCAGGCTGGACAGAGCTCGGAGCAGCCTGGGATCCTGGAGAGTCCCAATCCCAGGGAGCTGGAATGAGGTGATCCCTAAGCTCCCTTCCTACCCAAACCACTCCATGAGATCCCTACCCAGGCTGAAGGAACAGCCTGACCGTGGATTTACCAAACATTCCATGTGCAAAGCCCGGGGCTTGGGAAGGAATAATCCCTTCCAGACCTCAGGCTGGGGCTGGCCAGGGAGAAAATCCCTGCCTGAGGATGCCCTGGGCAAAATTTTATCGTTGGACCAACTGTATTCCTGAGTCACCTGAACAAAAAGGATTCAGCCTAAGGACTGTCTGGATCTCCTGAAACAGAATCAAAAGCAAAGAATCTATTCCATTGACAAAATAATTAAACCATTAATAACTGCACGCATATAACTTTGGGGACTGAATGATATCAATTAAATTCAATTAACATCTGCACAATGCTTTGAGGACATAAAATGTCATGTAACTCCAAAGAAATTTTAGAATTAATCCTATTAATCCTATTTTTAGGATTTATTAATCCTAAAATAGTTTCTGCTGCATTAGCACACTGCTAAATGTGAAAATCACTAGAAGCAAAGGCAGGAGTACTCCAAAGATTTAGAGAGGTTGGTAATCCCTTTGTATGAAAAAGTGAGGGTTTTTTACCTGAAATCAAGTTCCAGTTGAAACTGGCAGTTACAGGTGAATCAATATTGATGCCATTTTAAAAAAAAACATATTCTTTGTATAGCTATTGATTCTAGCAGGAGTGACTAAAGGAAGGATATACATAAATATACCAAAAAAAAAAAGAGAAAAGTTGGATATTAATGTCATCTTTTATCATCCTAGGCACTAACATGGCTGGAAAGTATTGATTACCTTAAAAGCCCCTAATAACTAAAGAACTATTGACTTAATATTTTCTCTAATCCTCCATGAAATTTTACAGTAAGTCCTGATGTATTTTCTGTTAAGAGTTTTAGGGCTCAACTATATCATGTACTTATCTGGAGTGTCAGCTCTGGGGCTTACGCTGCAGCTGATGAGAGCTCTGCTAAAGGTGAGGAATAACTCCCAAGATTTAAGTCTGGTTTCAGGGATTTTGGAAATAGATACATTTGCTAATGTCTATTATTCCATAGCCTTTGTCTTTTAAATAATCTTTATCATTAGGGAATAATCTAATATACATTTTTTCAGTGGAAACAAGGGTTCTGCTCATAATTACTCATCTACAGCTCTTCTCAAAATTCCCTCAGTGTTGGATAAGTGTCTCTACAGCCTTTTTTTTATTGCTTCCTATTTTCCTAGCACGCTCACAGCCTGGCTTCCTACAACTCCAATGGGTGATACTTACCCAAGTAAAATAAGGGAATAGTGAATGGAAACTTACCCAAACACCTGAATTCTTCAATGCCTCAGAGTGAGTGGATCCTCTACTTCCATCCCAGACACGGCAGGGACACCTCCCACTGTCCCAGGTGCTCCAGCCCCAATGTCCAGCCTGGCCTTGGGCACTGCCAGGGATCCAGGGGCAGCCCCAGCTGCTCTGGGAATTCTGTGCCAGGGCTTCAGCATCCTCACAGGGAAAGATTTTCTCTATATATCCAATGGAACTCTTCCCTCCTTCAGCTTAAAGCTATTCCCCTTGTCCTGCCTGGATCCTGGCCCCTCAGACCCTGCATTGCATGGAGCAAACAGAGAGATTCTCCCTTTGATTTGCATTTGGTTTGAGTTAAACCGAACTCCTGGCAGCTTTCCAGCCCCCATGGATGCTCCTGAAGCCCCTTTGCACTGTGGTTCTACTGCCCTGGCTCTAATATCCCATTCCTACCCATCCCAAACTGTCCAGAGCTCCATCCCTACAAACCTCACCTCCCCAGACTGCCACAAGAGCTTTGTTCACCCTCAGCAATTCTCCTGAGGTAAATTCTATCCATTTCAAGCCTGTTTACAGAAATACCTTCCAGATCTTGCTACCAAACACCAGAACTGCAAGAATATCTTGGCTTTTACGAAAGAGATTAAAAACTTTTAGATAAGAACTGGTTACAGGAAGAATATTAAAAGAGAAGTGCAGTTCTAGAGCTCCCTGACACCCATCCAGCATCACCAGGTTAACACCAATTTCCCAAGACCTCTTTCTAGAGTGAAGGTGATCCATAATGGGATCCAGCAAAGAACAGACTTATTTTTTTCCCCCTTGCCTCCAGTAAAACCAAGGACTTTTCTTGATCCTGTGAGTCACATCTAATCCTTTGCGATTGGTTTGGGCTCAGTCCTGTAATCACTTATTTATGGAACTCTCTCTATCACAGGAGCAGCCTCATTGAAGCAAATGGGGCAGTTTTTCCTCTGCTCTTTCAGGGTCCCTCAAAGCCATCGAAGCCCCCAAGTCCTACTTTAAGCTGGGCCTTCCCCTGGGTCCCCCCAGGCCTCGGGCAGGTTCAGCACACTCCCCATCCCAGCCCCTCGCTCCCACCCAAGGCAGCTGGCCCTACAGCTCTGTGCTCAGAGGAGGCAGAGCACAGCACTAATTATTTTAATGACTGGAAATGAACTGTGAATTTCTTAAGAGCCATTGAAGCAAAACGCTTTGAGTCAATCTCCCCACATTAGCAGCAGAGTGCTGGAGATTGCTCATATCTTTGAGATGATGAAGTACAGCTGCTAGATTTCCCTAGCTAATAGCAGGCCAAGTGTTAAAACATCAAACTTTGCTTCACACCCTTCTGATGAAATAAAGGAAAAGGACAGAAAAAAAAGAAACCCCACACAGCACTTTCCATGTGAGCCGTGCTGAGCTGGAGCTCGTGTCCATCAGTGCATCCCCAGGGACACCTGGCAGGGGACAGACAGGGCCAGCCTGCTCCTCTGGCAGCACCCGGGCAGCACTGGGATCCCTGGGTGGGCTGGGATGCCCTGAGGGATGTGGGATGCTGTGTGGGGTGTGGGATGCTCTGTGAGATGCAGAATGTTATGTGGGATGTGGGATGCTCTGTGGGATGCAGGGATGCCATGTGGGACACAGGAATGCTCTGTGGGATGCAGGATGCTGTGTGGGATGCAGGATGCTCTGTGGGATGCAGGGATGCTCTGTGGGATGCAGGAATGATCTGTGGGATTCAGGAATGCTCTGTGGGATGCAGGATGCTGTGTGGGATGCAGGAATGCTGTGTGGGATGCAGGATGCTGTGTGGGATGCAGGATGTTCTGTGGGATGCAGGATGCTGTGTGGGATGCAGGAATGCTCTGTGGGATGCAGGATGCTGTGTGGGATGCAGGATGCTGTGTAGGATGCAGGATGTTCTGTGGGATGCAGGATGCTGTGTGGGATGCAGGATGCTGTGTGGGATGCAGGATGTTCTGTGGGATGCAGGATGCTGTGTGGGATGCAGGATGCTGTGCTGCACAGGGCCTGCATGCGTGGCTGGCTCTGCAGTGTGGCATCTCCAGACCAGCAGTTATTCCTCTATCCCTGTTTGCTTATTCCTGCTCTAACTGTGCTGTTCATTGCTGATTTGCTTTTTCTTTGTATATCCAAGGAAATGCAAATATGGGATTTAATCAGGAGGATGAGCCACGACAGCCAGTGTTTGCCAAACAGTTTAGTGAGTGTGAGCACCTCCATTAGAGACAGAAGTTGCAGCAGCTTTAACAGACAATATTTAGGCAGCTCTGAGCATCCAAGCAGAAAGAAATCACCTAAAATCATGATTCATTTTTAAAAATGCTGCCTGAGCTTGAGTCCCTTAAAAATAAAAACGTCATTATTAATTCAGGGAAGTTTTCATTCGGTCCCAAATGCTGGCGTGCGAGTGTGGCACACGCAGCCATGGAACAGCCCTCAGCCCTGGGCTCGGGTCACAGCTGTCCCCACAGTGCCCTGGAAGAGCAGCCCTGGACATGAGAGCTCATCCAGCCTCTCCTGGAGGGGCAGAGCCAGCCTGTGCCATTAACTGCTCCTGCTCTGGAGGCAGCATAATGTGCATCAGCTTGCAAATGGAGCTGAGATTAAACACAGCTCTTAATGGCTCTGCAAACACATCTGGGAAAAAACATCAGAGCATTCACCACTAAATTAATTCTTCATTTTTGCCAATATGGCCCTGTTTCATTCCACTGCAGCCTGGCCTCTGCAGATGCCTTCCCTCAGCTCAGGCAGGGCTGGGGTTCCTTACCTCAGGAATAAACACTCATTTTTGCTGTCAGGCACAAATTGGAGCAGAAGGATTTCCACAGTGCTCAGCCCGATGCTCCTGACCGTGGGTGACGCCAACCAGAACCTTCCATCTCAGAGCTTGGGGCACACACACCACAGCCCAGCTCCAGGCCAGGGATTAGCAAAGAGCTCAAGGAATCCAGTCTCTCTTCTTCCCTGCTCCAGCAATCCTTTGAGGAGATTGTCTTCCTCAAAGACACTCATTACTGGAATGGATTTAGCCCATTTCATTTCAAAGGCTGGGCTGGAAAAGGCCACAGAGGCTGAAATTCCAGACTTGAGAGCCATCAGTTTGATAACAGGTTTGGAACAGGTTCCCAGAGCAGCTGTGGCTGCCCCTGGATCCCTGGCAGTGCCCAAGGCCAGGCTGGATGGGGCTTGGAGCAGCCTGGGACAGTGGGAGGTGTCCCTGCCATGGCAGGGGTGGGATGGGATGGGTTTTGATGTCCCTCTCAACACAAGCCACTCCCTGATTCTGCAATAAGTGACACCACAGTCTTTCTCCTCCCTGATTACACATCTCAAACTCTCCTGGAGAGAATATCCAAAAGGAAAGATCAGGTCCAATGACATTTCTTCACTGTTAATATTCCCTTTCCAGGTCATCCACCAGCACTCAGCCCCGTCCCACAATGGCCGTGCAGGACCCTGTGAGCACACAGAGCCCTCTGCACTGACAGCAGCAAAATAATTCACTTTTTACAGGGTGTTGCCTGCCTTGTGACCAGGGCCAGTTGTACAAACCTGCTCCTTTCAGCAGAGCCCTCAGTGGAGCTCCCTGTCCCTCTGCTGCCCTGTGCTGCAGCCTCTGCTGGGACACCGGCAGCAGAACGGCCCCTTCGCCGCGCTCTCGGTTTTTAAACACTGAATCATTTAACAGCACACTTCTGTGATGCAGCATTGTTCAGATCACATCCCTTTCGTGGCTCTTACTCCTGCTGGGCCCTCTGCATGTGCCCATGGCTGATCCCAGAACACCGAGTCCTCCAGTCCGTCTCCAAGCCTGTCCCAGCATCCCTACCCTGTGTCTCTGATGGAAATAATCATATTTCATAGCCACTGCTACATCCCTGCCCCCTCCGGGCTGCTGAGCCTCCAGCTGACCCCTGCAGTGCCTCAGGCAGCCAAAAACCCCAGGGCTTGGAACAGGAGTGCAAGACTTTCTCCATGGAAATATTGCTGGGAGAGCAGCTCATTCCCTGGCCTTGCCCATCGCTCCCAGGGTGAGCTGGGAAACCAAACCCAAGATGAATTCTCTCCAGTAATTTTCCTTTTGCCCATTACCTCGTGCTCAGTACACCAGAAGTGCACATTCCTGCGTGGCTCAGAGATAAAGAATTGTTCAGATGTTTATTAAACACCAGAGTTGAATGAAATCAGTCCCATTATGTTGTCTGGAGGATGGAAGTTAATTGGCAGACACAATGATTTACTCCAGTTTAAAATACCAAGCAGGCTTTGAAGTAAGTTAATGACAATGAGGATCAGAATGAGAGTGTGGAAAATGGAAATTTTATTTTAATTCCTACTGAAGTATTTTTGTAAATGAGTGTGCTCTCCCCTCACTGTGAGGGGTTCCTTCCAGCTTGCTTTGCTCTTCCACATTTAAATGTTATCCAAGGGCATGTTAAATACCATCACTGGACACTGCAACTTAATTCTCTAAATAAAACACCAGAGAGGAGCCAGAGTGGCAACTGGGGGGAATCTCCTGGACACAGAAGATGCAGGAAAACAAGTGCTGGGAAGCTGAGGAGCAGGGACACCCATCCCTCGCTGTGCTCCCCGAGGCGCTCCCGCAATGGTTTGGATTGTGTCAATCCAAAATGTCATTTGGGAAAAGCCAGTGTGGCATTTGCAGAGTGTTCCCACCTCTGCCTGCTGTGCCTGTGCTGATTTCTGACACTGAGGGGGATCTTTTCGGTAGAAAAGGCACATCTGCAGCAAATGCTGAGCATTTATTCCCTGGAATAAAGACAAATATTAGGAAGGGCTCCAAAGGCTCCCAGCAGTGAATGGCTGCACAACAACCCGCAGAGCCCAGTGGAGATCTCACAGAGCTAAAGTGGATTTACACTGCACACAGCAGAGATGGACAGGAGAGCTCCAGTCAGGGAAGGGAGGGGAAATGGGGCTCTTCCCACCAAAATCCTTGGGAGGGGATTGCCAAGAGGCTGGAATGCCCAAGCCAGGCACCAGCAGATGGTGTGGGGGCACCTCCGGGGCCTCGTGCTCCTGGAGGCTCCAGAGGCTCCCAGAAACTGGAAGTGTTGTTGGGAAATAGCAGGAAAAGTGATGCTGTTTATTTTCTGTGTCCTAAGAGCATTTCCTGCAGGGAAAGTGGAAGGCAATGACCAGAGAAGGAAAACAGCTCCAGGGAGTTGTGTCTGTGCTGTCCCTCCTGTGCCACTGCCACCTCTCACCAGGGCAGGGATGCTCTGCTCACCTTGTCTTGCCTGCAAGGACCTCAGAGGCCACACTTGTGTTTTTCCCATTCCTCTCTGAGGGCACAGAACTCCCTCAGCTCCCCTGAGTTATTCTGAACCAGGATTAAATGGAATTTTGTGCAAAGACATTTTTCTTGCTATTGAAGGATGGTCAAATTCCCCCATCATATCATGCCAGGAAATCCAATGGTTTCCTCAGCAACTTTCCATCCTCCTCCTCCTCCCCTCCCATGGGAGAATCAACCTCCTCCCTCCCTCCTCTTTCACCTCCTCCTCTTCCTCTTTCATGAAAGACAAGGTGCCAGCTGGCATTAAGAAAAAAACCCCACATTTTCTTCTCTCCTCCTCCCCCCCAAAACATTTGTGAGTTTCAATTTTACTTGTGTTCTCCACCACCAGTTTGGAGCAGCTTCTTGCTTGCCCTGAGCGGATCTCCTGTCCCAGGAGCTGGGGACAGTCCTGTGAGCCACTGATCCCTGATGGAACAGAAATTAATCCCACTGGCACAGGCAGACCACATCCTCTCAGCATTTCATTACAACCTTTTTTCCTCCCCTTGCATCTCTTTTTACATCTCTCTCCCACTGATCTCTTAATCCCTGCCTTCAGCAGTTGTTTATTGTTTATCTAAACATCTCCTGCCATTGCCTGGTATTCCCTTCCATCCCTCCTCAAACATTTGGCTTCTCCAGCCCTTCCTTAGCTTCAGCCAGCCCAGGACCAAATCCCACTGCAGTCCTCTCAGTTTAACATCTGCTTTGGTTACTCCACTTGCTCTTCCATAAAGCATTTCCAAACAATCTTGTAGCTCCAATATTTTGCTCCACTAACAAACCTGGAGCTCCCACAGAGCTCTTCTGGAGACGTCTGAGTTTAGCACAGGTTTAAAGATCACCTTTCCAGAAGCACCAGCTCTTACCCCACTGGAAATTAAAACTGTTAACGTGGTTCAGATTATTTTGTCTGCAGGCAAAAGCAGATTGTTGTTGCAAGGGAATTATTCCTGAGATACTGCTCTCTGCTCGTTCCTCCACAAGGACAGAGTTATAAAAAATTATGCAATGCTATAAGCTTAAAATATGTGGAAAAGGGAAAAATAACAAGTCTGCAACATTTGCAAGTGAAAAAAATGCCAGGCAATTCAAATTCCCCTGGAATTTACAAAACAGAGGAGTTGTCAAGTGTCAGTGCAAGTTTCTCCTTACAGTACGTGCTTGTCACTCCCCCCAAACCTCCCCCAAATTCCCAGCTCAGTGAGAATCCCTCTCCAGCAGAGCCAGCTCCCTCCTGGAGTGTCCAAAAGTGGGGGAGTCCCCTCCACCTACAGCTCTTCCAGTCCCACCCCTGACACCTTCCACCATCCCAAGTCCCATCCAGCCACAGCTTCTGTGGGCACCCTACTTTAGAGTTCCTTCTGCACATCAATTATCTCCTTTTTCCTGGTTTTCCCAACTCTCCAACACCAACCAGCAAAGACACCCAGCATTAAAGCACTTTGGCCATCACCTCTGGAAGCCTCTGCCCCTCTGCAGGGCCATCTTCTGCTCCAGCAGAGAGGAGCCGGGGGTGTTGAGGCTGAGCTGGGTGACAGTGGCAGAGGACAGAGAGCTGGAGACACCTGAGGAGCTGAGGGACATCTGCAGGCAGAGTTTGGTTGGCACCACAAAGAGCTGGGTGCTCCAGAAGAGCCCTGTGGAAGGGTGGAGATGCCAGGCAATGCCTGCTGGAGTCGTGGGGCTTGAGGGGAAACTGCTGGAGGGGGGTTCCTTGTTTCCTGCATCAATGTATTCACCTCGATTCCTGTCAATTCCTGGATTTTTCCCTAGGAAAAGACTGGAAAAAAGGTGCTTTACATGTCAAGCAGGCCCCCTTTCAATTAGAGCCCTTTGAACACAGTTTAGCAGCAGATATATGAAATAAACAGCGAGGCAGCCACAAAACTCATCCATCCACTCCTGATTAGTTCCACAATACCTCCCATCCATGCATCACTTCAGGTGGAACATTCTGCCTTTCCCTGCCTCCTAAATTCCGTCTGTTTGAAGAAATATCGAGTGAGGCAGCAGGATGCAGCGGGATATTTGTCAGCGCATCGATCGGCATTTGCATGGCAGGGCAGTTTGTGTGCAGCCTGTTCCTCCCCAGCGTTAACCATGGCGTGAATTCCTGGGAAATTTATGGCTCCCGTTGCTCTGTTAAGTCCCTCAGCTCCTGACAGGTCTCAATTCCAAACACTGGGTTGTTCAGCACAAAACAAAAGGGCAGCGCTGCCCCGATCAATGCGGACTGGTGGGAAGCTGCCAAGGAATATTCGTCTCCCAGCCTGGGAATTACAGCAGAGGTTCTGCCTCTGGAGAGGCTGTGGAGCCAGGAATGCCTGAGGGCAGCAGGGCACCCATACCTGCACCCATCCTGCCTGTGAGAGTCTGAATCCATGACATCTCCCTCAAAATTCCAATCCCAGCAGCTGTTATATCGAAGGAGACAGATCCGTGATCCACGTCCACTTGAGCCACCCAAACGAGAGAGGGATATGAAAATATCTTCTCCACGTGCTACATTTCACAGTCATTTTTTCTCTCATTATTCCCCTCATTTCACCTGTCATTAAGAGGAAAAAAAAACTAAAGTTTTTGTTTTCCCAGCCCCTGATTTTCAGACAATGAGAATGAGATTCCCAAGATGGGAGCAGAGAGACTGCCAAGAGCCCCTTGACCAGTTCCTATCATCCTCCTCAGCCATTTATATGGGAATGGAAGCAGAATTCCAGCTGTAGATATGGGAATGGAAGCAGAATTCCAGCTGTAGATATGGGAATGGAAGCAGAATTCCAGCTGTAGATATGGGAATGGAAGCAGAATTCCAGCTGTAGATATGGGAATGGAAGCAGAATTCCAGCTGTAGATATGGGAATGGAAGCAGAATTCCAGCTGTAGATAGATATGGGAATCTCAGGATCTTGGATTACCAGGAATGGGTTTGATACAGGCAGCATTCAAAGCCCCCCAAAGCTTCCAGCTGCTGAGGGACACTGGGAGAAGCAGGTCCCAAAATCCATCCCATAAGTGCCAGGACCATGTCATTAATAAGACCAGTCATTAATTACAGAGGACTTGACTTTCCAAAGGGTCCTGGAGGTAGCAGAGCCCTGGTTTGTGTGAATCCTCACCCATGGTGCCATAAAAATTCCCTGGTTTTGAGACAGCCAGTGGGGCTGTCCTTGGGATGAAGCAAAACCATCTCAGGAACAGATGGAGCAGGGCAGCTCCTGACCAAAAATAGTCATTCCTTTAAAAATAGATGAAAGCAACATTTAATTTAGTTGAAAGGTGGAAATGAACCATTAAGAAATCCAGGCTCGTCTAAATACCTGCTTGTCATGTATATTTAATTGTTTCCATTTCCATTTGGATTGTGCTCTGCACTTACACAATGGCCACAGCTTGTCCTCAAGTGTCTGAGCACGGAGGGGGATTTGAGGGGATGCTGAAAGGGAAGGATGAGGAGATTACTGGGCAAAAATAGATGCCAAAATCACCCAAAAAGCTGTTAGGAAGAATTATTAGTCAGTCCTTGATAAAGAGATGCAAAAGCAGGACAAACCCACGTTACAAACACATCAGCCATAACAAACTGGCAGTCTGGTAGAACAAATCACCATTTTCCTTCTTTTTCTACAAACCAGTGGAAAGCATTGCTCCAAACCAATTCATTAATATCAGACCAGCTGCAAAAGACATTTTAGAAGCGTAATGCCCAAACCTCTGATCAATGTGCGGTGAGATGAACGCTGTAGCTCCTGCAGGTTCCAGACCTCAGCTCCAAAGACGTTCTTCGGAGTCCTTGAAAAATTTATTTTCTTCACAACTCCCCCCATTATTTATTAATGACTCCTATTCTGAATTCTGGATCACCAGCGCTTCCTCAAGCAGGAGCATCATTTTTCCTTCTCTTACCAAAACAGAGTCAGGAACTCAAATATCTGCCCCCAGGGTTTGAGTGTTCCCCCTTTTCTCCAAGCCAGGAGCCCTCACATCCAGAACTTACATGGATCCAGCAGGAATTTATGTGAGTTCCTCAAAGTCTTCAATGTTTTTTCTTTAGAAATTCCTGCTAAGGGCGTTTGGTTTCAGCTGAAATAATGAAATTCACAGAGATCAGGACCTGGCAGTAGCTGGCCATGCAGAGAAGGTGTTTTGTCAGTACAAGTGGCACTTTAACCACCAGGACATTTTTTCTGCACATCCACAATTCCAGAGGGATTCTGTACCCGTGGTCCCAGGGCTGGCCAAGCATCTGACTGGAACTCTCTGATCTTCCCAACAGCTGTGGCCAGAGCTCCTCTGGCAGCTTTGGATCAGAGCTGTGTCAATTAGGGGCACGGAAATTCATCCCAGTGGGTGCCTTCCTTATGGAAACGAGTTATTACACGGAGGTTCAACTAATGTGAGCATAAAAAAATGATCTCTTTCCTCAGAGAGAGGACAGATGGTTTTCCCTCCGTGTGAAGGGCTGGTTTTTCAACACAAGCTGCCTCTCCAGTGGAGGGGAGGGGGGGAATCATCTCTTAATTACTGCTCCACTGGCTGAAAGCACATTCTCACAGCAGAAGGTATTAGATGGAGTTTTCCTACACCAAAGTCAGACATAAAAAAGAAATCACAGAACTGTTTTGGTTAACGGGAGGAAAATTTCTATTAAAAAAAAACAACCTAAATCTGGGTGATTCTTCCCCTCTTTACACAGAACAGCATGAATCAAGGCCAGAGCCTCTTTTCTTAGGAGGTGAAACACAAACACCCAAAGAATTAAGTGACAATTCCTTCATGTTCCTGAGTTATGGATTAGAAAAATTGTCTCAGCAGCACTGATCAATGGGAACTTCAAAGGGAAACACGGCCCATCCATTACAGTTCCTCCCAGTTACATCCTTCTGCTGAGAACTGCATTTTATGTTCCTTCCAGGCTTCCAAAAAAGAGGGAGCAGGATTTTAAAAAACAGCTTCTGAGTTTTACCTTTTTATTGAATTCAAACACCACAGGACTGGTTAAATTTGGAGTAAATTCTGAACTGCTGGTGCTACCTGTGAAATGGAAGCACCATTTTCAAGCAAAAATCAGAAACATCTCAAAGCTGTTGTTTTTTATGATCATTTTCTTTCCTTTTTGTTGAGATTTCTTCAACAAATTCTGTCTGAACCCACAAATCATTTTGAGTAAGCTGAAAATCATTTACCTGGTTTGGTTGGGTGAGCTGTGGGTTTCCATCAAGTTATTTCAGCCTACTGAGCTCTCTGAGTTTTGGAGAGGAGATTGGTACTATTCCCTCCTATTCTCCTGGAAACCACAGAGAAATGTGACTCCATCCTTCTCCCCCCATCAGCCAAAGGCTTCATTAAAGTGGAGAATCTCACCTGAAGCCAGGAAAACACTGGAAAACAGGAAAAAAAGCAGCAGCAGCAGCTCCTGAGTGTTGGTACTTTTCTATTGTGAGTTTTTTTACCTCCAGCCCATCGAGTGCCCAGCAGCTCCCATCATTCCCAAATGTCCTGTTGGAGATGAACCTGCTCTGGGTGGTAATTCCCACCTGCTCCAAACCTGCCACACGTTCCCTGTTCAAGGAGGAGCCCTTCAGAGGGTTGAGGAGTATTTCTGCACACAAAATTGTGCAGATAATTCACAAAAGTGAATTATCTCTGGCTTTTCTTTCAGCATTGGCTGGTCCCAGCACACCAAGGTGGGAGCAGCAGCATTTTCCTTCTCCCAGCCTTTGGAATTCCCCAGGGCTGCTGCTGCACACAGGCCCCTGGCTGACCAGTCTGCTTTAATTACCAGCAGCTCCCAATTAACTGATGTGATCTTTAAAGATCATTAACCAGTCCTCACTCTCACTTCAGTGTAACTATGGAATCAGCCCCTGGTTATCCAGAATTAGCCAGGGCTTTGTTTGGTTTGCAGGGCACAGATAACAATGGATTCTATTCAGGAAATCATGTACCAATTATCTCTGAAATTGGGCTGCACACAGGGGACTGCTGAGCTGCCTTGGAAAAATTACAATTTTTTTCCCCACTCCCATTCCTGCCTCCTTCTCCCAGCCCACCTCGATACCTCCCATGTCATCATTTCTTTCTGCTGTCATTTGTTCTTCCACAGCCCCAGTGCCCATGGAGCTCCAGCCCCCCGAGAAGGCAGCTCTGGAGATCTGCTCTCAGTGCCAGGTGTCTGCTCTGGGGTTTGTCCATCACCAGCAGGTCCCAAACCCACGGTGCTGTCACACCTGGGGGCTCTGGGGGAAAGGCAGAGCCAGCACAGCTCTGCAGCAGCCTCAGGGCTTCGGCCACTGAACCTTCAGGCTGGAAAAGCCCCCCAGCATCAAGTCCAACCTTCACCCAGATACCCCCTGTCCACTAAACCATATCAAAAAGTGCCTCAGGACTCGTTTTTTGGGCACAAAACCCCCATGTGGACTCAGTTTGTCCTGGGTGGATGCAGCATCCTCCACATCACGCCCTGCTCCTCAGTCTCTCAGAAACTTCTAAGCCCAAACCTTTGAGCAAAACAGGACTCCAGTAAAAACTCTTTGTAGAGGTAAAAGGAGGAGATTCCTTTTGGCACCAGCAGAAAGAACAGCTGAACGTTCTTCAGCAGCGGCTGATTAATGCTTTTCATTCAAAAATCATTTAATTTAAAGGAATCAAACTGTTCTTGAAACTCCTGCAAGGCAGAATGTTTCACCCAGTCGAAAAGCTGCATCTCATCAATGGTGGCTCCATTTGGCCAGTAATAAAGTCACTTCCTTTCCTTTTATTATAATTATTTCCATGAGAAAAGTCAGAGCAGTAAAGTGTGAGCATTCCACATAATTAAATTACTATTATAATTGTTAATTTTTGAAAGATAGATATATTTTAACAGAACAAGCTAGGTGCCAACAACAGGGCTGCCTCCTTATGATCCAGATTTGATTTTCATGAAATCAGAAGGGAAGGTTTGCACTTGCAGCCCCTGGCAGGGACCACAGCCCTTCCACCCCGGCCCAAAGATTCCCAGGAGAGAGATGGAGCGCTCTGGGCCCATCTAAGTGACAACAATCTCGTTCTCCACAGCTTCCCAAACCTGCCAGTCCCACACATCGTCCCATTAATGATGGAATTCCCATCTGGGTTGGATGGATGCCCACGTGGAAAAGCTGCTTTGCATCCTGGGGTTAACAGCTTGCTTTGTGGAGACCAGGAAAAATGTGAGTTCCCATTTCATGCTGCAGGGAGGGAGGTTGGTGGGGGTTTTTAACAGGAAAAGCTGCAGCCTGAGCCCTCCCTGGTGGGTGTGCAGCACCAGCAGCTCCCAGGGCTGAGCTGTGCCAGGGCCTGGACACAGACCCCTCCCAGGAAACCTTCCAAGCGCTGCTTTCCCTGAATCAGCCACTCCTCAGCCCTGAGCAAAGGGGTATTTTTCTTCAAAAGGCCATTATTTGGATAAATCAAGCGTGGCACTGCGGTGTCAGGGCAGAGCAAGAGGTCCAGGAAGGACAGAGCCACTCAAAACACAAAACACCCACCAGCATCTGTGTTGTGGATCTCTTCCAAGGAGAGAAAGCTGATTTGGGTATTCCATTATTTACATCCTACCAGCCCAAGTCCTTCTGGGGATTTTTAATTGCACGAAGCATTTTTCTGCTCCTTCCAAAATGCTCTTTGTGTGGGAAGCGCTGATGAGGCACCAGAGAGGAGTTTGTGTTCCAGCAGGTCTGGAGCAGCCCTGCACCCCTCCAGCCCATGCCTGCTGCTCCTGAGCTCCTGGCAGCAGCCAGGGAGGAGGGGAGAGCCTGCCAGACCCACCCTGCCTGCTCTGGTGGCACAGGAGCCTCTGAGGATGCTTGTGAATGAAGCTCCAGCTGCAGGTTGTGGCTCCAGCAGAGACCCCCAGCACCCAATGTCTGCTCTGAAAACACCTGCAGCAGCCTTTCCTGGGATGTTCAGGATGGCAGCAGACAGCCCTGCTCACCCTGCTTTTCACCCTCACCTCGGGGTCTGGCTGGGAAATGAAGATGTTCTTCCATAATTCTCAGCTGGGAAGGTTCTCCCAGCTCCTGGCAGCTCCTCACACCCACGGAGCCTCCTGCTCAGGTGTAGATTTGAGATGTCTTCCTTCAGCCTGGCAGGTGAGCCTGGATCCAAAAAAAACAATGAACAGGCCCCAGCTTTGGGCATTTTTCTAGCAGCAGTCAAAGCAATGAATGTTTATACAGCGCATTGGATTTATCACTGGAGTAAATCAGATGATGTTGGGGGAAAATAGGAGTGGAAGTTACCTACAGGCATGGCACTTTGAGAGATCCTTCTTCCCAGAGTACCTGAGCCAGGGAATCTCTCTGGAAGCTCAGCACACTCAGGCCAGAGCCCAGGCTGGGTCACAGCAGTGCCTTTGGTCTTTAATCACCCCAGAGACACAACTCCCACTGCTATCAGCACAGCTTCTGCATTCTTGCAAAATCAGCATCTTTCTTGGTTGGTTGTTTGTTTTCTGGGTTGTTTGGGGTTTTTTTTGGTTTTTTTGTTTTTACAGCAAAATCACACACTCAGCTTCAGGGGGAACTGGGTGGCAAAACCCCAGTGAAAATCCCAGGCAAGCCTCCTTTTTGACCTGACTCAGAATTAAAAATGCAATAAATAGCACTCAGCAGAGAGCTAAGGAAATGCTGTAAGAGCAGTGAGTGGGATCCTTGCTTTGGGCACAATGTGTAGGAAAATAGGTGCATATAAATACACTTTTAAAACATCAAGATTCATGTATGAGCTGAAAACAAAGACTTCCTACATACCCACATAGCAATCCTACACACAGACACGAGGCTTCTGAATTTGGGTTAGAAGCATTGAAGAGGAAATGTTTACATTCCTGCATCTTCTGAGAAACTTGTTTTAAAATGAAACAAGAAGGGTGGAGAGGATTTTTTATAAGGAATGGAGTGACAGGACGCAGGGAATGGAATTCTCACTGCCAGAGGGCAGGGTTGGATGGGATTTGGGGCAGGAATTGTTCCCTGTGAGGGTGGGCAGGCCCTGGCACAGAATTCCCAGAGCAGCTGGGGCTGCCCCTGGATCCCTGGCAGTGCCCAAGGCCAGGCTGGACATTGGGGCTGGACACTGGGACAGTGGGAGGTGTCCCTGCCATGGCAGGGGGACACTGGATGATCTTTAAGGTCCCACCCAACCCAAACCATCCTGGGGTTCTGTGATTTAAATGTCTATTTAAGCTCTGGCCATGGAGCAGCAGCTCCACAGAAGCACAAACAGTTTCTGGCATGGTGCGGCAGGATCTGTGTGTGCCCCTGGATAAACCCAGGTTATCTGAGGCAGCAGCACTTCCCAGAGCGAGGAGCTCATTAATTAAAGTTATCAAGTTCCCCTGCACGGCTTTCAGTGCAGAGGAGACGAGGCTCTCCCAGCTGAGCTGATTTATGGCATCCTCAGGGCATTTCCCTCATGTGTCCATAGCTCAACTTTTCCTTTCTTCCAGCAATCCCAAAACCTGTGATGTCAGAGTTCTCCTGACACTGCCCTGGGGGTGCAGGTCCTGTCAGGCAGAGCCAGAAGGGGATGCTCTGCTGCATCCCTGCCCCTGGAAACTGCAGGGACATTGCTCTGCTGCATCCCTGCCCCTGGAAACTGCAGGGACATTGCTCTGCTGCATCCCTGCCCCTGGAAACTGCAGGGACATTGCTCTGCTGCATCCCTGCCCCTGGAAACTGCAGGGACATTGCTCTGCTGCATCCCTGCCCCTGGAAGCTGCAGGGACATTGCTCTGCTGCATCCCTGCCCCTGGAAGCTGCAGGGACATTGCTCTGCTGCATCCCTGCCCCTGGAAACTGCAGGGACATTGCTCTGCTGCATCCCTGCCCCCTGGGATATTGCCCTCCCCTTCCAGTGCAGCTGTGGATCCTCTGGAATGCCAGGCCACAGAGCTGGCAGCTCCCCAGGAGAGCAGGGAATAGTTTTCCCCTTCTATATTTTTTGTACTTGCTAAGATATAACCTTATATTTGGAAAAAAATCTCTTAGTCCATGAGTTATTCCTGTGGGTAGGAAAAAAATACTTATTTTTTAATTTTTTTTTCCCGAAAAATAAACCAGCCTGACAGAAACTCATGAATTTATCAATTTTTTTGAGGGAGACTGAAAATCTCTTAAACTTAACTTAGGATCCAGTTTTCCCGCAGCAGTTTCTCAGCCCTGGTAGAAGCTGGAGATATTGGAGTGTGGAACAGAGATATTCCCAGATTTATTGTCAGCCTGACAATGATTATGTAGCCCATTGAGATGGAGTGGTGTGATTTAGTGGTTTGGAGGCATTTGTCAGGGTTGATGAATGCATCTGGTGATTCAGGCAATGAAAATGTGAGATTTCCAGCTGGTGGCAGATAAAGGATGCTGCCTGATACACGGGGTTATGGCAGGGGTTATACAAGGGGATAAAATTTTTATTTGCTTCTCATTTAGAGTTTTAGAGGGAGATGGGAAGGAAGATACACTTCCTTCAGCTGAGGAGGCTGTGGAGAGGGTGTTCCCTAATGAATATTTGGCTTTCTTGTGGCCCTGGTTTCTCACCTGCACAGGGAATCCAGGTGGGTGCACTCAGGGAGACCTCGTGGGGATCTCCAGGCTCCCCCAGCATTCCCAGCTCTGCAGAAAGACATGGAAACACTGATTTTCTCATTTGCCTGCTACAGAGCACGCTAAGGTTTGATACAAAGCCAGCTGGAAATGGGAAATTGCCTTTAGATGGGTCCAAAATATGGGCATTATTAGACAAAATGAGTTAAATGAGCTTTTGAAATTCCAGCCATATCCAGATAATTTACATCTCATTTTGGTTTCAAGTTCAGAGATAGAAACAGGTTCTTAGGAAAACAAGGTATTTTGGAGGTGGGCTTTATATTGAATACAAATACACAAATTCCAGAATCCCAGAATGGTTTGGATCAGAAGAGACTTTAAAACTCACCCAGTTCCACCCCATCCATGGCAGGGACATCTCCCACTGTCCCAGGCTGCTCCAGCCCCAGCTGCTCTGGGAATTCTGTGCCAGGGCCTCAAGAAAAATATTTCCTGTAACTGGATCAGGTGTGAAACACCAGGCAAAGAGAACCCAGGCTGTTTAAGGCAAAAAGAAAGGAAATTGAGAATCCTGTTGCTTCAAGAGCAATGAACAAGCCTTACTGCATTAATGGGTATTTCTGAGTGCTGGCCCATTTTCCTGGAATGTTTTATTCTTTAGCTTTCAGATGGAAATACTCTATTTTAACTAAGATACATAACTACATATATTTTTTACTTTATATTATTTAGCGTTTCCAAGGCAAATACATTCCATTCACACTCAGCAGAAGCAAATCCGTGCTCTGCTTTAGCTGAATCCCAAGCTCAGCTCTCACTTAACAAAACCAGCCTGAGCTGTGCTAGAGCATCAATGCATAGAGAAATACTTAGGAGGAATAAATTGATTTTCTCATTGCTCTATGTTGGCTAAAAATTATTCGATTATGTATTTAGCTGCTAATGGAAACTCATTAGTAGATTTTCATTTCATGCTTGTTTGCACCTGCAATCCATTTTTCCCTGTCCAAAGCACTGTTTCATTTCGGTTCCGTGCTATAAATTTCCTTGCGTATAAACTGATAAGCGTCAGCCAAAATTCAGAGTACGTGGTCTGAAATAGCTCAGGGCCATGGCTTTCACAACAGCATCATTAAAGCAGCAGATCCCCGGTGATCCAGGCTGCTCGTTACTGTGCATATTGATGGCCTCTCTTGCCTCATTGTTTACTCATTAACCAGTTATCCTCGTTAGTGTCAGCTCCTGGACATTGCCCTGCTGGCTCTGCGCTCCTGGGCGTCTTCTGAAGCCAAAGATGGGACATTCCCACCTTGGGGAGGGCAGGGTGGGGGCTCCTTTGGGGCTCCCTGCTTCTCTGGGGGATGTGAATTCGATGATGTTCAGTCAAACCTGAGCCGAGGGGCCCCTGGCTCTGTTTGGAGGGAGATGTTGTTGTCTGTGGGAAGAGCCAAAAGCAGCCTCAATGTGCCCAGGCTGGGTTTCTCCTCCCCATCCTCCTCCAGCTTCCCGATGGGTTTGTGCCTTGGGATCTGCAGGAGGTGCAGCACAAGGAATCCAGCCCTGCTTCCACCTCCCAGTCAGAAATCCTGCCCAGTTCAGGCTTAGCTCTGCCTTCCCTTCTGCCCTTTCATCTCCCTCGGGGCAGACAGACCCCAGACAAGCGGAGAGCAGAGCAGTCCCCCCCATTTACCCACCCAGGATCCCTGCCAGCCTTCCCAGCTTAGTCCCAGAGCAGCCTGAGCTGCAGCACGGGATGTGCTTGGAAAGGCTCCAGGGGGAATGAGAAGTGCAGGAAAGGCAGATCACCAGAACCTGCTCACTCCGAGCTGCTGGGAATTGTATTTTGGAGTAACCCACATCCAGGTTAGTGAAGCAGAACCTGATCGTAATAATTATGCCACGTTTTGTTTTCATAGGAAGAAATTAATAAGTTGTTCAACTTCAGCAGAATTACTCTGAATTGATCCAAATACGAGAACTGACTCTCAGCGTTGTTTGCTAGTGCAGCCCCCACAGAGAAAAATGCATTTGCTGTAAAAATATCTATTTTATCAGGTAGCTTGAGCCTCTGGGGTCTGCCTGCATTCCCCACCCGAGTAACTGAGAGCAGGAACAGCTCTGAATGTGCTTGTTAAGTGGGCCTGATCAATACAAATCTATTTCTCAATTAAGTAGAAGATCCTGGTGTATGTGTATTGCCTGCAGGGCCAAAAGAGTTCAGAGGAAAACTGGATTCCAGAATACAAAGTTGTGTTGTTTTTGCTCTGTCTTGTAAATGAGCTTTAGCAGCATGCGACTGCAATCCTTGTGAACTCTGCAGATTAAATTTCCTTGCAGTAATGACCACTAGGAATTAGTGAAATGTTAATCTTCCCACCTGCTGTGTATGATTATACACGAGTCTAATCAACCTGATTACAAAAGAAAGTAATTTCTGCTTTTACAGGGTTTTTTTGTTGTTGTCTGCTTTAGTTCTTCCTGAGGAACTGTGAAATTCTTTACCCTGTATTTTAAAGCAAAAATAATGATTAAATTGTGTAAAGGGGAGCAATGGAGGCTGATAGTAATTGCTTTACAAGAGATACAGTAATTGATGCTCTGAGGATTTATTTCAAGCATGGAAGTGAATTAGGAACCTGCTTTATCTGGATTTGCGTGGCTCTGATGAAGTCACTGCGTCTCTGTGTCTTGGTTTTCAGCTAAACTCTTCTTAATGAGAATGCTAATAATTACAGTGGTACTAAATTGTTTTAGGGACACAGGAGGATGAGAGCCACATTTTGATGTCATTTAAAGCCACAGTCACCTTCCTGCTGCCAGCCCTGAGACAATGGGAGAAGGAGGAAATGCGCCTGAACCCGTCAGAGATTGGATCCATCCAACTCCTTCAAAATTCCAGCTCTATCCAGACAAGTGGATGATTGTAAAGACAAGTTAAAAAGCTACACTTGATTGTATTTCCTGGCTTAAAGCTCTGTGAAGGCTGGGCCCACTCACCTCGGGAGCAGGTGCTGCAGTGCAGAGGCTTTCCAAGTCAGAAATGCAGGAAAATGAGCGTAGAGATACCTGAAAATACAAGGAATGGAGGGTAAAGCACAGCAAATGTTATCCTGCTTCACCCAGCAGTCAGACCCAGTCTTCTGAGCAGCCACAGAGCCCAGAACACCTGAACTCCACCCTCTGCTTGCCCACTGCACGTGGAAACACCTGGAATAATCCCTGCATTCAAAATCGTAATATCCAACCATCTGATCAACATAAGGCTGCCAAAACCATTATCCAAAGCCATTCCAGGCCTGATGAGCATCACTGCACAGGCAGCTTTAGTGCTCCCAGAGCAAGGAGATGCCAAATGTGCCCCCAGTGCTCCCAGCACTGCCTGGGAAGAGCTGCTGGGGGATCTCCATGGTGACAGCGGTGTCACATCCCTGAGTTACCTGAGTGATCATTTCCATCCTTTCATCTGATCCTCACTTTTCATCTTTGCCTCGGACTGGGCTCGTAATGGAGAGGAATTGACAAACATCCTCATATTCCTCAGAGGAAAAGCAGGTTTTTTTCTCATCTACACTCCTGCAACTTAATTCAGGTAACAGCTTTTGCAGGAAGAGCTGCTCGTGGAAGTCAGGAATTTGCCTTTTACACACACACAGAGCCAGCTCTAAATTGGGCTGGAGAATGGCAAAAAACACCTTGCTAAATACATCCCCAAAAACCTCTAACAAAGCCCCTTCCTCCAAACCTGTTCCTGGGGCAGTCCCAGCTCTCCCACACCCCCAGTTCTTCCCAGGCCTTCTTCTCCCAGTGCAGAAATCCCACATATAACTTCTGCTCTTCCTCATTCCTGGTTATGGCCCAGAAAACGAACGTGGCTGAACCCAGGCCTTTCAGGAGCTGCAATCTGGAGAAAATTCCTTCTGAGATGTCCCAGTGCTCTGTCACCCTGTGGCAGGAGCTGTGGATGTTGATTTTGGAGTGTGCCCCATGACACAGAAAAGCCAGAACTCCCTGCACTGTGCTGTGCTCCCTCCCTCCCCGCTCCTTGTGCTCTCTAACTCTGTTCCTTGGAAAAGCTGAACATTTTCCAGCTTGGCTTGTTAAAATCCTCAATACCTCAAACAATCTGGGTTCTCTCACGCTTTGGGTTGTGCAGGACTATCCCTGGGAGATGAACCCCAGGGCTGTGAAGGGAATCTTGGAGATGGGAGATGGATAACCCAACAGGGCATCCAGCAAGCTCAGCAGTGTGAGACTGTGGTGTGTGACAGACATAAAGACAATCCAAATGGGGTTATCAGCTATAAAACTGCTCCTGAGACACCCTCCAAGTGTGTCCTGAGGGCAGAGAGAGGCCAGCCTTGGTGAGTGTGACATTGGGGGCAGCAGGGACTGATTGCTGCACACCCACCCCCCAGTGCCTGCATTTTGGGGTTTCATCTGTTTCTTATTGGAGAAATAAATCAAATAGATCATTAAAGTGCTGTTGCCAGCACTCTGCAGCACCCTGCTCCCCCTCCCAGCACAGTCCCTGTTATCTAACACCTGGTAGGGGATTTAAAAGGAACTCTTCATCTCATTTCATACATTAATGCTAAGTTTAGCTTCGGCAGGTAACAGTTTCTGTTTGAACTAATAAAGAGGTACATTTAGAATCTCAGGGGCACACTCTCTGCTCATTTGAAACAAATGAGGATTAGACAAGGAGGAACAGGAGCTACAAATAGGATTCATAAAATTAATTGGAGCTAAGGGCAGTGGAGTGGAGCCATTAAAAGTGACGAGTGGCCACAGCGTGTCCTTCCCCTGGGACAGCCCTGGGGACAGCAGGGCCAGGCCTGAGCACTGAGGGTTCCTGCAGAGCCTGGCACCTCTGCCACGCTCCCCAGGGCTCCCCAGGACCTCCACCCTGTCCCCACTTCTGTGGCCCCTGAAGGGGCAGGGATGCTGCAGCCAAATGATGATGAGCAGCACCCACAGGTTCTGCACCCTGCAGAGAACTCCTCCTGTGGCTCCTGATGGACCCCAAAATCCCAGCTCTGCCCCAGCCCTCAAACACAGGGCAAACCACACTTTATTTGGCCACAAGTGCTGGCCCAGCTGCCAGAATTGCCGTGCACAACCCCACGGCTGTGCCGTGCTCCCCCTGCTCCAGCTGCTCTTGCCAGCCCAACAAACAATGCTGCATGGACTGATCCTGTCAAGAGCTGCAAAATCCACCTGAGGAGATGGCTGGGATTGCGTGCAGGAGCCTCTCTGCTGCCGGGATGCTCCAGGACAGGGACAGGGCAGGGGCTTCTCCATCCACCCCCCTGCAGCCCCTCGCTGCGGGATCACTTCAGTGCCACACTCAAATGCCCTCATGCAGAACCTGGAGCAGAATCCCTGGAGCTGCATTTAAAGCACCCTACATTTTTGTACATTTTAAATCTTCTGAAACAGCTCCCACATGTTCTCCCATTCCAGAGTTGCCTTCAGTCAGAGAGCACTGAGCTAAGCGCATTAAATTCGGCCCCCACCACAAAACCCAGCCTGAATTAGGCTCCCAGTGTCCTTTCAGTTGCAAAGCATTATAAAAACTCACCCTAAGCAGTGCCCTATAAACAGAAAATAAGTAAAAGGCCCCAGGAAGCTGCTGCAGGAGCTCTGCAGAGGAGCAGGACATCCTGCACAGCCCTGCCCTTCCCTGGATGTGTCTGGAGCATCCCAGCTGAGATCCGTGGAGCTGACACCCAGAGACTCCAGATACAACCAGCACTTAAAATAAATGCAAGTAAAACATCTCTTGCACCTAATTAGTACCAACAGTATTGGAAACTGGTATTTCTGAGGGCTGTCCCTGCATTCCCACACACTGCGTGGTGCTTCACACTGCTGGAGAGCCTCCCGCTCTGCCCGGGCTCTCTGGGGCTGCTCACACCAGATTTAGGAGCAGGAGTGATCACTTAATACATTCTTCAAAAGAACTGGGCCATGAATGCGTTCTTTAGATGATCTCACAGCACGAGCTAAGGTTAAAATCTCCCTCTAGATTTCTCAGTGTCTGGGAGTCTCGCAGCTCTCCAGACGTGGCTTCTATTTAAGGAAAATCCTTTCCCTGTGGATAATGTTCTATTCTCAGGTGTCACCTGCTCCTCAGAGCCACCCCCACGTGGAGTGTGTGTGTGTGTGGGATCACAACACTGGTGTCATTCCCGAGGGAAAGGGGAGCTGGAGTGTCACAAACCAGTGTGGCACCCGCTGCTGGGAATCGCTCCCACCTCGTGCAGCCTGGGTCACGCTTGTCAGAGCAGGCGTTTCTTTTTGTACCTGCCAGCGTGAAATCAGCCAAAATCACTTCTTCCCCCGCAGTAAAAATATTCTCATGTCCAAGTTTTTCTGGTTTACAAACGTTATTTTTGGCAGACGTTGCCAAAATGAAGGGAATAATGTTGTGATACTTTATACAGTGCTGTATCTGGGGGAAAAAAATCCCCTGCCTAAATGTGTGTCAGTGTAAACACGCAGCATTTAACACTGGACTCATGAAAATCTCTCAAAACACCCAGCCTTTACCTTGAGATGTTGAAATCTTGTCACACATCTCACCAATGGCCATCACTCGGAGTACTAGATCACTTGATGGACCTTAGGCTTCAAGGAAAATAAATTTAAAAGTAAATTTTGGGGAAGAAAACAGTGGGAGAGTGTTCAAGACGTCACTGGAATGTGGCCATCCTTGAGGGACATTAGCAGGAATCACAGTCCATCAAAACTGAGCCTAAGTGAGATGGGTGTCTCACTCCCATGACAACTCTTGAGCTGCTCTACAGGCGGAAATGGAAAATTAGGAATATTTTGTAGATACGGACAAGTAAATATCCCAGGAAAAACCCATTGCAGGTGGGGAAGGTGTGTCCTGCTGGAAACAACCAAACATCTCAACCTTTCCCACCTCAGGAAACGCAGGCTGTGTTTGCAGCTGGCCAAAGCAAGGGGGGAACAGCACATTCCCTGGGGCTGGAAGGAGCCCTGGGGGCAGTTCTGAGTCCCACCTCCCTGTGTGGGGCTGGCTGGCTCGTGCAGCTGAGTGCCAGGGACACCTCGGTGTCACCACAGAGTCACCAGGCTGGAAAAGAGCTCTGAGCTCATCAGGTCCAACCATCAACCCAGCAGCAGCAGGCTCACCACCACACAACCTCCTCCAGTCCCACGCTCAGGTGTTTTAAAACACTCCCAAGGATGGCGACTCCACCGCTGCCCCGCTCCAGTGCCTCACAAGCCTTCCCATGAAGAAATGTCCCAAATACCCAATCTCAGCCTCCCCTGGCACAGCATGAGGCTGTTTCCTCTCCTCCTGGCCCCTGCTGCTGACAGGATCCCAAGGAGCCCAGTGCCCTCCCTGCCTGCCCCACGCCAGGGCTCTGATTACCCAACCTCAATTCCCACCTGGCACCATCAGCTGTGCAGCCAAAGTGGCGCAAAGCAGCACGTGGCACCTTCAATTCAGCTGAACACCCTGTGCACCTCCTCCCCCAGAGCAGGTGACCCATTTTCCGCACGTTTTGTTGGAGCATTTCATTTCCCAACCCTTCCTCCTGGAGAGCACAGCGACCAATGGGCTTGGTCTGCAGCAGAGCCACGGGACCTCCCATCCTGCCCCCACTTCAGCCCCCGGCACCATCCCTGAGCATCTGGAGAGCCCAGGAGCTGGGATTTGCTCCAGAGCAAAGCCAGCAGTGCCTCCTCCCCGAGCCTCTCCACACACACAGCCCTGTTCAGTCACAATTTTGGGTTTGGGACGTGTGGCTTCAGCTGGAACCTCAGCTCCAAGAGCAGGGGGTTTGTTTGGGGGTAACAAAAGCCTCGTGGCATTTCCTAGATGGAAGAAAACCCAAGTTTAGCAATTATTCATAGCCTTACACACATTCTTGCAGACAGTCGAGCTGACTTGGCAGACTGGAGCTAATTTGGTTTATGGTAGAATGAAGCTTTGATTGAAGCGCCTCGCTTAAAAAAAACCAGAACCACTCCACATCCCCCCACAGCCCTGCTAACACTGCTCTGGAACATGTAAAACAACCACCCCACATCTTAGCAAAGCAGAAATGCAGGGCTTTTTAATGCTTTACCAAGCAAAGACCCACAAGTGAATAATCCTGTTTGATGTGCTGTATTCTGATCCATAATTCAGCGGCGGCACAACGGCTGCGTGTGCCTGACATTTCAGGCTGCTTTTGAAGTTCACGAAACCCCTGCAGTCACCAAGGGGAGGGATCCAGGAGCCAAGGTGGGCACTGAACAAAAGGTGGGAAGAAAAAGGCTCCAAAGCTAATGCACAAAAACCTTGGAGAATGTAAATGAATGTAGCCTCGAGTTTACAGAGTAAATAATTCAAATTCTACCGTGGTGATTTATGAAAATAAAAAGACATATTTAATGAGCCCAGCAGGCAGCAGGTGCTTCTATTTTAACATGTTAAAGGCAAAAAATCAAAAGGCAGAAGCTTTTTCCTGTTTCATGGTCACAATTTAAAATAAAAGCTCTTCCCCGTGCTCCAGGGATGCGCTGTGCTCAGCAGTTTTGCTGCTCCAAGGAGGGTCCTTTGAATGTTCCCATCACTGTTTGTGCTGGGGGCTCCAATTTCCACTCTGCCACCTGGAGAATCCTGCCAGGCCTGACGGGCAGGTCCTGGGCAGGGACACCTCCCACTGTCCCAGCTGCTCCAGCCCCAGTGTCCAGCCTGGCCTTGGGCACTGCCAGGGATCCAGGGGCAGCCCCAGCTGCTCTGGGAATTCTGTGCCAGTGAGGATTTTGTGTCTGGCTCGTGTAAGCTGAACCAAGCAATGACTTTGCAAAGAGTGAAATTATCCCGTGAGGTTATTTGGTGCAAGGACAAGGGAGGAAGGAGCGACGTGGCCAGTGTGGTTCCTCCCTGGAACGAGAGGACAGGGAGAGCCTTCCCCCAGCTGCAAGGGTGGCAAATCCCACGGAAAGCTCCCCGAGCTCCAGGGAAAGGCAGCGAGCTGTTCCCACTCCCCATGTCAATCTCCAGCAGAGGAAATCAGCCCTGCAGCCCTTCCACAGGTGAATCACACCCTCAGCGAGCTCCCTCCCCGAATTTGCTGCTGCAGAGGGAGGTGACAGCAGGCAGGAGCTCCCCGAGCAGGGGACAGGGACATCCATCACCCCAGCTCCCACCTCTGGACTCTGGGGACTCACAGCCACCTCCTGAGTCACCCACAGCTGTTGCCATGGCAATTGGAAATCATTAAAAATAAATAAACTCCTTTTTATGACACAACTCATTGCCTGGCTTCTGCCAGGAGTTTAAATTTGGCCTGTTTGGTTAATTTGATGGGATGCCACGAGTGAGGGCCTGATTTGAAACCACAAGTCATTTTTCTCCTTGGAAGGGTGGATAACTGAGTCTATTAATCCAACAATACATTTAAACTGAGTTATTGTGACAAGGGACTTCCATTATCCATTTCATCGAGTTGCAAACTGTCAGAATAAATCTCAGGGGGTTGAGGAAAAAAGCTGTCTGCCTTTGTTGGCTGTTTTTATATGCCACAACAGTTTAATTTGGTTCACTTTAACTCATGATACTGTACAGGGGGAGCTCATGGGGAACTTACTACAGAAAATGGCAACTTTATGGTCATCAGAGGTTTTTTTTAAAAAGCAGCCAGGACAGTAAAGTTTGACCACCTTGACATTGACTTCAATGACCCCTTTCCTTATACATTTCAGGGTTTAACTATAAATGGCTCTCCCTTTGGAATGAGCACTTGCAAATTAAAAAGTGCTTTCTTAAAGCTCTGGTTCTATCTTGCAAAACAAATTGACTTGACCAATTAAAACTCATACAACCAGAAATTAACCAACATAAAACATAAAATGGAAGCAAGAGTATCCAGCTTAAGATATCAAATTCAGAAGGTGGGATTCAATTTTAGGGCTCTACCAGTGACTTAACTGCAAGACAACTCATTCTCCCACCAGTTCTGCAGATGATGGTAATTCTTAATTATCCTTTATTTGTTTGGCTTTGTATTTAAAGATGTTCTAGAAGAAAATTATTAATTGGTGTAACTGGGAACTGGCCATGAAGTTGGGAGGGCAGAAAGGTTGAAGCTGCAATGGAGGAGGAGAAGAAGGAGGAGAAGAGAAGGAGGAGAAGGAGGAGAAGGAGGAGAAGGAGGAGAAGGAGGAGAAGGAGGAGAAGGAAGGAGGAGAAGGAAGGAGGAGAAGGAAGGAGGAGAAGGAAGGAGGAGAAGGAAGGAGGAGAAGGAAGGAGGAGAAGGAAGGAGGAGAAGGAAGGAGGAGAAGGAAGGAGGAGAAGGAAGGAGGAGAAGGAAGGAGGAGAAGGAAGGAGGAGAAGGAAGGAGGAGAAGGAAGGAGGAGAAGGAAGGAGGAGAAGGAAGGAGGAGAAGGAAGGAGGAGAAGGAAGGAGGAGAAGGAAGGAGGAGAAGGAAGGAGGAGAAGGAAGGAGGAGAAGGAAGGAGGAGAAGGAAGGAGGAGAAGGAAGGAGGAGAAGGAAGGAGGAGAAGGAAGGAGGAGAAGGAAGGAGGAGAAGGAAGGAGGAGAAGGAAGGAGGAGAAGGAAGGAGGAGAAGGAGGAGAAGGAGGAGAAGGAGGAGAAGGAAGGAGGAGAAGGAGGAGAAGGAGGAGAAGGAGGAGAAGGAGGAGAAGGAGCCAGTGTCACTCAGGGCCTGAAAAGCAGACATGGAAAATTCCCAGTGAATTCCATGCCCCGTGTGCTCACACCCAGCAATGAAGGAGGAGGTGACACCATGCCAAAAGCTGCCTGGGGAGTTTGTTTTTCATCTGTCCCATCAGCTGCAGCCCTGGCCAGTCCCCCACAGAACGGGACCTCGGAGGTTTCTCCTGCAGCACTGACATTTTAACCCCAGCCCAGCACTTGTAGTCAATTATTCCCTTCAAATTTCACTTCAAAACCGCTGTGAGCTGCAGGAAGCCTGAAGAGAGGTAGGTATGTGCACAGAAACACCCCCCACACTCTCATTTTTTTACAGATTTACAGATAAATATTAGTTTTGAGACGTGAATTTTAAAGGTTTTTAAGCAGTGCTCAATGCTGGCTGTGCTCCCACGCAGAACACAACAGGAGTTCAACACCCAGGTGCACTGGAGGTGAAAAATAAGAAAATCAAACTCCAGAGTTTCTGGAGGGCAGAGAAAAGCCCTGGCTGGGAGGCAGCAGAGCCCCAGCTCTGGATCTGGAGTGCAGTGGTGTTAGTGGCACGGGGGAGGCTCTGCCAGAGCTGGACATTTCCTCTGGTTTCCAGCAGCCAGGGAGCCCAGCCTGGGTGGACACACAGACCTGTGGCCTTTTCTTTTGGAAAGGAAAAGGGGCTGTGCTGTGAGTTGGGTATGCAGTGAGTATTTTGGCTGGTCCCAGTGCATAGAAAATCTCACTTCATGCACCCAGGGTCAAGGACAAAGGGGGAAAAAAACTGTCTTAAAGTCCTTTACATCTTGGATTGATTCCTTTAAAGAGGATTCGCTAAGAAATAAACATTGTGACTTCAACTGCTTTTAATTCCACCCTCTCAGCACTATTGCTGTGAAACAATGAGAACTCTAATTCCTGCTCTTCCCCAAAGTCATCGTTTGGTCTCGGGAGGTGGTCGGCAGCTCAGTACAAAATGTCAGTGTCACAACTTCACAGCTCCAGCCCGCTTTTGATCAGATCTGGGGAGTGAGAAGAGATGCAATATGCTCCTTCCTTTACTGTCACTGCAGAGTATTCATTAGCTTTAATTATTTTTTAGGTTCTAGGGGGAACCATTAAAAAAATTAATCACAAATGGAAGGAGCAGCAGCCGTGTGTGGCCATAAAAAGACAATAAAGCATTTTAGGATCCACACTTGTTATGATTTACACTCCAAACAGGACCAGAGGTAGCATATGGTGATGGCCATAAAGTAACATTTATTATAAAAACACAGAGATTTATCTCCCAGCTTGGTTGGATGCAAGAAGTTACATTTACTTTAATTGATATTCCAATTGTTGTAATACCAGAACCAGGGCGAGGGGTGGGCAGTTGTACCAAGCCAAACCTCAGCTTGTTCTTCCTATAAATCCATCCCTTAGACTGTTTTCCACGGATTCCAGCTGAGCTGGTCACATCCCTGGGTGCAGGGAGGGTTTGGACAGGGCTCAGCTCCTGCTCTGGGGCTGTGTCACCAGCTCTGGGCCCAGCACGGGGCTCCACGTGCCCAAAAGGACCCTCCCACCAGTCCAAGGTTTGCTTTCATTTCAGCATCCCAAGCCTAGTAAATATCTAATTAATAACTACAAACAGGGTGTTGTTTTTACTGTAAATAGGAGAAATATTAAGTAAAATGATCCTCTCTGTTTGCTCTTGCTGGCTGAACACAGGGAGGGACATCAGAAAGAGCAGCAATTTGCACACACCTCCAAGGAGGTGGCACAGTGTTCTGGGGTGTTCCTGTTAGAATCTGGAAATTGTGGAATTTTAACACCTTGAGGGACAGGGCAGGACACAGCCCTGAGGGGAGGTGGTGACACAGGGCTGGCTGAATGCCATGGACACCATCAACCCCTGCTGCAGCACAGAACCCCTCTGGATTCCAGTCCTGACACCCACCAGGGAAGAGTGCTCTCAGCCAAGTTCTGCTTCCAGGGACCACGAAATGAATTTGGAATTCAGCACTAATGGACTCAAGTGGAACTGCCTCAATAAATAACCAGCAGTCAAGGAGTGCTGGATGGCAATGACCTCTCCTCCTTTATTTACTGTCCAATTCAATATTTTTAATTCCCCCAATCCAATTCAATCCAATCCAGAGCAAGCTACACCAATACTCTTAAATGTCAGCACAGACACAATCCCTGCTGGCAGGAGGATCTGCTGCTGGGGAAGGGCTGGATTTAGGGAGGCAAAGCCAAGGCTGTGGGCAGGGACAGGCAGTGCCTCAACCCTCCCCGTGGTTCAGGATTAAACCATCACATCTTCCTGGTCTGAAAAGTTCCAGTGCTGGGGGTTCCCCTGCCAGCCCCTCCTGGCTTTGCAGCCTCCTCCTTTCCCTCTGCAGTCTGATCGTGTTTGAAGTCTGGGAGACCAAAAGGTCAAAGCTGTAAAATAACTGTGGTCTCCTGCTCCTTCTCTTCCCTGCAGCTCCAGGGAAAGGCAAGGAGTGGGTTTCCAGCTCCTCTGAAGGAAGGTAATTGTTGTGCCTCACCCTTTCCAGAGAGGCAGGAGCCACATTCCCCTCCCCACAGCCACCCCTCGCCTTGTCCTGCACTGAACTTCTTCAGGTCTGCTGACACTCAGCTGCAGACAGAAACAATGGACAGAGCTAAAGAAACATCACTTTCAGCCTCTCCTCCAAAACAAAACCCTGCACAGCCACACAAGCCAACAAAACCTTCCTTAAAAATGGCCAAAATTAACATTAGGAAGAGCTGAGGATGACAAACACTTCCTTCAGACCACGCCACGCTGCTCCTGTGAGTGCTGTGAAGCTCCTGCTTGGTGCCAGCACAGATCCAACACTGGAAAACACAGGGCAGATCCCAGGCTGACAGGAATCCCTGTCTCCAGTGGAATTCCAGTGGCTGTGGAGAGTTGGGAGTGACAGGATCAGGGTATTTATTTCAATTAAGCACTATAGAGCATCAGAGCTAAACAAGGGGTTCGGTTATTTAGAATTATCCTGCCTTAGAATGACACTGGCTCTATAGCTCTATATTGTACTCGGACATTATATGGAATTAGTCACAACAGGGAGAAAGAATCAATCAGTCCTGGCTAAGGAATTGAGATAATAATGACTCATTTGACGAGATTGCTCTGGAAAATTAATAATGACGGCAGTAATTACTAACCTGGGATGGCTGCAGTGCTCATTATTCTCCTTTTGCTCTGTTGAATGTTAAGTATTATGAAGACATTTGTTGGGGAGTTTTGTCTGCAGATTTTCATCACAGCCAGGGCTCAGAGGTCCGAGGTGTGATGTCCTGTTACACCCCCTGGGACAGCTCCCCAAACCCACTGGAATGTTTGATCTGTGCCAGCAGCACATGAATTATTGGTTATTAAAGGTCAGTGTCTGACCTGTGGCACCTTTGCTCACCCACACCAGGGCCTGCCCTGCTCCTCTGGGAAGTGCTGATGCCTCACAAAGGTTTCATGAACTGCTTCCTTACCCCAGTGCCCAAGATCCATCTTGGTGCTGAAAACAGCTAAAATTGGCTCTTTTTCCAGCCCCTCAAACCCTCCTCCACCAGGGACACATCAGAGTCCCAGAGCAGCAGCTTCTCCCCAGGACCCAGTGATGCTGAGGGCAGGAGTCATCTCCAGCTCACCCAGGGCACCTCAGGGATTAGAAATGTTCTTTGATACAACCACAGAGAGAGATTGGCTCTAAAAAAGCCAGGAGTGAGCGACAGCTGTGCTGTCAAACAGCTGCTCCACACCCCCAGAGTGCCTTGCAGGATTTATTTGGGTTTGAAGAGGCTCTGCAAAGGGTTCCCCTTCTGTTGAGCAGCAAGGGAAGGTCCTGGAACAGGCAGGAGAAGGAAAAACAAGTTCCTATTCATGTTTAGAAATAAATTTCTAATTTTCTGAACAAGACTGAGGTTTCCCAGAGCAGCAGCTCTCTCCCTGGACTGAGGAATTTTGAACCCTTCTGCAGCTTTACCAAGTATTCCCATTTTTATGTCAAATTCTTTTTCCCCAAATTGCTTTTGGCCCAGCCCATCGCTGCACCTGGATGACAAAAACCCAACCACACAATCTGAGCAACGCAATTCTACCTTAAAATCCCAGTTCTGATTTGGAACCTCTTGTTGCCCACTGCCAGAACAGATCCTGGCTCCTGGATGGAACAGGAATCCATCCCCCAGAAGAAGTGGGATTTGGACTGTGGCTCCCCAGGGTTGGTGCCTCATGACCCCAGTGGTTTTATTAATTTCTTTAATTAATGCAGGAGTGAAGCCATACACACACGGGCTACATTTGCTGTGTTAGCTCTGTCCACTGCCTGAATATTTAAAAAGTAACCACAACTCACTAAAGGTGAACTCAAAGCTCACCTTTAGCATTTCTCAGCAGATTTCACAGTATTTAAGAGATAAGGTCAATGAAATTAAATGAGATGCATCAACTCACCAGGAGCTGCAGAATTACAAAGGTGATTTTACAACCTTTAACCCAACAGGACAAGGTGTCCATCCTACTGCCTCCATGGCCTGATCCCAGCCCCACAGGAAACCATTTCCTGAAGGATTCAGAGATTTCCCAAAGAACTTGGGACACCATCCTCCTGGATGCTGAGCTCTTTTGAGCATCAGGATGGGGTTTGCCCTTACCAAACACTCCTCACCATCAGTGCTGCCGGCAGGGAGGGATTTATTTGGGAATCTGACGGGCTACAAGTGCTGAATGCTGACCAGAACCTACCCAAGGAGGTTGGCAATCCATCTGCTGGAGGCCAGGGATGCAGAGGCTGCTCTGCAGCACAGGTGCCTCTCCCAGCAGGACAGTAAATCTCAGCTGTGCTCAGCCAGGACTGAAATAGTCACTGACAGAGTCTCCTCCACCTGCGATGTCACCTGTGAGCACATTTCAAGAGCAAGCCCAGATTTAGTGTCCTTGCCATCCTGCCTGGCTCCAGCACTCCAAATGATCCATGTCTGCTCCTGCATTGCCTTCTCCAGAGTGAGCAGAGGCACCCAATGTCTGTTCACTAGTGCGGGCAAGCTCCGCCAGTTAATTACTGTAATTACCCACTGAACAGACTCCGAATGCTAATCTTTTATAAAGTGGCCTGTTAATTGGTGTTAACCTGCCATTAACCTGCCATTTCCCGTGGTTTCAAGCTGACCTGGAGCACAGCACCGTGGAAAAGCCAATCCATTTCTCATTCCTGGCAACCACCGAGTGCCAATTCGGAGAATAATTAGGAAATAAAATCTACATACCTGGAACTGGAATTATTGTAACAAAGGGGAAACATCATTCTGCTGCTTTGAATTGCAGTGTTAGGTAGTGCAGGAGTTCAGGTGTCCATGGTTCCCCATGGAATGCTTTGTGCAGTGTCTGTGGTGTCTGCAGGAGCTGGGCTCTGCCAGGCTGGGCTGGCATTGCCACCAGGGCTCTCTGCCTGTGCTCCTGAGCTGCAAACCTGCAGCTGCAGCACGTTCCCCCTGCAGACAAGGCCTTCTCCACCCTGGGAGTCTCCCTGTCCCAGCCCAGCCAGCTCAGCTGGGGCTCCAGACCTGGTCCTGCGCCCAAAGCCAGCAGGAGCAGCACAACTCCCCCTCTCCAAACCCCTGAGCCAGAGGCACCCAGAGCTGCCCCCAAGGAGATCCTGGAAGAACAGGGGCACGTATCACTCTGTCTTTTCCACTCCTGCCTTCAGCCTCTCCAGCTGACCCTGTCTGGGCTTTAATTGATAGAAGTGGAGACAAAAGGCTGGCTCAGGTACTTCTCAGAGGTCACTTCTCAAATCCAGGTGCCCACCAGGGCAGTGAACTTCCACTTAAATGTGCTGCAAGAGGGAGAGCTGGAATTTCCATTTCAGACACCCACCAGGGGAGGCAGCTCTGACTGGTCTCTTCCCAAAAACCATCACTGAAGTGCTTTGACCTGCCAGAGCCTTTCTCAGGTTATCTCACCCGACTGACACTTATCTAGACTAAGAGTTCTCTCTATTCATTTTATATAACCAACTATAAAAGTTCAGGGGAACTTACAGTGACCTTTAGAAAGTCTCAAAATTATTCATTTCCTGAAAAATTCACCATTACTCAGCAGCACATTGCCTCCCTCTCCGTGTGAGATCCCACTGCACCCACTTCAGCAGCCCTCACCAGGGGATGCAGGACAGCATTTCCCAATTTAAAAGATGTACAAGAGTTTGAAGGGAGTGAAGAGTTTGAAGAGGGGAGCAGTGAATTTTTTGTGTGCTAATCCAAACCTCTTGGTGTTCAGTTACCTTTAAAATCAGGTCTAGGATATTAGAGAGGAGGAAAAAAGGTCAATTAACCAGAAATGCCATGGAAACAGAGATTTACCCTGTCCTGAGACTCTTTCTACGATGTTTTAGTGGTTTATATGAAAACAAAGCCTTTGTCATTTAGGATTACTCCAGCTCCTTGTACTCCTTGCCAGAGCAGGGCTGTTGTTGCAGCTCATTTATGCCATTTTTCACTTTCCTTCCAGAATCCTTCCATCACCTGCCTTGGCATGTTGAATTCCTAACCAGATTGTACTGAAAAGTACAAAAAGCAAAGAAATAAAGCCTGCAGTGCCATCAGTAATAAACATAGGAAGCTTCTAGAGGTGAGAATCCATCTCATTCAGTGTCTTCTGCTGTTCATGGTTATTATTCCTCCATTCAGGCTTTTCCAAGACATCTATTTATCACTTTCTTTCCTGGCACTGGCAGCTTGCCTAAGTCCACCTGTGTGAGCCTCCTGTCTCCTCTTCCTCAAAAAAATGTGCAGATCTTCTCTTTGATAGCATTTACTGCCACTCAGATGCTCACCCACAGGAAATTCTCATTTATTTGGCTCCACAGAGGCCCTGTTACATTGATAAACTGATCCCTGTGGCAACCAGCCATTCCTTTTCCTTGGGAGCAGATGGGCTGAGGCCAACATCACCTCTGGGCAGGAAACATAACCCCAAAATTGCCCATCAGCAATGTCAGCACTTCCACCTGAGCTGGGAGAGAGGTTAATTCTCAGTCCTGACACCAATCCCAGCTCCAGGTGTCAGTCCCCATCCTGGGAATGGTGTTCCTGGAGCAGCTGCTGCACAAAGCCCCACGAACCTGGGTGTGCTTCACACCTTCCACCTGACCTGGCATGGGGAAGGGGTGACCAGGGATTTTGGCAGGAGATTAGAGAGCTGTCAGTCCCCAGCTCTCTCATCCAGCCCTATCACACACAGAATTTATTGTTGCTGGGATACTGTCAGCTCTGGACACTTTGCTGATCTTTTACTCTTCAGTGTTACATATTCCCAGTCTTTTCTCTGACTCCCTCATTACTATTCCATCCACTCCTCACACCTGCACAGTCCCTCCAGTTTGCCTCGTGCTCTCCCTGCCTTATTTTCTGCCAGTGGCTTCAAATTCTGCTTGAGTGCACTCTCCTCTTGCAGCAAGAAAGGAAAAGAAACCTTTGTAGATGGGAAGCCGCCTCTTCTGCTGAGGAAAATGAACTCTACAAGCTTTGCACTACAGGAATTACCTGGTTGGGCTCAGGGAGGATGGACAAGCATGAGCAAAAAATCCCATGAGCAAAAATCCCGGAATGGTTTGGGTTGGAAAAGACCTTAAAGCTCATTTTGTTCCACCCCCTGCCAAGGGCAGGGACACATTTCACTGTCCCAGGCTGCTCCAAGTCCTGTCCAGCCTGGCCTTGGACATTTCCATTCTGGCACCTCTCCCCACCCTCAAAGGGAAGAATTCCTTCCCAATATCCCATCCCTCCCTGCCCTCTGGCAGTTTAAAGCCATTCCCCTTGTCCATTATGATGTCAAGGACAGCTATCAAAGTCCAAAATGCCCACTAGAGCTCCCTCTACACTTAATCCCACTCGCTTTTATTTCCCCAACGTTGTCCAAAATGGATGTGGAGACTGAGCAAAGGACTTGCTCCTCACACTTGTTCACGACAGTGGCTCCTCAGAGCACCCTTCTTCTAGAGAAGTAAAGAAAAACCTCATTGCATCAATCTGGAATACTTCCTTAATTACTTTAGGCTTGAAATCCAACTGCAAAGATTTCCATAAAATCCCTAAAAAATTTGTTTAGTGCAATGAAAGGAATTAAAAACTGTTCTTCATATCTTGGGACTCAATGGCCTCATTGCTAATGACTTTTCCTAAGCTGACAATGATATTTACAGGAGGAAGGGAGGCTGGAGAATGCCATGAAATGGCATTTCAGTGTTGTTTCTGTGTTGTAAATCCACCAAGGATGCACAGCCCCAGCAGGAGGGGTGCAGAAAGCAGCGGGATCTCTCTTGGCTGGGTGTTCAGAGCTCAGAGGTGAAGTGTGCGTGTTTCCTGCTCGGGGTGAACGTCCAGCCCTGGGGCCTGTGGGGAGCTCAGGCACTCCCAAACTCACACTTTGCCCGTTTTGCTCCTCCTGTTTGCTTTGGCAAAGAGCTGGGTGCTAATTTAATCCCAAACCTTGGCTTTTTTACGGGGTGCGTGGGCCGGGAGCCTTCTGCTCGCAGAGGCACGCGAGGCTGCAGCAACGCTTCTCTCCTCTTTTACATAAACCCCCAAGGCCCACTGGCCATTTTCACCCATGGAAATGCTGCAGAGAGGACCCCAAATAACTCTTGTACCCTGCTGAGGGTGATGGCAAAACCCCTAAAGCCACGTTGGTCTGTGACTCATGCACCAAAGCCCATCTCAGGGCACCATCACTGCCTCAGACACCCCCAGGCCTCTGGAGCAGCCAGTACCTGTGGCACCTACCTGGAATTAATTGTTTCTGTCTGCAGTTAATTATTTCATGCCCTGCCTCGCTTCATTACAGGGGAGCCATGGCTTTTCTGTCACATATGAAATGATGATTGAAATGATGCATTTTTTGTGTCCTAAAGATCTGCAAGAGCCGTGGCAGGGGGCTGGAATGAGATGATCTTTAAGGTCCTTCCAACCCAAACCATTTGGGATTTTAATCCATTCCTAACTTGGCTGTTCCTGTTGTGATGCTGATCCAAACCAGTATCAGACTGGTGAGTTCCTTCAGAGAGTCAGGGAATATGGTGAGCTGGAAGGTTTTATAGATACACAATATAATATTGGCTTTTCACAAATATCCAGATGAGTGCTACATGTATAATGTTAAAATGGCTTTGCTGTGATAGTCAGTACAGCACATTTGAAGTGTCTGCTCGGTTGGGATAACTGCAGTGAACAGATGATGGGGACCCTGCTGCTATCAACACTCAGCACCCCTGGAAAGACCCAGCCAAGGCCCAAATTAAAAGGTGATAAGAAGAGAATTCAAGCCACAAGCCAAGACACACAAATGCTCTAAACAGGTGGAGCCAAGGAGTGGCCATGCTAAACGTGGAAAATGTAAAGTAGTTAATGGAAAAGTTTGAATGAGCATCAAGTCTATGAATATGCATCAGGTGATGCACTAGCAATGGAATATAAAGGGTGTTTCCAAAACACCAGGGGTGCTCTTGGCAGAGAACCAGGCTCCTGGCTGTTTTAACCCTTTGCTTTATTGTCTTTGCCTTCTACTGACTTTTTTATTAAACCTTTTAATATTTACCAGGAAAGTTTTTCACACAGGGACCCACAAGCACCATCGAGTCCAACTCCTGCACAGGCCCCCAACAATCCCACCCTGGGCATCCCTGGCAGGGGTGTCCAAGCACTCCTGGAGCCCTGGCAGCCTCGGGCCGTGCCCATTCCCTGGGGAGCCTGGGCCATGCCCAGCACTCTCCTTTTCCTGACCTTTTCCTGCTCTCCAGCCTGACCCTCCCCTGACACAGCTCCATACCTGGGGCTAACTCATCAGTGACCTTCTCAGGGTTTGTTTGTGTGGATGGAGAGCAGAGAAAAGCCTGCATTTGCAGAGTGCTGCTTCTCAGCAGAAATTCCCTCCATGGATGTCCAGGACACCCCATGGACAGCCAGGTCCTGCACTCAGGTTCATGCCCTGCTCCTATCAACAGGAATCGCTTTCCCTGCCACGACAACAAATCCAGACAATCTGAGCCTTGGGGGCTGCAGGAAATCACCTTTCAAGGCCTTCCTTCTTTTTCCTGCTCTGCTTGCTCTCCACAGGGACCAGCCCCTCATTAAAGGCTGGGGCAGGCTCTGCACCTTCTCCTGAGGAGCAGAGGTGGTGGCAGGACCTCCCAGGCCGAGCCTGTGCCCGGGGCTGGAGGGACAAGGGCAGCCCCAAGGCAGGGGGTGAGGAGCTGGGGCTGGAGCTCCTGGCCAGGAGTCAATCAGCAGCTCCACTAATTGCTAAACCCACTCATTTTCCCACAAGGCGAGGAGGAAGGAGCCCAAGTAAATTTCTGGGGTGGGCTGTGTGTAACCCTTGGCTCAGGGCAGGTCATGAACCTACAGGCTGGCTTTTCACAGCTCCCTGACCTCCCCATTTTTATTTTTTTTTTCAAGCAGTAATTTCCCAATTAACAATTTCTCCCCTTTGAAGCCTTGAGCTTTGTTTTCTCCTTTTCTGACAGCAGCAAAATTATTTCTCCCATTTCCTCACGTAGATTTTCATTTTCTGTCCCTCTGAACAATGGTAAGAACAGAACAATACAGGGAAATACTCAGAGTTACCCCCTGCCCAGATCAGAGAGGAATTTCTTATCTTTGACACCTGCTGGCAATTAATCCTCTGCATGCTTGAATTTACAATTAGGAGCCCTCCTGTAAGGATTCCAGCCTGGATCCCAGCTGCCCTCTGTCCCCCCAGAGCTGCAAGGGGACAAATCCTGCTCTTTTTTTAGGGTATTTAAGGAGGAATTTCTCTCTTATCCCTGGAGCATCCCAGGAGGAATTTCTCTCCCTCCAATACCCATTAAAGGGAAACTCTCCAGGCTGGAACCTCTGATTTTACACCCTTTGGGTTTGAGGTGAAGATGTTTTTTGTCCATGGAAAGACATGAATTTTCCTACAGAAACCATTTGGATTTGGGGCTGTGTCAGTCCCTCTGTGCCTCTGCAGCAGCCCCACACTGGGAATAGCAACATCCCTTTCCAACTGATTGTATTTTGAGTTATCTGGGAATCTGGAAGGCCGAGGAACCTTCTGCACCTTCAACTCCTGCCCTAGCGAGCACTCAGTGCAGGTTTGCAGCCCAGGCTTTTGTTGGGATATAACAATACCTTCATTTTGCCCATCTGAAAATATTTCCATGCCCTATACAGTGAGTCAGCTTTGCAGAGTGCAGAAAACTGAATAGAAATATTGCAAATGCTGTTCTTTGAAGTGCTAGTGGCATTAGGAAGCCATTTAGTGCTTTAAAGAACACCATTTTATTAAGTATTTCAAAGCAACTTCAGAGCTATTATTTCTTATTTTGCTGTTTAAACCTGTAAGTTTGAAAATTAATCATTATAGGACCTTTGATGCAAAAATCTATGAATAAAATAAATTCTGAGGGCTACTTTCACACTAAGTTATATTAAAACACTCCTTCATCTCCCTTATTAATTAAATGCACATCTCAGAAAGTATCTTAAATATTAGCAATAACATTCTACTAAATAACCCAAACCTCCTGTGGCTTCTTGACTTTTCTTCTTTTCACATCTGAGATATTTCTCATGGCTTTCCAGTGACCTTTAAATAAACTCGTGGGGATACTAATTGGCATGATAAACAATAGATCCCCATTTCATGGAGAATTTCATGGTCAAGCAGCTCACCAGAGCCAGGCTGTGCTCTCTGCAATCCCCAGCAGAGACACCTTCCCTGAGCAGCCCCTCTGGGAGCACAGGTCAGGACAGTTCTCCTCAATCCCTAGGGCTGAGCTGAATTCTCTCATTGCCATGGGTGAGATCTTGGACTCACCCAGAAGGGGAAAGACACATTTGAAAGGTTGACAAGAGCAGCAACAACTGCCCCAGTGCCAGGCAGGACATTTGGGGTGGCACAGGAATAATGGCAGCACCATCCCAGGGAATTCCAGGCAAGCTCCTCCTGTCTCTTCTCAGTTACACTTCCTTTGGGTTTATCACAGGATTTAATTTGAAGCAGTCACTTTGCAGATGAGTTAAAGCAATTTTTTAATATCTTTTTTAGGTTTCAAGCAAGAGGAGACAAAATGATCCCTGGGATTGTATTTCAAAGCAGCATGGGAGATGCCCACAGGGGTGGTCAGGCATTGGGATGGGCTGTCCAGGGAAGCTGGGGCTGTCCCTGGGTCCCTGGCAGTGCCCAAGGGATCACTGGACATTGGGAGCACCTGGGACAGTGGGAGGTGTCCCTGCCATGGCTGGGGGACACTGGGGGGGCTCTGAGGTCCCTCCCAACCCAAACCTTTCGGGGATTTGAAGAGAGAGGTTGTATCCCCACAGATCCCCGGGATGCGAGGAGCAGGGAATGGAAAAGCAGCAGGGAGAGCAGGGCAGGAGGGGTCAGGGCAATAAACACTTGCTGTTAGTCCAGGAGAGCATTTCTAGGCTCAGTTTTGCCCTGATCTCAGGAGAGGACTTAACTTAGAGACCACAGAAAATATTTCAACAGCAGCAACACAAAAAAGAGAGGGAAATCATGAAAGAAGGGTCCACTTGACAAAAAAGCCAACCCAACTAGGTAAAAGCTGGGGGCACAGGGCAGGTCCCCCCACCCCTGGCTTTCCCAGCCAGTTGCTATAGAAACCCATCACTGCAGAGCTCTGGGGCCCCAAACACTGCAGCATCCACTGATGCCAAGGAAACCCAGCCCTCTGTGCTCAGGAAGGGCTGCCCTTCCCACTCCAGCTCGGGAGCAGAGCAGGGATAGCTCGGAGTGCAGCTGCCTGCATGGGGCTTCCATCCCTGATTTTCAGTGATTTACATCCCAACCTTCATTTGATATCCATATGCTCACATTTCAGATAACATTATGTGCATCATTTTCTGGGAATACACTTACACCACAGTGCACTGCATAAAGCAAATTGTGTATTGATGGGGAAGAATATTAAAGCAAAATCAATAAATGCCTTCAAATCTCATCTTTCAGCCTTGCTTAACTTTGTTTAGGGAGGTAGGGAAGTTCCCAGGAGATGTGGAGCTGGCCACACTCCCAGCTGGAATGAGGAGCAGGAAGCCTTGGAGAGACAGCAGCACCTTCCTGGTGCATGGGAGAAAAACCCCTAAAGAGGGGTTTTAAAAACCTAAAGAGGGTTTAAAGTTAAAATAAACTGGGGTTTTGTAACCCAGGGCTATATTAATCAACAATTAGCATTCATGAGCACCTCCACACCGAGCAGCTGCTCCCAGCTGCGACACAGCTCAGGCTGGAGGGCAGGCAAAGCAACCGCCAACACTGTCCTAATTTATCCTAATGGGATAAAAACCTCAGCTTGTTTCACCTTTTATCCAGGGGAATATTCAGAGCCACCCCTGTTTTCCAGGGGGGAAGTGGTAGGGGAGTGCAGGGCTGGGGGCACACCAGGTTCCTGCCATGGATCTCCTCGTTTGAGGATCAGCAGAAGGTGCTGATGTGAAATATTTTTATATAGGCCAATCCTCTGCCAGAAACGGGTCCAGAATTAGGTTAGTAAGTCGGTATTTCCACACAAGATGATGTGCCCTGGTTTTCCAAAGTGCTGAGTACCCAGCCCAGAAGTTCCCTCGTGGGGCTTGAAACTTTATTTTTGGCACCTGGTTTTATAGAGAGACCATCTGTGACAGCCAGCTCTCGCTGCCACGTAATTAATGCCAAGTTACATAAGCCATTCATAAATAAGCATTATTTTCCATATATTAAGCTTGCAGAGACAGGCTTCAGAACTGAACTGGTATTTAGCAAGGTAGGCCTCTGAAATTGTCAATTAATGCTCCTTGACATTTTCTAAGTATGTTAATTTATATTAAACCACTGCAGCCAGCTCTGCATAAGATAACTCCGAGCCTCAGCCATGAACTAAGAAGAAATATGCAGTTGAGGAGCATTATGGCTGCTCTTTATCATCTCCCTGACATAATGCACATTGTGTATGCAATGCAGGGAAGATAAACACATATATAAAGCAGGCAATTACCTCAGCTCACACAGACTATCATATTTATGACCATTTGCAGTGTTGGATGTAATTCATTGACTTTAGGTGCTGGAGTAAATACATCACTCTAACCCCACGAGCCAGGCTATGAAATGCAGGTATCAAGATTTGCTGCCATCTGCTAAGCCACAAAAAAATCTCCACCCTCCTTGCAAAGTGGTGGTCAGGGAGAGGGATGATGGGAAGAGCTGGGATCAGAGCCGCTCGCTGCCAAGGCATGGCAGGGAATGCAGGCAGGACACAGCAAGGAGAGGGTTAAATTTGATAAATGTAGAGATTAAAAGTCTTGTTCCTTTGAACACTCCTGTTGAGTGGCACTTGGAGAGGATCAATCTGATCATCCCTGGGTGACAGCACAGCTCTAACAGTGCTGCTTTGGGGTGGGACTCGATGATCTGAAAGAACTTTTCCCACCTAAAGCATTCCATGATTCCATGTTTTTGCAAGGAGATGGCCTGGACTGAGTGCTTTGCTCAGGATCAGGTGCCCACCAGGGGCTTAAGGACAGAGAGCCAGATTCTGCATGACTGTGAACACAGAACACAGCAAGAACAAGGTGGTTCAGCCTGGAAAAGGCTCCAGGGAGAGCTCAGAGCTCCTTCCAGTGCCTAAAGGGGCTCCAGGAGAGCTGGAGAGGGACTGGGGACAAGGCCTGGAGGGACAGGACCCAGGGAATGGCTCCCAGTGCCAGAGGGCAGGGCTGGATGGGATCTTGGGCAGGAATTGTTCCCTGGCAGGGTGGGCAGGCCCTGGCACAGGTGCCCAGAGCAGCTGTGGATGCCCCTGGATCCCTGGCAGTGCCCAAGGCCAGGCTGGAGCACCTTGGGACAGTGGCAGGGCTGGCACTGGGTGGGCTTTGAGGTCCTCCCCAACCCAAACCATTCTGGGATTCCCTGATCATGCTCATCCATCCTCCCTGAGCCAGGCAAGGAGCAAAGCTCGCAGGGTCCATCATTCCCAGCAGCTGCTTGGCACAGCCCTGGCAGGAGCTGGGCGCTTGGGAGCCCCGAGTCAGAGCCACTTCCAGCCCCACAGCCAGCCTGGGATAACCACAGGGGCTGGATTTCTGCCCACTGAAATTGCCACTCACACTGTGCACAGCTCATGACTAATGAGGGGCAATTAAAGCCCCGTTCCCCTTCCCAGGGCTCGCTGCAGTCACCCAGCGAGCCGAGGGCGGGCGCACGATGCGCCGCTTGCATCTGCTGTCATTTCACAGCCAGTTTCATCTGATGCCAAATGGGGAAGGCAGTAAAGAATCAAATCAGAAAAACCATTTCACCTCCCAGATTATGAGAGGGTATATCACTCAAAATGCAGCACTTCCCAGATCCTCAGTTAAACTGGAATCAGCCTGGCTGACTGGAATCCCAAAGACATCCAGACGTGGAGCTGCGACCTGACAGCACAGGGAGCTGGAGATGGATGTTTAGTAAATGTACTTTTCAATAGATATTCCCAGAAATTGGAAACATTCTGCAGTTATATCTCCAACAATCACAGCCTATTCTATTCCATAACCAATATGAGCGATTACTTGAGGAGATATAACAAATGCAAAATGTTTCAAAAAAAGATTTTGAGAGTGATAAAAGATGAATTACACAAACACAGCAAGAAAGCCAAAAAGAGAAGGGCTGCTCTACAGGAAGCACAGCTGATCCCTTCCTGTTGTATTGCTTTGGGAAAGGAAAAAGGGGGGATAAATTAAGTACTTCATTCTGTAAATAAGTTTTAAGGTAATCTGGTTACAACAGCTCCCACTAGCACCATTCCAGAGCAGCAAAGGATAAAATCAATAATAAACATCAACATTTCCATTTTGTTTAGTGGCTCTGTAATTCAGCCACAAGAATCTGCCTTTCACCCAGGGCTTGGCCAAGGGAGAGCCAGGACTACCCCAGCTGGGATTTCTCCAGGAATTGCTCATTTATTGCTGAACAAAGAACAACATGGCTCCAAAGGTGATACTCTGGTGTAATTATTAGGGGAAAAGTATAAAGCTTTTAGGATTTAGGGCTTGATTTGATGCTGCTGGAGATTTTGATAGCATTTGGTATTTAATGGTCATCTAACATCAGGCTGCCGTTGTCTTAATCTATCTTTGAATATTAAAATTTCAAACCAATTTCAAACCAATTCCCAGTTTAAACAGAGAAGACAGAAAGGAAGTGGAACTCAAACCCATGGTCCTGCTCATCAGTGGCACAGGGAATGGACACCAGGCTCTAGAAACCTCATCTACACCTTTTCCCACCTGAATTTTCAGTCTTTTCTATGAAATAGTTTCATCTCACTGAAATCAGTGGTGCAAAACTTGTCTCAAGTCTACACCCAGCACTGCCTACAGAGTAAAATCCTGTCCACATTGATCCATCTGTTTCCATGCCCACACAGCTGCCCACATCTGGGCTTTCCTGCTCTCCTCACCCAGCTGGTGGGGCTGGAGGTGCCTCACTGTAACAACACTGTTCCATATTTCTGAATATCCATTCCACCCTTGTACAACCAAACTGTACCAGGACAGAGTAACAGAAAATCTGGAATTTTCTCCTGTTGGGGCAGAGCAGCCTGGCCTTGTTTGCCTCTGAACCCCACTCCTGGTCCAGCTGCAGTTGGTGCTGCTGCAAGTGAGAACAAAAGAAAAGGAAAAAGGATGAATATTTTTCTTACAACAGCTGGAGATTTCCCTAATCCCACATCCTCTGGGCCACCCTGGAGGTGCTCTGTGTCTGTGTGAAGCAGGCAGGTTCCATCCCCTGGAGAAGCCCAAGCTGTTCCACATTGCAGGAGCACTGAGACCTTTCTGCTCCACCAACAGGCAAATCATTCACTTCCAGCTACAGAGAGCCTGGTGTGAACCCAGAGGAATCCCACGCTGTGCACCAGCCAAGAGCTGAGAATGCTCCACACCCTGTCCTGACAACAAAACTCATGTTCAGGGGGAGCTCCAGCAGCCTGGCTAGCTCGAGCATCCCTCAGCAGCATTTCCACAGCTCTGGATTCCTCTCCAGGAAAGCCCTGGCGCTGGAAATGACACGGCAGTTTTTACACTCCCTCCTGTGCCAGCCCAGGCTGGGACTCTGCAGCTGCAGAGATCAATCCAAGCACAGCTCCAGCAGTGCTGGGACCCTCTCCAACCCAGGAGAGCATATCCCATCAGGATCCCACCAGGGTCCCATCAGTTCCTGCTGAATTCCCTGCGTGAGAGGGAGCAGACACACAGGGATAACGTCAGGAGGGGCTGAGCCTCAGCAGATCCTCAGCCCCAGGGCAGAACACGAGTGAGCCTCAGGCCAGGGCTGCCATTTGTTCCTCAAGCACTGGCAATTCTCAACACACAGGTGCAGGATGGATTTCACAGCCCACCTCAAGGGCATTTTCGAGGAAGCCTCCTCTGTAACCCCAGGAATGAACAGAGACATCCCTGTGTGCCACACCATGAATCACCTCAGCGTCCTTGGGCTTTGCCACATCTCTCTTTTCTGGGGGAAGAACAGAAGGCTTAACACAACCCTTCTGTTTTGTTTTGGTTTTTTTCCAAGGAGAAAATAACAATTGCTATGTCCACAACAAATGGAGATTTGTATAGAAAGCCATTTACTTGAAGGTGAAATATGTCTAGGTTGTAGAAAAAGCCCATTTTTCCAGATTCCATGTCTGTATTCCATAGTTCCCACTCTCCCTTTTTACTGTCATTTCCCCCTTTGAGAAAAACTGAGGGAGAGAAACAGCACAAAGACGTTCTGCCCAGATTAAAATCACACTGCATTCAGAAAAGCATTCATTTTTTGAAAGACAACTTTTCCCAGACAATTTTCCAACAGGGAAAACGGGAATATCTGCAGATAAAACACAGATAAGCACCGTTGGTGTTCCCAAGTTTTATCACTGGATTTGTGCTTGCTTCACTTCAGACAATTTGGGTTCAAACCCAGACAACTGGGAAATCTGGAAACCAAGGGCTGTTTGGCTCCTTTTGGAGCAAGGACAGCTTGGAGAGCTGTCTGAGACCTGCTGGGCTGCCCAAATCCCAGGAAATCCCACAGGGCTGGGAGCCCAGAAAGCTGGGAGAGGAATGGGTGATGTGTGACAGCCCTGTGGGCACCCAGCATGCTCAGGTGTGCCAAGCCCTGGTGGTGCTTTGGCTCCATCCATGTCCAGCCCTCCAGGAAAGAGGATTCCCATGGGATCCTGCTCCATCCATGTCCACCAGGAATGAGGATTCCCATGGGCTCCATCCATGTCCAAAGCTCCAGGAATGAGGATTCCCATGGGATGCTGCCCGTGGGAGGGGAGGGGAAGGGCTGTGTGACAGGAGAGCCGTCGGGAGGGATGGAGCACAACAGGCAGCAATCTGTTGTGGCTGTAAAAATGAATGGGTTGTGTTTCACTGGGTTTGATGTGGTCGTATCATCTGTAAATTATCTACCCAGCCATTTTCCCAGTTATCCATTATTCTGTCAGGCCAAGGGCTGCCAGTTCCAGCCCTCCCAACCATGTGCACGGCTGTAAACCTTGAAAGCAGCTGTCTCCAAAGCAAGCCAGTTCGGGAAGAATAGGAAAACAAATTACATAAAAGCAGATTAACTTCTCTTTAACTTCCTTTAAAATATTTCTTCCCCACAGCCTCTGTAATCCCATTTTTTAAGGGAATTTGGTCTCTTTATTTGTTATTCTTATCAGTGTGACTTGAATTTAAAGCTTTATGCTTCATGTTTCTGCCCAGGGACCTGTTGTGATGATAATCCTCAGGCTTTTCCACGGTGGGAATGGCTCTTTGAGCAGTTTTCAGCACTTGCACTGATATTTCCCATGAGACAAAGACAGCCAGGGAATGCTTGGTGCCTTTAGCTGAAGCTCCTCAGTGGACAGCAGCAATTCTTGGACTTTCTTGGGGGTTTTATTGTTTTCTCTTTTAACTTTGGACTGCTTGGATATGTGGCACTCTGTGGCTGCCCCTGGATCCCTGGCAGCGCCCAAGGCCCGGCTGGATGGGGTTTGGAGCAGCCTGGGACACTGGAAGGAGTCTCTGCCATGGCAGGGGTGGCACTGGATGAGGTTTAAGGTCCTAAAATCAGAGTGAGATCCTGTGATCCCCAGGTCACAGATGGGCAGCTGAGGCACCAGACGGGAACCGGGGGCCTCAAGGAGCAGGATCAGCCCAGTGTGGTGGCCAAGGGCAGCGTGACCACCTCAGTGGGCATCTGTGGCTGCTGTTGCACTGCCCAAATCCCAGCAGGAAGGGCTCTGCACAGCGCAGGAGTCCTGAGCAAGGAGCCGGGAACCCGCCCCGGGAAAGTCGCGTGCGGCGCGGGAGGAGAGGCAGATTGGTCCCTTGGGCACAGCAAGAGATCAGAGAATTAAAACTGAATGAGCTCCCTGTGCCCTCTGCAATTAAAGGGATCTTGAAAGAGTTTCAATTTGGTGATATCATTAATTTCCCCTTCTCCTCCTCACTCCCACTGCAGTTCAGAAGAGTCCTCCACTGTTTATTGACTGAGTGATGAGAGACTGAGCTGAAGAGACCCAAGAAAAGGAAAGTCTGAAAAGTTTTCAGCCCTTTCATCAGTTCTTTAAACAATGTTCAGAAAAACATGAGAGACAGGCTGTGCTTGAGAGAAATATTGTAATGAAAGCTGCATGCAGGGGACTTTGCTGTCCAAATGTGACTCGAATACTCGCAGCCCGATGTCGTGTGAAGATTTACTTGGCAATTTTGTCACAAGCAAGGCTGTTAAGAGACACATTTATACTTACCCAGCTCTTTCCCTTATTTGCAAAGGAAAAAAAAACTGCTTTGGTGCACCAGCCAGGTAGGAAAAGCTGCATGCAAGACTTTAACAAGAAATGCATGTGCACATATGTATGGCAGGAATGCAGGGATCTCTGGGAACATGGATTTTATGTGTCAAGCAGCTCCAAAACAAAACCTGCTGCAGAGCACCCCACACTCAAACATTTCCACAGATTTCTGCCCTGTGTTTCTCCTCCTGTAATTTCTTGCACTCTTGTCCTGTAGCTGGAAGGAAACTGAGTCTTGATGACCCCAGGATGGTCCTGGGAGCAGCAGAGGGATGGGGTTCCACACCAACAGCCCAGCTGGTGCAAAATGTCCTTGCCTGGAATTGCTGCCAAATCTCATTTTCCACAAAGTCACAGAATCCCAGAATGGTTTGGGTTGGGAGGACCTTAAAGATCATCCAGTTCCAACCCCCTGCCAGGAACTAAAGGGTGATTGGGATCTGTGGCACAGGAAGGGTTAACGTGAGAATCCAATTAGAAAGAAATCCTAATTATTTCAGCAATCAAAAGCAGTGACTCACCTTATGAGGGAGCCAACAGATGCCATCAGCACAGACATTTTCCTTGTTTATTTTCTTGTCTTCTCAGACTGGGAGGAGAACGTGGGGGATCCCATTCCTGGCCATCTGGCATTAGTGTGAAAAATACAGTGCGAGATATTCCACAGTTGTCTCAGCAGCTCCCTTCTGGATGACAAATTCCCGTCTTCTCATGACAGCTTTGGTTTTTTCCAGGCTCTGCCCACCCCATGATACAACCCCAGGAGATCTGTCCATTTACAACCCCAGCCTCTCCCAGCCCATGCTTTGGTCCCTTATGAAAACTGGGCATCCAGTGAATAATTTTTGGTCAGAAGTGAGAATTTTAAACACTGGGCTCACAGGTGGTGAGGCTGCTGCTGGTCTTGTGCTCCCTGAGGCTGCCCTGGTGGTGCTGGAGTGTCAGCAGGTGATGGTGTGCATGGACTGATCATCAGGGACAGGCCCAAACTGACTGGAAGTGCTGTATTTTTGCACCAAGCACTACAAATTTGGCCCAAACGTGGTGCAACCACACGGTTACCCTGCTCTCTGCAGCGGCCCAGGTCAGCCTGAGGTGACAACTCCAGCAATTTGAGGTGACAATTTCAGGCACCACGCTCTCCTTGGCACCTGCAGCTGCCACCACTCCACTCTTCATTTGTCTCAGAAAGACTGAAAAATGAAAAGCAGCTCCCATCCCAATTTCCTTCCCCTTGTCTCCCTGAAAGCTGCTCCGAGAGTCGCCCTGGGCGCCGCGGCACCGAGGAGGCAGCTGTGGGAGCTCTGCGTGCCCAGGAAGTGTCTCCTAGCAATAGGGAAGATGTAAAAGCCTCAAAATAACTCCTCCTTCCATTTCTTGCCAGTGACTCACGCTGTACAACATGGGCTTTGGGGTTTTGTTGGGATTTTTGCCCTCGCTTTCCCACAGCAAACCCGCTCGTCCTGCACGCGTGGGGTGAGAGGAGGCTCGGCAAAGGGCGCAGGTGCTGCCTGGGTTTGAGAAGCCAGGAACGTCCCAGGTGTTCACACAACCTGGATGCAGCTCCCAGCCTGCTGACACACGAGAAGAAGCTGTGGCAGCTGTGATGATTTGCAGTTTTGAGGTATTTTGCACAGCCTGAGCAGGGAAAGCACCAGCTCTGCTCGCCGTGTCCCACCAACAGTCAGAGGATGCTTTGCAAAACAGAGGGGAAACGGTTTTGGACGTGTTTAGTGTTTGGAAATTGGGAATAACCACATTCAAGGTGATGCAGTGATACAGCCTGAAATGATGTGAGGTGGTGTCTGGCCTGACAGGGGTTTTAGCAGCAGTGCTGAATAAAAAAGGAGCAGGTTTCCTGTTCTGCTGTTGGATTTACACCATCCCACTGCCAAGCTGTCGTGAAGGGCTGTGGAATTGTTCAGGACAGAAATAATTATTTAAAAACCAAACACACACAGCTAAATGGCCAGATCTCAGTCCAAGAAGTACCTTGACATCTTTCTAAGCCCTTCCATTATTTTCTTATCTTTTTCTTTTCCTGAATAACCCTCTACTTCTGATTGAAAAAAAACCTAAAAATAGTTGTGGAGAAGAACTCTAATGAATTATGCAGTGGACATATGCTCTCACATCAAATCTTGATGTTTACTTTATCTGATGTCATGCAGAAGATTGAAGGCTGGGACTGTGCTGGGAATGATCCCAGCTCTGCAGTGGGATTCTAGGTCACATCCCTCCATCTCTGCTCAGGCGTGGGAGCACCTGGGAGAGCAGATGGCTGGACAATGTAGCTGTGGCTGGTGGTTTAATTTTCCTGGATTAAGGAGCAAGTACTGTGCAAGGAGTTTGATTTGCTAAAGATGCATCAGCAACCCTGGCACAGGAAAACCTTCCCCAGCTCCGAGGCTGAGCCGCCTTCTCACAGAGCTTCTGGTGGCACTGCAGCTCTCCAGGCAGCTCATCCACCAGTCACTTCCCAGTTATTGCCATTTTGATTGCTTAGCTCTAAGAAATATCCAGCCAAAGGAGAGACAATTTTAAATCTACCTTGCAGCCACGCAAAGCGTGAAGCGCCCTATCCCGGAGTGACTGGGGGAGAAGAAAGATCTTTCACTTGTTTTATCATTCCTTCTGACTGCTTCTCCTCGCTGCTGTGAATCGGCAGATTTCAGACCTGCTGGCGCCAAACCAAGGCTGCTTCCAGAACATCTTCATCCAGCATGGCCTGACCCAGGGAATGCACTGCAATTCCTGCTGCTCTGCCCCAGGTGAACTGGCTGCCAGCCACCTCACAAATGCAGCTGGAGCTCCTCAGGAAGTCACAGCCGGCAGCACCAAGCCCTGAGAACCCTTAATCGTAACAACCATCTCCCACCAGGAGTTTTGGAGGCTGAGCCTGGACAAATCTTGTCCTGAGCAGTAAATAAAGGATGAAGTATCGTCCTGGAAAAAAGAATTGTGAACCTCAACAGCTTCAATCTGACAGGAATCAATTAGCCAACAGCAAAAAAACAAACCCCAAAACACTATTTCAGGGATGGATACATGGGGGTAAATTGATTCCAAGTATAACTCCATTGCCTTCCACTGAAATCCATTAAGGAGTGGATTTAGCCCAGCGTGGGTACACAACATATCACCACAAACTCATCCCTAAACCACATGGACAGATGTGAAGATTACCACGAGGGGTCTGAGATTTAGAATTCATAAATGAATTTCTTGTTTCTCTGTAGAGGGGCATAGCAGGATTATGTGGAGAAAATTACACATTCTTGTATTGAATTTTAGTTAGGAGCAGCTTCGAGATAAAATTAACCAGAGTAGTGAACGGATTATAATAAAACAACACTGATACTAAAATAAAAAGGGAATTACTCTCTTACTTTCACACCTATCAAATTTAGAGGAAGAAAAAACCCTACAGTAGCACTGTGTGTATTATCAGGACAGTCAATGAGACATGAAACAAGGACGAACTCCATTTGCCTGGGCAAAAAGCCCAGTTTGGAAGTAATTGCTGTAGTGGTGTAGCAGCTGCAGATATAGCCAGATCAAATCCAAAGATCAAACGCTTATTTCATTTTGATAAAAGTCATTAAACCACAAATCAACTTACTCTGGAGTACAGTCAGGAAATAACTCTGTATATACCATCTGCACATAACTCTCCCCTAATAAATTAAAGCAGTGGCAGCAGATTTCTTTTGTGAAATCCTCAAACTTATATTTCATTAAGTATCAACATTTCCTCATTTGGATTTTATTTAGCAGATAAGCCCCTGCACCACGTTTCAGAGCAGAGCAGAGGATTTCTGGGCTGGCTGGGTGTGCTGGGTGCCCTGGCAGCTCAGGCCACGCTCAGAGCAGACTCTGCCTCTGCCTCGGGCCTGGAGGTGGCAGAGGAAATTTGAAATATTGAAATTTGAACTATTCTTCTGAAAACTAATATAAAAGCACAACTGTTGGATTTTTCTAATAAAACCCCATCAATTTGAACTCCTGGTTATTAATGGATTCCCTGTCTGTGCTAAGCCTGGAGATGTTCTTACTCCAAGCCAAACTTTTCAAATATGAAGCAGGAAGGGAGGGAGTCAGTCCCTCATCAGGAGACTGAGGCAAAGGCAGGCTACCACAGGTAATGATATGAATAATGACATTTATGCTGCAGGAATTTAATTAGACTGGGAAAGAATTTGTAGTAAAGATGTCACAATAACTCAAGACAAAATGAAAATCAGTCCAAAGACATTCAGTCCCTAATTAGTTTGGGAATAGTAGATTAAAGATAAACTTAGAAAAATTGGTGGAGTGACTGGCTATTAGGGGCCACGAGACCAGAGGATGTCACCTTAGATTTTCCATTTTTTGATGCTTTTCGAGAAGACCAAGTGCAGAAAAGAAAATCTAAAATCCAGGAGCTGATTTCTTTTCTTTCTTCAAGAGATCAAATGTTTTTGCTTTTAATAAACCCAACGACAGCCACAAGCCTTGGTTGTTGACACTGATTTTTTTCCTGAAATAATGAGCTGTGTGACACCTTGGTTATATATGGAAAACAGCAACTCTGTGTACAGACAACATTCAATTTCTGTGTACTGCTGTTTGAAAACCACGGGAAAAAAGGTCTTTCTGATCATCCACAATAAGTTATTTTCTCAGTGCTGGCTTTTTCTGTGCAAGACAAATGAAAGGAATAACAAAGCAGGATGTTCACAAAAGAACCAGGAAGATTTTCGAGCTCGGTGATTGATCTGGATGTGTTCACATTTAGGCAGGAAGAAAAGGAGTTTATGCAAAACATTTTGCAGTCGCCACTGAGTGGATTTTAAAGCTTTTTAAAGATTTTGGTGGAGCTTTCCCAGCCGAGCCTTCATGTCCTACCTGGCTTTGGGATGCTGATGTCCTTCATGGCAGGGATATCTGGCTGCTTCCACCCCTCCAGTGCCAACAGCAAATTCCTGCTGACTTCCAGCTCTCAGCTCCCAACAGAGCCATGGAATCATGGAATTCTTTGGTTGCTCATGTCATTCCAACCCCATGCCACCTCCCACCAGACCAGGTTGCTCCAAGCCCCATCCAACCTGGCCTGGAGCACTTCCAATATATTGACCAAGCAAAAATAAAAGTCACACCCTTGGGTCATTCAAAACCCCTCATCTTATGTGCCTGTTTAAAGGAAGAGACCTGAAGGAGGTAGCAGGTTCACCAGACTGAAATTCTGGGAAGAGGGCACCCTGACCAGGGGATTTTCTGTCCAACATCTCCATAGCTCCCTGAATTCTCCCTGATCCCCATGAATTCTCTCCCTGACTTGGGCAGGAAAGTAAGTCAGGGAAGTGACCCATCCGTCACCTTCCAGAAGTATTCAGTTGAAACAAAAAGAAAGGAAAACAAAACACAGCAAAGACAATAATGTCCTGTCTGCCTGGCTTGGAGAAGGTATCTCACCCCTGCACCGCTTAAATCTATCACACAATGCATCTTCTATTTTATCCCAAGTGGAACAGACCCAGCCAATCAGGGAAAACCAAAATTGGGAAGAAAATACATTTAGTAGGAAAAGAAGTAACATTACATAGCTTGTAAACATGGTAACAGCATTAAGAGAGGCTATTTTGTGTTGTCATTCAGTTCTATCCCTGCTTGAAATAATTCCTTCAAACACTACCTAAAACATGGATATAGTGAGCAAAGGCAAACAGCTATCCAAAATCTGCATCACAAGTGCTTCATTTGCTGGGTTTCTTTTTATTTCAAATCTTATCCAACCCTATCAATCCTCATTTCTCCTCTAAATAAATTCCCACGGCTGTGCCAGAGCCCTTCCTGCGCATCGTGAACCCCCAGTGCCTCAAACCCACTGTGCTCTAAAAAAAATCCTGCACTCTGGAGCTGCCCATCTTCAAAAATTCCTCTCTTTGACCTTGCTGAAGGGCAGGGCTCTTTCCCCCATCTGCAGGGCGGTGTGAGATGCTGCTCTGAGCCTTGCAGTGCATCTGGTGCTCCCCACGCCGTGCGCGGTGCCGTTCCCGTGCCGTGGCCCTGGCTGGCCCCGGGCTGTCTGTGCAGGTGCAGCACAGGCTGCTGCTCTGCTGCTGATCCCTGCTCGTTACTCACTCTCCACACTCCTCTCCACTCATGCTGTTCTCCTCTTTGCTGGATTGCTAAACTGAGGTAGGAATAGCATCCTTCAAAATGTTCGATCTGTCAGGTTTTCCTTTCGACCTTCTGCAGGGTCGTAGAATAGTTTGGGTTGGAAGGGACTTTAGAAGTCACCTAACCAACCACCAAAATGGGTCAAAATAGGTTTTATCGCCTTTATCTAAACATTTTTGCATTATGGAAGAGAAATAAATTGCATTACACACATCAGCAGCCTGAAAGTCTGCTTGAATTTTTGAGTCCAATTCCCACAGCCAGGGAGAAGAGGCACTCCTGTCTCACCAGCACATGAGGCTGACGACACTTTCTTTAAACCTCACTTTGGTTTCCCTATTAGAACAAGAGAGGATTTCTGAGTGAGGAGCGGGTGGGAGGTTGCACCCACCTGGTCCAGCTCAGGGCTCCTGGCACTGCCCCAGCAGTGGCACGAGGGATGGGCTGTGCAGGAGGCTCAGCAGGATGGAGAGAAACACAATTCCTGCCTGGAGAGTGGGCAGGGAAGAGGGCAACCACAGCAGATGGCAGAGCTGAAGCAGCACCCAGTGGCTCGTGCTGCATGACAAGCTGCCAGCGTCTCTGGGAACAACAACCCTATAATTACACACATCCCTCACACCGTGTCTGCCCGCACAGAGAATCCCTCCCCACAACCCCCAGAGGATGAGAAGCACAAAAAGAAGGGTGTCACACTGGTGCCTTGATGAGCTTACCTAAAAACAGAGGCCAGGCAGAATTAAGGGAATAAAAAGCAGTTCTGTTCATTGAAGGGACTTCAGGGACATTTAGGGCAAACAAAGCCCCCCAGGGGCTGCACCCAAAAATGGACCACAGGTTTTAGACTTTTATAAGTTTGGTCCATTTGCATTTTGGGGGTTGATTTTCCAATTCCAGCTGCAGGTAATGAAGTCATTTAGCCCAAGTTTGCTGCCCCAACTCCCTTTTGTTTCCATCTCTGGGGCCTGAGGCAGTGAGGTGTCCTTGATTGCCAGGCCTGGAGAGGAATTGCTGTGTCTGCCCAAAGTGGGGAAGCAGCAGCTGGCACTGGGTGTGGAGTTTGGAGTTCTGCACTAAAGAACTGCAGGGTTACACAGAGATGGGAAATAGAAAAGCTGTGCCAGGCCAGACCAGCCTGGCCCCATCCCTGCCTGGATCAAAGGACACTCAGGGCTCCCCTGCCCTGACACCTCCCTCACCACTTCTCATCACTCAACCAACACCAAGAGCATCTCTGAAAGCCCAGCACACACAACTCTTCTATTTTAATGTCAAGCTCCGAGTCAGAGCAGAGAGTTTAGAGTTTACTCTCTTTAAGATCTATAAAATTAATTATTGGTCACTTGACAAAAGAAATTGACCCTATAATAAGGTTTCTAAAAACGCAATTGGTGTACTTTGTTAAATTGCATTTGTACACAGGAGCAAGTTCTTCCCTGCCTTACACCTCCCCTAACGCTCTCCTCAGTGAGTATAAGGCTGGCAGAATTTAACCTCTAATATAAAAGTGGCATGCACTTATTTCCCTGGGGAACTGACCCAATCCAGAGCATTGCCTATTTATAGCACTTTCAAAAATAAATGATGAGGCAAGAGGGTAGGAAGGCTGTTAGGAAAGGCTATATTTGTTGATAAAACTATGAAAAAAAGTAATATAGCTGTGTGTTCCCATCTGAAGTTACTTTCAGTGAGTGCTATAAATTTTCAAGTGTTACTAAAGCTGTGTAACTCAGAACTAAAGTGAGCCTGAAATCCCAGAATTGATCAAGTGGGAAGGGACCTTAAATATCATTTAGTTTCATCCCTGCCACAGGCAGAGACCTTCCACCATCCCAGGCTGCTCCAGCCCCAATGTCCAGCCTGGCCTTGGGCACTGCCAGGGATCCAGGGGCAGCCCCAGCTGCTCTGGGCACCTGTGCCAGGGAACAATTCCTTCCCCAAATCCATTCCCCTTTGTCCCAACACTCCATGCCCTTGTGAAATGCTGCACAGGCAGACAAACCTCCCTGCTGGAGTCTCAGCAGTCCAGCCCTGAACATTTCCTCCCTCTTTGGCCTCCAGGACTGGAGCCAGGGCTCGGGAGAGCTGTGACAGCCGAGGGCAGTCCTGCAGCAGGATGGTGACAGCAGGGTGGCTCCAAGGCAGCTGAGATGATGGCAGAGATGTTTCACAGCTCAGAGCTGTGAGGCAGCAGCAGGAGGATGGGGATACGCTCTGCAGCCGTGACAGCAGCCCTGGAGAAGTCCCAGTTGGAGGGAAGGAGCTGGCTCACTCCAAAGCAGCAGCCAGCACGGACAGTCAGACGGCAACGAGCGGCAGCAAACGAGTGAAGTTATTTGGCAACACAGATGGGCCCTGAGTCATTTCTTGGATCTGCCTCCAAACACAGTGTGACAGTCAGAGCTACAGTCAGGTTTTGGAAGCTCTTGGCAAGGAGCAGACAGTGATAAATGTGCCAAATATCCTCTGACCTTCCAACTGTCCCGTTTTCCCATGGCTTTGTCCTGCCTGTGGCTGCAGTTGCCACCAGCCAAGCACACAGCACAGCACTGCAGCCCCAGAGACCACTTCAGTTACTGGTCTGGAAAGGTTTTATTCAAAAAAATCCAGGATACTTGAGGAAAGCTCACTTTGAGCTGACTCGCTGAATAATCTTTCAGAATCGCATCCGCATTCGGCCTGGAGCAGAGGAAAGATTAGAAATTCCCCATCTCTGACTCTCATGAATACAGATTTCCATGCATTCATCACAAGGCCAGAGCATCCCCTGCCCATGGCACTGCTCTGCCCTGGCACACTGCAGCTGGCAAGCTCAGGAGGAGCTGATCACAGGGAATGTTTGCCCGTGGGGAACATCCCAGCTTCGGGAGCCGGCCACGGGGGACACGTGCTGGGGCCAGCCGGGAGGGGAGAGACGTCCTTTCAAAAAGAACCACAATCCTTTCATTCTCCCCGTGTTTTTCTGGAGAGCTGTGAGCATCTGTCCCCTTTCATTCTCCCTGCTAACTTTTATCAGCAGGGAAAGCCAGGCAAGAGTGACACTCGAGCAGAGGAGCTTCCCCGCGCCAGCAAAGCGAGACTCAAAGTCACGGCGCCGACTTCCTGTGATGAAATATTGATCCAAAACTCTGTCACACAAGAAGCAGTTTAAAATCACCCTGGTTTTATGTACAAATCTCTTTTTTTTTTTAACTGCAGATCACTTTTCTAAGTTACATGTGAAGAAAACTGACTTTTAAATAAAGGCAAATATACCTTGTGAGGAATTTCAAAAGAAATCATTGTTTTCAGCTTGAAATTTTTCACATTCATTGTCATTTTCAGCAGTAGTGAAACAAAAGAAATTCCTTTTTCTTATTCTGTAGACATTATAACTTATCAATCCTTTCTTCTTTATCCTTTGGCAAAAAGGAAAAGGACATAAAATAAATTGGAAGAAAGATTTTCTTGCAGCAGTGTTACCCAAAACCATGATCAATATCCTCCAAGCAGGAAAATCTGAAGGAATCAAAGGCTTCATGAAACATTCATGGGAACAATATGCTGACAAATAGTTTCTCAGTCAAAACTTTTCCCTGGCTCTTCTTAACATGGCCTGTGTGAGTTCAGGAACTCATTTCTGGAGCACCAGAAGGCCAGAGGGGTTTAGCTCATCTAGCTGGGTTTTTATTCCAAACTCCACAAATCCCCTGAGGTCACTTGATGGAGCTAAATAAACTCTCTGCTTCTCTTGGATGTGCTGACTCAACTCCCACCCCAGCTGAGGTCCACAGAGGTTCCTCAGCTGAAGGACAGCGGGCAGGAGCTGCTCAGCCTCCAGGTATCCATGAGAAACCCCTCCATGACCAGAAATCCCACTTGGAGCCAGCCCAGCACACCCAGCCACAGCCCCAGCCCTGTCCCCTCTGCTGCACAGACCTTCCAAGCCGGGGGGATGCAGATGTTTTGCTCCACACCTACTGCTTTGATGAACTGGGAAATGGCTGTGTGCCGATCATTAGAAAAACTTGCTGTAACAAGGTAAAAATTGGGATGGAAGAAATCAGGTGCCATCCCAGGGGCCATCACTAATTATTTGGTACCTAATGAATGACACAATTCGCTTGTTGACCTTGTCAGTCTATGCAGAGTTCTAACTAATGAATAAAAAATGGGAACTACCAAGGGTCTGAGATGTTTTTGGTCGACTTTGACCCAGAGTGGCACCTACACGGACCCTGGCAGGTTGTTTGAGCTCAGTGACACAGGGCAGGAGGCACCACAACCCAAAATGCTGCTCAGATGCACTTGGCAAGATTCTGGGAATAAAATACCGTGGCCTGAAGCTGTGCCACCATGCTGGGATAACATCCAGTGTCTCCTGTCAAGCTCCATGGACCGGGGTAAGGAGTGAGGAGCACCTGGCTGGCCCAGACAGGGCTCTGCTGTCACCTGGGCCACACCAAGCCTTCACCAGGAAGGGACAGCTGGCCTTTGCAGGAGTGGCAAAACCCAAGGGACAGCTAAAATAGGACAGCCGAGATCATTCCTGGTGCTGCTGTGGGAGGGTTTCAGTCACGGCTTTTCATGGTGTGAGGACTGCTCAGAGACTCAAGAGCCCTTTGGGGCTCTTCAGGAATAAATGAAAACCTGTGAAATCTTCCAAGGTGTTCCAAGTGAGCAAACCTTGGGTGTACAACTACACCCTTGGGCTTGGAATCAGGTGGAGACAAAGGGTGGCCAGAATGTACTCCCTTCTCTCCTTGAGCTCTCTCTTTCTCAAATTCCACCTTTTATTGACAGATGCAAAGCAAGACTAATGAACTATTGATAACCCTGGCACAAAGGATTATTAGACAAAGCAATTTCATTTGGGGGGCATTGATTTATATGTCACAACCAGAGTACAAATGAAAATGGTACTTAGGAAGGATGAAGTTGAATGCTAATCAGGTGGGAATCCTGTTTATTCCTAATTCCTGCCTTAAATGCCCTTAGAAACATTTACCTGTACCTCTGGATAGCCTATATAATTAAAGATATGGTTGCACATTAATTGGTTACTCTAGCAATTATTAATTACTAGAGTAATTAATGGTTGCTCTAGTAATTAATGGTATTTGGAGAGAAACCTGAAGCAGCCCAAATATTAAAACAGGGCTGATGTTTCGAAGGGCCTGAACCTTGACAAAACACCAGAGTGAACAGCTGAGCTCAAACCAGGGGTTGCCAAAGGCCCACAAATGAGAAGTCCAGACACAGAGGGAATCCAGAGGTAAAAACAGGTGAAAAGAAGGGGTTTGTCCTAAAACAGCTCAAGCAAAGTCTGAACTGCACCTGAGGTGGAGAGGCTGGAGCAGAAGGGTGGCTTTTACCATGGCACACTCCCCTGCCCTGTCTCCACCAGCCCACGGCCTCTGGGACAGCTGGAGCCCTGCCAGAGCCTTGGAGCTGCTGAGCAGCATCTGTGAGGAAATAACTCTGGTCCTGAGGAGCAGGCAGACACTGCTGCCAAATTTGAATTCTCGTTGTCTGTGGCATTCACCTGACATTTAATGTGATGCCAACTGCTGCATTGTTGTGAAAGCAGGAGTGAGATATTTCCTCTTTTGGTGAAATGAAAAGGAAATTTCAAAGTCTAAGATGTGGACACCTGATTTTGTGGGCTACAAAGGGGCAGCCAGCCCCCATTTCTGTCTTTAAAAGCTCTTTCCAGCTCTCCTGGTGTAATCAGTCACCTCATAAAAGGCTCTGCCGTGGCTCTCCCCCAGCACAATGAATCCCCCCAGATCCCAAGCTCAGATAAAGCAATAGAAGGGCCCAGGTGATCTGACAGTGCTGAGGCAAAACCAATCCCCAGGATTTCCAGGAGGCTGCTCCACTTGTGGTTTCAGTCTGGAAAATGGTAAAATAAAACTGAACTTTAATGAATTTTCAGAGGAAAAGGGTTTCTTTGTTTTAATACAAGCCACAACAACAAGAGGGCATTGCCCTGCCTTGGACTCAAAACCCATCTCCAATTCTCTAGGGATTAAATTATTTTCTGAAAGCCAACTCATTCCCACCACTATTACTGCTATAAAGCTGTGAGGGTTTTTTTGCTGCTCCCCCTTCTATTTTTTTTTTTCCAAGGCTAGAAACAGATTGAACTGGGCACTTCAGGATGCCGAGCTACAGTTTCAGTAGAGCTTTGTGCTTCACAGAGATTTATCAAAAATGACAAGATTCAACACCTAGGAGATGTCTTGTAGTGCCCAGGAGCTCAGAGAAGATGTAACAGTAACCAGAGAGAAATAAGAAAAGTCATAGAAAAAGAAACACGTGGTCTTTGAAAATCAAAGCTCTGGCAGGAATGGGCACTACTGCTGGCCATCAGTGAGCAAAGAATCACTGCCTGCCTCCTCCAGACAAAAACCAGGGAAATCAGCTCTTCATTTCAGTGATAAACTTCCTGGCAGGCACCTGTCAGAGCCCACCAGCTGCAGAGGTTTTCCCCTGCTCCATTTGCAAGCAGCACGGAATTGGCTGGAAGTGAGAAGTGTCTGTCTGTGATCAGTTCTGAGCTGAGCCATCCCTGGAATAAAACCTAGCATTCCATAAGTGCGTTCTCTTCTTCACCCAGGTGTGTGTAAAGCAGGTTATATGTGAAAAAGGCTAAGGAAAAATGGGAATGTCTGGACAGAAAATGTGTGTGCACTATAAAATCATCTCCCAGCCATTGCCTGGATAACTCAAACAAACCCTGGTGGTGAGAACCTCCTTGCACCCAGCCTCCATCATTCCCAGCACCTGGAATTCAGGAGGCTCTGATGGATCCCCCCATGCAGCAGCAGCCTTGCAGGAGCCAAAAGAGAGAGATGAAACACCTGGGGCTGTTTCCAAGTCGTGCAGTGAGTCAGGCAGGTCTCTGCAGAGCAGGACTGGAGCTGGAGACGAGGGCAGTGAGGGAAACCTCAGCAGAAATGAGCACACCCAGGTTTCTTCTCACAAAGAACAGCTCTAACAAACACCTGCAAGAGAAAATGCTGCTAAACAATAAGTTTGCATTAGAAAAAGGGGATCTGAAAAGTAAAAGAGTCAGGGAGGAGGTTGTAGGTCTCCTAATTCCTTTACAGAGGTCAAAGGCAAATTCCTCCACGAAGAACCAACGCACCAACCATGCTTCCCTCCCCTCCATGAGGCAGGACCCTCTCCTGCAGGGATGGGGGAACAGCCTAAAGGAGTTAGGCTAATCCAGGCAGGAGCAAAATGGAAATAACTCCCACAAGACCATTGGGAAAACTTAATCCAATCTTCTCTTGTGAAGCAGATATTATTCCCCTTTTACTTGCCTTCAGTGGTGATAAAGTGCAGACAAAGGAGATAAGGGACTCGCACACCTCACATTTCACCACTCACAGTAAATACACTCCTCGCTTTCGCTTATCTTCCAGCCTGGTATGGATTTCCTTTTAGTAACCTCCTGAATTACAATCAAATTACACTTTCAGAGCCATTGAATTGCATGGCTTGCAATACCTTAATGGGTTCTGTTCTGGCTGCTCAGGAAGGACTTGTAATCCCTTTCTTCTTCTATATTTCAGGGAGCCTTAAGGACGTGTTTCAGTGCCAGGCAGAACAGCCCAGGCCTTCACTCCCCAGAGCAAGTGCCACACAAACACTGCATGGGCAAGTGAACCTGGAGGAAAAATGTTAATAGGGAATATTTCTTCTTTTGCCTTGCAGCTCCAGTCAGGGTTTGGGTGGCACAGTAATTCCAAAACTCTCTCAGACACAAGTTCTGTGTGATTTAATGGCATGGTCAATACAACAGGTGCCAGCTGCTCTGCAAAATATCTGAAAATAAATGGAAGTTTTAATGCCCAGAAATGGTGCAGAGTGCCACATTCCTCCTGACAGCTTATCTCTTAGATGGGTTTTTATCCTGCAATAAAGAAGTTGCTGCTTTGTTAGTTACGGGCTCTGCAGCAAACAAAACTCAGAGTGTGGTTGGGAGCTTTGCCGGGCTGAAATCAATTTTTGAATTATACAAACATTTAGGTAATTGAAATAGAGAGGGAGAATAAATGCAGGCTGAAAGTCTAAAGGGATCTCTTGTTCTGGAGAGGATCTGGAAGAATCTCAGGGATGCAAAATGCCCCATCCTGCACCTGACAGAGCAGATGCCAGAGCTGCTCCAGGAATCATCATCATCATCATCATCATCCCCAGGGAATCCTGAATGCTCAGAGGAGAAGTGGAGACACCCTGGGGGAAGAACACCCGTGCCTTCAAGGAGGAAAGAATACAGAGACATGGAAAACAACAAAGTCTGAGGTGTGGGGCTCCCTTCTGTGCCCCACAGAGGGGACAGTGGCAGGCACAGGGGACAGTGGGGACCTTCCACGTGCCAGCACCGTGACCTTGTGGAGCCACCAGCCCGTGACACTCGATGCTTTCCAGCTAAATCAGCAGGTTCACTGAGCAAAACTGCACACTGGAGATAATCAGAGTAGGAACTGCCTCTGTCTGCAGCTAATGGGTGGGAGATAAAAAATCTCCCTCCTCCCTTTATTCATCCTGTTGTTTGTAAAACCTTATCATGTGTTTTTTCCAATTGTATTCCCAATAAGCCACCAGGTAAGAAATAGTGTTTGCCAGCCCTGAAGATAAGTAATCTTTGTTGGCAACATTTCCCAGGGAAAAACCTGTTCAAATAAGATGTGGGAGGAAATTTTCCCCCCCAGACAATTTGAGGAGCTGTCGACAGGCAGCAGATGAAGGGCGAGGAGCGCTGGAAGCCACAGGCCGTGCAGGGAACATGGGCAATGGCTTCGGCAGCTCTGGCTTCAAATGGAAAATTCATTTCTTTCTGAGGGGACCCAAAGTGCTTTTCATGCTGTCCTTTCTTTACCCACTTGGTGATTTAACTTTGCAGTGAGGGAGGAGAAGCGAGTCACTAAAGGAGGGAGCTCTCCAAGGACAGCCCGTGCAGCCCCAGCTCCCGAGGCAGCTGTGGGGTCACGGTGACCCTCCCAACACCTGTGTTTGACCACAATATTCACTATTTCTGCCCTCCACTTGGAGCAGGAATCAACCTCCATCAGTCAGGAGTTTATTAAGGCAGACAGCAGGACTTCTGCTGGCAAATTCAGGGTGGAACAAGATGATCTCTAAGGTCCCTTCCAGCCCAACCCATTTGATCATTCTGTGACAAATTTTGCATTTGGTTTTCCCCAGCATTAATATTCCTGGTGACAAAACAAACCATGACAGATGTGTTCTACCTTAAAACAGACATGCTGCCTTAACAAGAGGAGAAAAATGGATGAATATGAAAATAGGCATCATGAATATTCAGATACATTTGCAAATTGAGAGACTTCAACTGTGTCCTTGTCCTTTGTGCGTTTTCCACAAATATTGAAAGGGGAACTCTCCTGGGAGAAGCGTTCATCAGCACGGCAAGTTTTGAAGAAGGAACCCACTCAATCTACAGCAAATACACACAACATGAATATTGTGTGTATTCACGGGAGAAAGATGATTCTGGGAACCTCCAATTAGGCAGCAGCAGCTTTTCCTATGGTCTCAGCAAAGAACTAAAGAAAAAGGCTTATTTTGATAAATTTTTCAGCACAGATTTTTGAAATGGGAAATACAAACATGAGAAAAAGACGAACTTTGCCCATGAATTATTCTCTCAGAGTTGTGAGAGGGGGAATGCCCCCTCGAGCCAGGCTGGGAGCAGCAGCTTACCCTAAGTCAAGTGTGTTGTTCAGTGTGTGCAGGCAGCAGCTGAACCTGTGCGTGCTGACCTGCCTGAAAGCCCTGACCTGGGGCCCCCAGCTCAGGAATCTGCCTAATTAATTTTTAATAACCCAAACTTCATCTCCGTGTGCAGCCTGACCTGCTCTTGGGGTGTGCTCAGTCATCACCACCCCGCTGCCACCTCTGGCTGCAGGAGCTGCATCCTCATCCTAAAACCCCACAGCCATCCCCTTTTCTCTTCCAGAACCACTGCAGAGGATGCTGCTGTTGTGTCAGCGTCTCTGATGAGACACCCCAAACCCCAGCAGAACCCAAAGCATCAGCAATATCCCGTATTTACCCTCTCATTTAATCATCACAATGAAGAGACATGAAAACCTCCCCGTCTAATTCCACCTCGGAGGCTTTCTCCCACACTGAACCACTGCACACTTGTCCAGTTTTGTTAGATTTCCCTCAGAGATGCCCAATAACCTTCAAACAAACCCAATTCATAACCACCAGACGTGCTCATTTTGCTTTTGATGGCAATATGCTGCGAGAGGTCTCTGGGTGGGAGGTAACAACCCAAACAAGAGCAATTTCTGGTTTGCAGGTTTGAAAGTGGAGCTTTCAATATCCTGGCCTGTCTCTCAGCTTTTATTTAACTTGGGGAATTTTTCAGTTTACAAAATGGCCCGACAAGGATAATTAGGGTAGAAACATGCCTGACAATTCCAAATGCTCCCTGTCAAGCATATGGGCTAACACCTATTTTTTATTAATTCCCTGGTTTTCAAAGGGTGATACAGTTGTATTAGAAGCAGCTTGTAGGTGGCTCATTTTTCCCTCCTCACATTCCCTTTGACAGTAGTTTGAAATAACATTCATCAAACAGTATAAAAGAAGTCGAAAGAAATTAATTAAGCAACCTAGAAGGAAAAATAAGATGTCTTTCCAACAGGACTTGCATTATTCAGGTTTATAGCTCTACACAGTGCAATTTTCTGGGAAGAAAAGTCAGGATAATGGTGTAACCCTGCTCGACTATGAAACAGCACATGTGGAGCATCACTGGTGATAAGGAAGTTCTGAAACAGAAGTAGAGTTCCCTATTGAAGATTTGCTCTGAATATCATGTAAAATATATTTATATAAATATATATGTGCTCATATATCATCTCTGGCACCTCCCCCAGAAGGAACTGGAGATTTCTGATCCTCTTCCTGCCTTTTGGCATTCAGGTTTGGGGGCAGAGATGGCAATGCCGCGTTTAATTTAATCTTATCAAGCGAGCAAAATCCTGCTTTTTAAAAGTCTCTGTTGTTCAAGGGTGTTTAAACAAACATTGTCCAGGTTTTGCCCAGCAGCCACACCTGGCACTGCAGGGCTGGATTGCAGCTCTCCAGCTGGAATGAGGATTATCCATGGGCTGCACACTCCATGGCACACACTCCCATCCCACTCCATGGGCTTCCACAGGCTCCTCCGCCTCTTCCTGCTTCTCCAGCCTCACTAACATAGCTCTCCCCATCCCAAATTCGGATTGAATCCAACCAGTAACACCACAGGGAATTCACCTGTGGCTTCTCCAGAGGCTGTCCAGCCATTCTACTCCCCTGAGCTTCTGCCAGCCCTCGTTTGCTCGCACAGCTTAGGAGACACGAAATTCCAGCTATCCTGCTCTGCTCCCCAGGGATGGCCACAGCACTGCCCTTCTGCACCCAGCCAAAACAACCAGAGTGTGCCTCACATCCCATCACCCCCCGTTCTAAAGGAATCCTGATTTCACACGAGATCGCTCACCAAAATAACTCCCAGGTATCTAAACCAAGTTCCCACTGAAATCCAAAAAACTGTTCATGAAAACGTGGATGTAAAGAGCTCGAGATCTCTTTGTGACTGCTGGCAGCCTCCCAGCTGCTTTATTAAACACAGTCCTCAGGTGATTCTTGATTTCATGTTCATATTATCAGCTGCTCAGGGTAACACCACAGGAAAGGCCATGGAAGTAACAGCACCAGCTTCTGTCACTCCCAACGAATCTGCTGGGCACAAGGAAGCCACAGGGAAGGGATTGACTGTGATTTATCCAAGGAACTGCCCAACACATCCAAAATCTTGCTCATAGATGCTGGTTTTACCTGATCAATGACTCGAGCATCTCTTTGTCCTTCCACCCACCTGGCTCAAAGCCAGCAGTCAGAACAGACACAGCCAGCCCAACTAAATCCAACTTCCACTCCAGGACAGGACTGAAACCTGGATTCTCCTTAGCACCTAAATTCCCCTCGGGCAAGTCTCCTAGAGCTGGATTAGCAGTGGAGCAGCATCCCCTGTGCACGTCCAGGGCTGGGTGGATCCTCTCCTGCTCTGCTCCCCTCCAGACAGCGCCATGGGAAAGGCTCCTTCCAAGAGGCTCTGGAAGGCTTAGGCTGTAATTGCTTGTAAACCACTTAGGCAGTAAGTGATACAGAAATCCAAGTGGTAATTGTAGCAGAGGCTTGAGATTAATCTATTTTTGGCTTGTCAGACGTTCTTATGGACCTGATTCAAGGCAGTCACTGAAAGCTGTAAAGTGTCCAAAAAGTGACAGGAAAAAATAGTTTGATTAAAACCATTCCAGAGGCAAATCCAATCTTCAAGACACTCTCTGAAACCTATTGGTGTAGCCTGCAGCTGAGGCACTCGTGAACATCATTTGGGCAGGGACCTGGGGACACCCACAAAAAGTTTCATGTCAAAAAAAAGGTGCTCTAATTTCGGATTCCTAAAGCAGAGCTGTGCAGGGGAAGTCAGTGAATAAAGGTAACAGGGTCTGCCGGGAGGAGATAAGCAGCTTGTCCTGATCCAGGAGTCAGGGCTCTGATGTCTGAAGAACATCTCACAGGTTCTGATCTGCCCACCTGCCCTCAGGTGACACCGTGAGATGGTTGGACACCTGGACTTGATGGCTTTAAAGATCTTCCCCAGTGATCCCAGGGTTCTCTGACTGCCAGGTGCACTCTTCGGTGTGACTAACAACCCCAAAACTTTCAGTTTATCTCTGAATCTCACAGAGAAGGGAGCACCAGTTCATTTTCAGGAACTGGAAACCTCTTCTTTCCCCACAGAGCTGCAACATCTCCAAACTTTCCACCAATTTCCATTTTTCATAGCCTCAAGGTCAAGATTACCTTTTATTATTTTTTCCATCATTTCCTTCCCATTTACTTTGGATTAGTGGATGTTCTGTCAATAAGGACTAATGAAATTCCAGGCCAATATAAACTCTGTCTGCTCTGTGAATGGTTCTTTTTTCATACAGACTTTCTATGAAATAAAAAGTGACTGATGCCACAATATGCTTTAATTATTTTGTTCATAAACTATCAAATTAAATTTTAAGAAGCTGGAGATGTTATCTCTTATTAAATTGGGACTGAACTCAGAGATGTAACTCTTAATGAAACTTCCCACACCAGAAAGCTTTTTTGTCATGTTCATAATTTTCAGCAGCCTGCCATATATAACATCTCACCAGAGCTTATGATTCTCACATTCCACCCCCTGCCATGGGCAGGGACACCTTCCCCTATCCCAGGTGGCTCCAAGCTCCATCCAGCCTGGCCTTGGACACTTCTAGGCCTTTCTAAGCCACACCATTATACAGAGCCTCCAATATTTTAGCTGGGATTTTCTACTCACTGTATCAGGAAGTTGGTCCAAAAAAGCAGCACTGAATATCCCAGTGAATATCCCACAGTGAATATCCAGGTAAGCCACACCTAGAAAACACAGACATTAATCAACACCAGCTTCAAGGGAAAAGCATTTTCACTAATTTAAGCAGCAAGGAAATCTCAAATTATCAAAATAAAAACAGAGAAAAGCTGGTGTGCGAGTAGAATCATGGAATCAAGGTTGGAAATGAACTCCAAGATCACTGAGTCCAACCATTGTCCAACACTGCCAAGCCCACCATTAAATCATGTCCCAAAGAACCATATCTACACATTTTCTGAACACCTCCAGGGATGCTCCATTGGCCAACCACCCTTTCAGGGAAGGAATTTTCCCTGATATCCAACCTAAACCTCCTCTGGTGCAACCTGAGGCCATTTCCTCTTGCCCTATCTCTTGTTACCTGGGAGCAGAGACCAATCCCTGCCTGGCTACGGCGTCCACTTTGCTTTGCAAAACACAGTGATCAAAATGTGGCACATTCCGGGGCCAACCAGCAAAACACAAAACCTGCAGAAGTCACTGGATCATATTTTTGGATCCTGCCTTAAGGGATGAAGAACAGAGTGAGAGATGAAAATGCGGCAGCTGGTAAAAAAATCATTAAAAAGAATAAGGCAGAGAGGAGGAAATACTGAAACTGCCGGGAGAAAAAAGAAAAGCAACAAAGACATGGAAAAAAGACTCTCAGTCTGCCAAAGTTTATAAAGCAATTTCATAAAATGTACAAATGAAGCAGAGAGAAAAGGAAAAGAGCAAACAAACCAGCTCCTGGCTGGGCTGGGGGTGCAGCACACAGGTGATTTCCAGGCTCATTCCCAGCTCTGGGGCATGTCCTGCCCTCCCTCCCAGGGCCACTGTGCAATTCATTCCAGCTCACACCACAGCTGGTGGCCAGTTCCTTCTGCTCACACAGTGACAATCCCAAGGGCTTAATATCCACATCCCCCTTTTGGCCAGGAACACCTGAATCCCTCCACGAACAAACCATCACTCATCCACTCATGGACAGAAATGGACAGTCATGGACAGAAACAGTGAATTTTCCAAGTGGAAATTTCTCTGTTGTTGATGGTAAAACACTGCTGTACTTTCTTTCTTTTCTGTTTAATTTTATTCATGAGCTGAAGTGACTTTGGGCAGTCACAAACCAATTTTTCACTGTGTTCTGAACAGATGGTTGTTCCAAGAATACCAGCATCCTGGCAGTGTCAAACAGCCTTGACCTTCCCAAGCAGCGCTGCAGACTTTTCGTTGGAAGGGAAGAAATAAAGAACCGCTCGCATAGTCCCCATTTTTTTCTGGATTATTAAACACAGTGGACAGTGCAGGCACAAACTGTGCTCAAGGAAAACCTGAGATTCAGCCTCAGAGAAGCAGAAACGGCTTCTGGAATCACTGGTGGAGCACAGACAACTCCAAGGTCACATCAGAGCTCCCTTGCAGCAGCAGAAGGGTGAAGAGACGTGGAGGGAGCCCCCCCACATCATCTCCAGCTCATCCTGCCCTGAGGAGCTGCTGTGATGGGCTGTGCAAAGCCCAGAGAAAAAACACAAAATATCCCAACCCTCAAGTCCAGGCTTCATCCAGCAAGGGTCCAGTTACAATTTCCCAGTTATAAATAGCTGGAGTTCACTGTGAGCCTTCAGCAACCGTGGGCTGGCACAGCTTTGGGGACCTTTGCTGGCAGAGCCTTCAGAGGGAAGGCAGCTCATTTTGTTCTGCTTTTGAATTTTTTTTTAGAGATATAATCCTATTTTTAAAATCATTTAAATATCATCTGTGCTTAGTTCTCCAGAAGCCACATTAAAAAAAAAAAAATCCAAGTCAATTTTACTGCAGTTAAATCCCCATGTCCTTAATCTCCAGGAAGAGAGAGGCTGGGCTCCTTCCTGGAGACAAATCCTGCTTTCTTAGCACACGTGAATTATTTTGTACATGATTGGTGTCTATCAAGATATAAAAGCTTCGGGGGCAGCACCCAGGGAGCCGCTCCTGTCACGAGATCAATACCTCATTATGGATTAAACATAAAAGTTAAGCCGTCCTTAGTTCCCCGTTGACAAAGAGTGGCATAAATTCCACACTGGCATTTGGGGGATTTTGTGCAAATTACTCCAATGACCTCCTGCTAAGAGCAGGTGAGGAGCTGTCACCCTTCCAGCCAGCACTGCCTCGGAGCTCTGGAGTATCACAGAGGGATTTGGGAAGGAGTCCAGGCTCAGCCAGAGAGAGGGAGCCCAATAATCCCAGCTGGCATCCCTTGGATGGCAGGAGAGGATTCCAAGGCGGATGGAGGCCGACGCTCCGCTGCGTTTTGAAGACGACCACGTGTGCGAGTGGTTGGGTTAAAGCAGCTGGCAGCTGAAGCACGGCTCTGGAGCAGGAGGCAATTACAGATGGATAAAGTGTGAGCACTTCTGAGTGAAATCCCTTCCATTTTGAGGCGTCTGAAGTGACGGAGCATCTCGGGAAAAGGCAAATCCAGCTCTTTAGAGCAAAGTGTGCTCCTTGATGCTGGCTGCCCTGGGTACTCTCTGCCTTTTAATGCTGTTGAGAACCACTCATTACTCCTCTGACTCAGAGGTTTAACTAATTCCCAGCAAAGCTTTGTACCCTGGGAGAAGAAAGCTCTGCTCAGAGGGTCAGCACTGAGCCTCCAGCAGAACGTGGGCAGGGGAACCAGTTGGTTTTTCCTCTTTTACATAAGGAACAAAATGGAAAAACCAAAGGCTGGGAGGCTGTGGGAGCAGAGGGAAATAAAAACAGAATTTAGATTCAGAAACGCTCCAAACAGTGGAGGATTCTTGCTCTGAAAACAATGGGTGTGGGCAGGGGTCACATTTTCCCCTAACCACGACAGAAATATGGGGATTTCTGTCATGCAACTGATGACAAGGGACAGGGCCTCCAGCTGTGCCAGGGAGGGTTCAGGTTGGATATTGGGAAAAATTATTCATTGCAAGAGTGGTTAAACAATGGGATGGGCTCCCCAGAGGAGTGGTGGAGTCACCATCCCTGGGAGTGTTCAAAAAACCAGAGGTGGCACTTGGTGATATGGCTCAGGTGACAATGGGGGTCAAAGGTAGGAACTGATGATCTTGGAGCTCTTTTCCAGCCCTATACAATGATTTTATGTGTCCAGCTTGGAGAGACACATCCAAGACAGTAAAAATGCAGCCCAACACATGCAGTACCAATATTCCATGTTCTGCCTCAAACCCAGCGATTTTCCTGCACTGGTGTCCCCAGTTTCCCATCATTTCCCACTGCTAATTTCACCTCTTAATTGTTTAATGATTCGTGGAAAATAAGAGGAATGATGAACCTCTCTTCCCTCTCAGCATGTGAGAAAATTAAACCATCCAAGCAACTCCACTAAGTGGAAATTTGGCCCTGGAAAAATTCATCCTGGGGTTTTTTCTGCCTTCACCATTTTCTTTCAGCTGTCAGAGCAGCGAGATGAAATAACATCCTATATTCATAGTGCCATCTGCATTCCAAAATCTCCTACTGATCAATGCAAGTGTCCAAAGAACACTTCCAATTTGTCACAATAACCTTCAAAACTTGACAGAAAATCATGCAAGTTATTTCTTTCAGATCTCTCTGTATCTCGTGATTATTTATACTTTGCCAATACAATTCTAAACATTTTCCTCTGCATTTCCTGTATTTCTCAGAAGAACTCAGAGGTTAAAGCCTGAAATGGGTTTATTTTGCTTTCTGTGCTTCTGTTTTGTATTTCTGGACATTTAAGAAACACTGGGATGGACTGCATTTGGAACAGAACCAAAAATGTGTTTGAAAAGGCTTCAAACTGACACATCTCAGAATATCAATAATCAGGCAGCTTTGCTCAATTCCACTTGTTCTCTTTTTCTCTTTCATAACAAATTTTATATTTTAGTGGGAACAATTGCACTAAAAAAATGGGCATCAAGCACGAGAACCCTGTTTTAAAACTTTTGTTTCAGCTTTTAAAAAAGCCAAAAAAAAAATGAAATGCCAGAGCTCTGAATTCCCTGAGCGAGGTGAGTTCAGGGGAGACTCTCCACAGGTGTTCCCTGCGGGTGTTGTTGCTGGCACTGAGCTGGTGGGTGAAGCTCAGGCTGTGTGGAGCTGCTTCTCCTCCCCGTGCACATCTGGCCAGCTGTGGGCACCTGCTGGGCTGCCCAGTGCTGGGGCAGATGCTGCTCTGGCCACTTCCATCCCTACAGTGAAGCCCACTGGGGTCAGGAGGCATCAAAGCTTATGGGAGAGTCACACCTGTGAGCAGCCTCTGCAGCTGGAGCCAGCAGGAACCCAGGGAAGAGCCTGATCTGCTGAGAGCTGTCGGGAACAGGGACCACAGGGCTTTGTGAGGCTTCAGGGAGCAGCTCCCCGAGCTTTTTACGGCAATTTTCCTGACACAGAGCATGTCTGAAATGCACCCAGCGCTGGGAAATGCAGATTGCACTGCAAGTCTATAAAAAGCTCTGTTTAAATAACAACTCCAGAGCTTTAGCAGGGACAGTTTTCTGGGACACTGGGAAGAGCCCTGGGATGAGCTTGTAAAGGTCGAGCCATAAGGAGCTGTCTGCACAGATTTTATGACTGGGAGGTAATAAACAAAAAAGTGCAGGAAGTAGTCAATAGCCATTACCAACCACAACAACAGATCCTGCAAAAAGAACTCAGCAAATCGGTGGTGGTGGCAGAGCTAAGGAACCCATCAGAGAATTCATGGAACTTGGAGAGGAAATCCAGTGGCTGCTGCTTTAAATTCTGCACTTGCATTAAAAAATCATCAGAGTATTTATAGACAAGTTAAAATAAATCACCAAAACACTGTGAGGAGGGAAAGGGAAAGGGAAAGGGAAAGGGAAAGGGAAAGGGAAAGGGAAAGGGAAAGGGAAAGGGAAAGGGAAAGGGAAAGGGAAAGGGAAAGGGAAAGGGAAAGGGAAAGGGAAAGGGAAAGGGAAAGGGAAAGGGAAAGGGAAAGGGAAAGGGAAAGGGAAAGGGAAAGGGAAAGGGAAAGGGAAAGGGAAAGGGAAAGGGAAAGGGAAAGGGAAAGGGAAAGGGAAAGGGAAAGGGAAAGGGAAAGGGAAAGGGAAAGGGAAGCTCTTCTGTGGCAGCAGCTCCCACACATGGAGTGAAGAACGGAGACAGGGGTGGGAAGAGAATGATCCCAGCCATTCCCTGGACATTCCTGTTGAGATGTTTCACAGCTCCTGGGGATGAGCAGGGCTGGATGTGAGGGAAGACTCAGTGATGTGACCAACTTGGTAAAAAACCTCCAGTGCCACCAGGAAAATAAAGGTGCTGAGGAGTGACACCTGCTCAGGGCTGGGCCCCATCTCACTGGTGCCATGAGGGGAGGATTTTAGGATGAGGGTGGGCAGGCCCTGGCACAGAATTCCCAGAGCAGCTGGGGCTGTCCCTGGATCCCTGGCAGTGCCCAAGGCCAGGTTGGACAGGGCTGGAGCATCTGGGACAGTGGGAGGTGTCCCTGCCATGGCTGGGGGACACTGGAGGGGATTTAAGGTCCCTCCCAACCCAAACCATTCTGGGATTCTCTGATCCACAGAGAACCTCTGGGAAGCAGAAGGTGGAAATGTCAGATGAAGAGGAACCAGCCATTCATCCAAAGACAGCACCCAGAGAAAGAAAGGTGGCACCCAGGCAGGGAGCTCGGGGGCCAAAAAATGACTGTGAGTAAAAAGTGACCTTTGCTGCAACTGCCTAATTTCTCATCTGTTCACTAAGAGGATTAAAAACCCCAGAGAAGAGCAGAGGTCTGTGAACCAGCAGGGTCCCACCTCCTGAATTTCAGAGTTCTGTTAGTTCTGCTTGACTCCTCCCAGAGCATCCCCTACATTTATTCATTTAATTGCTGTTATAACTGAATGCTGCTGACAACAGTTGATAGGAAGAAGTTAAAGCTCACCCAAACTGGAAAAAAAAATCCATTCCCAGCTGTGCCCATTGCACAGCAATGCTGTCCTTTGACTGCAAGGACCCTGAGAATGAAATTCACCTTCTCTAGAGCAAAACTGCACAAAATTATTCCAGACAGAAGAACCCACACATCTTCCTTGCCCAAGCAAACCTGCAGCACAGAAATGCAGCAGAGCAGCTCAATTACCAACAGTTAAAGCACAGCAGGATGTACAGTTTTCTAATTGAATACACTCAGTTACAAGCAATAAATAAAATAAAGAGAACACTTCGAATGAATAAAAACATACCTTTGAATAAAATATATTCTCATTAGGAGAAATGATGACTGCTACAAAAAAAAATCACTGAGCTACTCCTGTGACAGGTAATTTTTAATCAAAGGCAGTTCTATGCAAATTAAGGAAAGCAAATTTCTAAAGGAATAATAGTCAGCCTTAATAGTCCTATCCTTTTTCTGCATAGCTGCTATGGATGCTGTGTTATAATGAGTGCTATACGCTGTCCTTCAAAGCTTGTGGCATGTTTTCCAAAGCAGGAATGTAAAATTTAAAAAAAAAAAAAAATAAATTAAAAATTAGAAAATTTAGATTTGGAGGCAGCCCACAGAATGACATTCCATGTTTTTATATATATGTATATCTATAAATAATTCTAATTAATGATCAGTGTGGAACACTGTTAGAGGATTAAAACTGCAGGCTCCTGCCATTGTACACAAAATTTTAGGGGCTCTGTTGGTCACAAGGATCTGCATTCAGAGTCTGTGCTGATCCCACAAGTCCTGCAATCTCCTGGACAAGCTCCACCTTTTCCAACCCCTCACTGGGGCAGAGCAGGATGAGAATTTCTGCCCTGGGCCACCTCCCTGTGAGGATGGGGATTTTGTGGTGGCTGAGGTGTCCCAGCAGGAGCTGAGCACCATTTCTGCTGTAGCACAGCTCCTCACACCCTGTAATCAACATGGAAATTTATTCTCCAGCTGCCACCGAGCACTAATGAATTTAGTAACCACCTGGAAATGAAGTGTGGAGCTCCAGCCTGTCTCAGGCACGGGCAATTCTTGGCGTGGGGAAGGATTAATCTTTATTTCACAGCTCACCAGGCTCATTGCCACGGTGGTGGTAATTTACTGCCAGCTACAGGACCTGGGGGAAGCAAGGGAAATATTTGCAGTGGGTTTTTTTTTTTCAAGTTCACCTTCAAGTTTTAGAAAATTCCTGGTTTTCCTCACTGGAAAGAACTTAGAATTTTAGGAGAACTATTCCACAGTTATCCACAGCTCATAAAAGTTTAGGTTGGAAAAGGCCTTGAAGGTCATCGAGTCCAATCATTAACTTGCTAAGATTGAGATGTTGTTGGGAGCAGGGAGTGTACAACCTCCTCAATAAAAATTAATTTTAATAATTAATAATGGCTGAGGAGTTCAAAAAGAGGTTTTTTTTTCTGTTCTAAACAAAGTTTTGCTTGATTAATGGTGCTACCTGGGAGGAGACAAGCTTTATTTATTTTATTCTTCAGCAGCCTCCTGTGGTGTCATATCTTATCAATTAAACAGCAATCAGCTGCTCCATTATTGGCACAGATGGCTGCTCATCAACATATTCTTATCAGAACAATGCAAATTGAAAAAAAAATTGAAAAGAGACCCAGAAAAACACTTGAGAAAACCCTCAGTGCATGTTGGGACAGGGAGTTTAAACACCTTCCTTGGACTTGTCCTCCAATTTACTGTAAAGTTGATTTTAAACTTAGCAGTCTATTTGGAGTTATGATTAATAGTTTTGAAAAGGCTTTTTTTTTAATTTTTTTTATTTCAGCTGCTCCTTCCAACAAAGGATTTAGAATTAATTCACATCATCCAACTTCGTCCTTAATGGATTTTTAAGGTCCACTGCAAAAGATCAATCAATAGGAGGCTGAAAGCTCTGGCGTGTAATGCATCCAGCCCCGCCAGAGCAGGACAACGAGCTTCATCTGCATTCATTGGAATTATCTGCAGTGATTAAGAAAAGCAAAATAATCATTTGCATCCACTCAGTTCAGGATGCAAAGACAGCGACTCAAGAAGTACCAAAAGTTGGGGTTTTTATTATTTTTTTTTGTGTTTTAAGAGGATTTTGTGGATTTTCCCTCAGAAATGTAAATGCTGCTGCACTGTTCCTGTCAGGGAACATCTCATTTCCAGGGCACTATTTCCAGGACAAAGTGACATTTGCAGGTTAATTCTGTACCTGGCATGACTTCACACAACATTCCTGGAACTGGCAAGTAGAACAAGGAAATTCAATGTATTTCCATCAATTCCTTTCCATGTATTTTCTCCGCTTTTTATTTCTGCTATTGATTGTTTTCTTTTATTGATAACAGTTAAAGAAATTTAACATTTTTTTAAGTCTGTTTCACTGGGTTTCTTTTTGTAAATCAAATGAAAACTTAAAAAAACCCCCAGCCCTGTGTGCACAGAGAAGCTGCCACTGACTGAGCTGGAATGGGGTCAGGGCAGGGATGAAGATTTTTGGGAATGACACCAGAAAGAGCTGGACAAGCTGGAAAAGCCTTTTTAGAGCACCAGTCCTTTGGAAACAGGGCCTTTTGAAACTTCTCAGTTACCAAAAGAAATAACAAGAATTTGTCACTTCAATGGTCCCTAAATAATTCTCTGTACAGAATAAAACCAGCAATCTGAAAAATTCTAATAATAATAATCACATTCTAAAACAACAACAATTTGGAGAACTCTTGAGATAAAAAAATAGTAATTTCTCCTTTCATTTTGATTTCCAGAGGCTACTTTCCATTGATTCCATTGCTCAAGGCAAACACACAACACCAAAATCACACATTCAAATTTGGGCTGCAAAAATCCAAAAGTCTTTTTTTTTTTCCCCTCTGATTCTCCAAAGAGGTGACAAGAACTCCACATTTTTTTAATGCCAAAACCTTTCTTGGGGAAAATTCCTCTAAAAAAATAGCTGTGCCCTGAGAGATACATTGAATTCCTGATCTTGAAAGTCCTGGAGAGGGCAAAGAACAGCTGTGCCATGTCCAAGGAATCAAAAAATAGCATCAGATATTTCATGTGAGCAATATCCAAAATTTATCTCTTGCAGCAACAATAAAATAGGTTGAGATGTGGATGGGATCGAGCTAAAGGTCTGAGCTGAAAAATACAAACCTTTAGGGGACAGCAGGAAAAATTGGAATTATTGCAAGAATTAGTTCCTTCTGGAAACAGAGTCAGCATGTGCAAAAAAAAAAAGATGAGGTTTTGCTGTAACATCCTGGAGTTTGTTCCTGTTATTGCTCAAGGACTTTAAGGTGAAATTCAATCAATGGACAGACAAATATCTTCTCCCTGCTCAGGAACACACAAGTCCTGCTTTGAGCTCTGAAAACCACCAGCATTTCCTTCCTGCCCAGGCAACAGCTTGAGAAAGAGGATTTTTGGCCAAAGCTGCTGTGTCTGCAAAGATTTACAGAACAGCCACTGCTCTCCAAATATTTACAGCATCTAAATATTCTTTAATTGGCTCCTTTTCTCTGCTGACCTGCGTGGCTGCTCACTTGTTACAATTAATTATCTGTGGAGCACAATTAGGTTTTCTGAGAGGAATGAAACAAAGAAAGGGCTGTTCCCTGGTTATCTGCATTTGCCCTCTGCCCATCCAGGCTGCACCTCCCTCTCTTTTGTCCATAACACATAAAAATCTGTAGGTCAGGAGGCTGCTCAGCAGAACATAGGTGGGTGATCTATCAGGAGCACAATAAAGGATGAAACCCAAAAGATGCTTATCCAGCAGGGCTAATCCTGACACTGGAGCTCCATTTTCCATCCACAGCTCCCTCGTGGATGCTGCAGCATGGCTCTGAAAGATTTTGTGGTAAATCACAGCACATTTCGCAGGGGGGAGATGAGACAAATAATCCTGCAATAAAAATGCAGCACATTTTGCTACCTGGGCCATTCCTCTTTCTCTGACACGACTTTCACCCCCATCCTTCGGCAAATGGAAATCCACGCATGAGCTTCCACTGAAAGCATCACACAGCATAAAATTCCACTTCCAATAAGGAATGGTCCATTTTCCTGCTGTTTGTACTTATCTCTGCACCAGATTATCCTTAAAACACCCTGTCCCACGGGGAGGTGCCCCTGGGCATTCTGGAGTCTGTACATTTTTCCCACCACTCTGGATCTTTTACAGGAGATTAATTGGCTCTCGTGTTTATGCAAATAGGGAAGGCAAGATTCCTGTGCATCCTTCTCCATAAATTAAAAACAATGCTTTCCTGCAGTTATGGCTGTAAAGGGGAAATAGACCTTGACTGGATGTAATGAGGCATTTGTGTTTGCAGTAACCAGAATTTACTGTTACTGCTCCAAGAACCATCACTCCTTGTTTAGGCTCTTAAGTGACAATAAGTGTGGCTAAAATAAATTCTAATGAACACTCCTGGGTCACCTTAGTGAATTTATGGGGCATAATCCAGCATTATTTGAAATAACTGTGGTCTTTGGGGCTGTGGGGAGCAGTTCCAGCTACTGATTCCCTCCCTCAGGTCAGATACAGGTTCAGACACACCAATTCCTGAGAGGCCTGGGTTTGGAAAGGTGACCTCCAGCTGAGCTTTGGCTCTCTGGGAAGGTCACAAAAGGTCATTTGAGTGATGGCAAATGGAGCATGAAGCTGCTGCTCTGTTTGTCTCAGGGAAGGATATTGGGTTATGTTGGAGCTGGGTGGGTGCTGCTTGTCAGGAGAGGGAGGATCCCAACCCCACTGGAGTCTCCCCAAGGAGTCTCCTTTACTCTCCCAGCAAAACAGGTTTTTGGAATGATGCTTTATGTTCTGGCTTTCACATTTTGCAGATTCTGCACTGGAACATAACTCTGAGCTCCACACAAAGTGTCAGCGAGCTCTCCCAGCTCAGGCACACACAACAATCCTTTCCCAGCCCCAGAACCGAGGGCACCGCTGCAGCTCCAGGCCCAAAAAGCACAACCAGCAGGGAATTGATGGAGCAACCTGGGAGGATGGGACTGCATCACCTGCAGCTGGAATTGCACAATTCACCCCGAGGTGGAAATGGACCAGAACTGATCCAAGTGTGAAACTCCTGAGCCGGGGCCCATCCTGGCTGCAGCCAGGGCCGGGCCCTTGCACTGCCCAAGGTGATCCTTGGAAGGGTTTTAATAAAAATAAACCCTGCTTTATTCCTTTAATCTGCCTCTGCTCCAGGAGTCTCTCCAGGCATCAGTGTGAACCTCATTTCAAGGAGCTCCCTCCAAAGCCTGAGCTGTAATTCCTCTCCCAAGCGCTGCTGAGCAGGGAATGAGCGCACGGAGTCAGGGATGGGCAGCAAAGGAACAGAACCCAAAAGATCCCAAAGCTGAGCAGTGAAACCCAAAGTTTAAGATAAATAAGTCAAGAAATCCTGTTGACTGCAAGGAAACAAGATAATCTCTACAGGGAGATGATGGCAAGCCCTCATTTTCCCATTCCCTCACAATCCATGATGGAATCGGTTCCCAAAAAAGGTGAGAACATTTCCCTTTTCAATTAAAATAATGCACTTACATAACATTCCTGCTTTTCACGCTATTGTGTCTGGTCCTCCCTTCAGGAGCTCATCTGTGTGATCCAGATTTCTTTATCCACCTTTGTATCTCGTTCCAAGGGAGCTGGACAGAATTTCAATACAGGAGCACAGTGGTTTTTAGAAAAGCCTCCCAGCCCCATTATGTATCTGAGCAGTGGGTATGAGGTGCAGAGCATTGTCACGCTGCCCTCCTTCATCTTCCTGAAGAGAAAAATAGAAAAATGCTTGAATTTTTAACCTATTTTTGAGGAAAATAAAAGCCTGACCTCTATACAGTGCCTAAAGTCTAAGCTTGAGATAATGAGCTATTATTTAATTCTTCTGTAGTTAGGGGCCGTGGGATATTACACAAAGAAATGTGTTCATCACAAGAGCCTTCATTATGGAATGTGCTCTTCTATTTATTAAAAATAATATTAACACTGCTGCCTATTTATTTAATGCTTTTCCTCTTCAGAGCACTTTTTAGGCATTAGCTAATTAATGTAATGACCTGGGGTGTTTTGAGCGGGTCTCTGCTGAGGGAGGGCTCTGTCCAGGCAAGGAAAAAGATGTTATTTGTGCAGTGCTCTGTCCCAGGTAGCTCCACACCTCCAGCTTCCTCAGGGGGCTCAGGGTGAGGCCAGGGCTGGGGTTTTGGTGTTGAAAAACTGGTTCATGTGGGGCAGCTGGATTAAAATTCCCAAACTCAGCACATGTGATACTGCACAGCCCAGAGCGTGCAAACAATCCCTTGGAAAACCAAACCACCTTTCACCTGTGCTGCTAAAAACAAGCTGACATTTAGGAAAGTCATCACCTGTTCGCTCATTATGCTTTTCTGCAATTCCTCAAACTTCAGCTCTGTGATTTGTTCACTCACCAGAAACTCCAGATCCATTAATCACACCAGTTCTGGGGACAATTTAAAATTTCAGGTGCAAAGAAAAGGCTTTTTCCAACTTGCCTCATATGTTAGAAAAGGGGAAACTTTGCTTTAAACTACACCCCAGTCAACAAAGCAAGAACGGGGTGGGTTTTAGGAACTGAAGCGCTCATTTGTTGAATATAAAGCTTTCTTCTAGGAGAGCCCTTGAAAGGGAAATTAGAATTGCCATGAACTTGGAAAATGCTGTCCTTGTGCTCTCTGGTGGCTCACAGACCCTGTGACACACACACACACACCTCTGCAGTGACTCTGATTTAAGTCATCCATAAATGATCAATTCACCAGGTCCCACAAACCAGGATTTCCTACAAACCCCCCTGAAGGGGTCACGGAGCCACCTCAGCCTGGGGCTTTCTGTAGCTCCCACCCACCACTCAAAATTCCCTCTGGGCATCTCCCTCTTCACCTCCATCAGGCTCCAATTGCAAAATCAATCTCCAGCAGAACCATTTCCAGGGATCTGCTGGAAGAGGATCCTGGCAGTTCCTCTGGAATTTCAGTGTTCTAATCCTTCCCCCACTGTGGCAGTGACAGCAGCAGGACCTAAGGGAGCCTTGCTGCTTCCACCCCTCCGAGTTAACCAAATGGAAAGATTCCAGCTGGCTTCTGTCCAGGAGGATTTGACTTCTAAACTGGCTTACTCCCCTGAAAATATTTTTTTTTTTTTTCTGCAGGGAAATAAAATAAAATGAGGCACTTCTAGCACATAACTGCTTAAGAGCATCTCTTTTCCTTATTGTTCCTGGCTGGAAGCAGCAACCCAGGGGAAAAAGCTGCATTTCCAAACAGCATCCTGCAACCCTTAAGTGCCCAGAGCTTATCTACTTTATTCCTGAAGGTAAAATGCAATCAGAAATTTAAATGATAATTAAATTCAAACCTTCTAAATCCTGATTTGCGTATTCCAAATTTTCAAACTTCCTTCTCTGTGCCTCTCCCCAGCTCCCCTGAGAGCAGGTGGGGCAAAACCCCAAGGATTTTCTGTTCAAAATTTGGCTTGTGGCTTACTTCCACTCTCTAGGTTTTAAAGAGGAACATTTTGATTGCTTCAAAATGTCTTGCTATTGCAAATTGTTTAGGGAATGTTTGGCTTTGTTTTTTCCTGAAGTTTTTTATTTTTGCCTTCACTAAAACTTCACTTGAGCAGGAGGACGGAGACCAGCACAGTATATTTGTATGAGATGTAAAAATGTTTTCACCTACATCTCCACAATTAACAATAATTAACAAAATATGGGACCACAGCTCTGCAAAATGCACCTACAGACCACTTTTGGATGCCTCTTTTTCGCAGTATTATTTTTCCCCCAAACCTGGTGCCTTGAAACAAAACAAGTGAACTGCAGCTCCCAGCATCATTTCCTTGGAAACTTCTGGTACCTGCACACTTCTCATTCCACACATCTTAATTTAGACTAATCAGGCCTTGCAGCAGGATCCTGGAAGCTTCACCAAATCACGACAATATAATCAGTGCATGATCAAAAGCCTCAAACACGAGCCATAGCCTCCAGCTATGGGGAAGGCAGCTACAAAGCCCATCAGACTCAGAGCCATCCTGCAATTAATTCCTCGTGGCCCCGGCTCTGAAGTCAGTAACTGGGAGCAAGATCCCACTGAACATGAAAGAGATTATTTGGGATTAGCAGGAGAGGCTGTGGCGCCCCTTGGCCCCGGTGAATATTAAACATGAGAGCTGCAATGCAGATTAGAAGGTTCATTTTAAGCAGCCTGGTTTAAGGCCTGCTGGGGTGTGGATCTGTTACTCTCCCTGCTTTGGCCTGTTCCTGGTTATTAATTGTTCTTTTCCACTATGGAAACTCCATCAGATGAAGATCCAAGTTATTTTTTCAGACCTTCTTTAAACCAACACGTTTTTACTTCAGGATTTTACCAGTGCTTTGAGTATTTACCTGGACTTTGAATATTTTTGGCACCTCCACAATGTCAGTAATACAGAAATCATCATTTTCAGGCCTCTGCCATAATGAACAACCACTGCTCTGAAATGAAGAACACACCAGGGAAAAGCCACTCAGCTCATCAGGGGTGTTCTGATGCCTATTGATATGATTTCCAACTAAAACAAAACAAAACCAGGCTTCAGCAATCCAGGGAAAACACCGACCATGTAAGGAATTAGATCATGAGCCAAAACAATTTGCTTCAATTTTATTTCACCAGTAACCAATAAGATTTTGTGCCCTCAGAACACCTGTAAGGACTCTCAGCTGGGATCTATCTCCTCATCTCCCAAGTTTCAAGGAGGTTTTAACCTTGGATTCTCCAATTCCATGGAGATGGAAGGCAGCTGGGGAGCTGGGATCAGTGGAACCACTGGGATCCCACAGCTCAGGAAGGGGTTAAAGAAGTGTCCTCACCCATGTCCTACCCCAGGTGAGGGTCTGACCATCCCCCTGCAGCTCCAGCCCCGCAGAAGGAGCAGCTGTGGGGCACAGAACAGCTGGAACAGCTGGAACAGCTGGAGCAGCAGATGCTCTGCAGCTCCTGGGACAGCATCCTCTCCCTAAACCCCGAGGGCCCTGCTCTCCTTGGGAAGTGCCCAAGCAGAGCCTGTCCTTGGGAAGTTTGAAAGCAGAATGTGCTGAAGGAAGGCTGCAGCATCCCCCAGGGGCTCAGCATGCCCTTCTCCCAGAAAGTGCTGAGCTGGCTAATTGCTAATTGCTAATTGCTCCCTGCTCGTTCCTGAGGATGGATGAAAACCGCCGACACGCAAACCCCATCGTTAAAGGCAGAGGCTGTGGCCACACAAATCCTGGTTTATAACCACGTCTTTGAGAATCTGAGATGATGTCTGCATCCAAAAAGAAGTTTGTACCCACTGTAACAAGTGTGTGGAAAGCTTGTTTAATGGATTGTAATGGATAATCCCTCATGCCCCAAAAATATCTTCAGTTCTCAGTCAGAATGATGGGCTCACCCAAACTCTTCGGGAATACTTTGGCTACAAAACTAAAAAAAAAGAGATGGAAAAAAAGTCCAGAATGCCTCCCAAGCAGACAAAAAGAACAATTCTCTCCAAAGGAAGCAGTGAGGATGCAGCTCCTGAACATCCTCCCCAGGAACAGGGTGTGCAGAAGGCAGCCCCAGCAGCTGGAGGAACATCTGGAGCCATTCCCTTGTTCCAAAGCTTGTGGGAAGGGCCAAGCTGGGAAAAAGGTGCTGGAAGTGAGGAAGGCTCCAGCTGCCAGCCCCACTCCAGGTCTTTTATCCCTTCTCAAAAAACATGAGTCAGTCTTTTCCTCTGTAACTCAGTGAGGAGCATCCAGCTCCACTCCAAACCCATGTGCCACTCCCCCTCCCAATGTTGATACTGATCTAAAAATATTTAAATTGAAAAATAATATAATTACGCTCCTTTCTTGTTCTCTGTGTTTGTATTCGGAGGCTTTTAGAGGAAATTTTTAGATCTATCAAAGTATCTGGAAATGCACTAATTATTTCAATGATGATACGATCCCAAGTGGCAAAGTAAACATAATTACCCATATTAATAGAAAACAAAATCAGCAACACTTCAAGGCTCTGTGGGCTTCAGCTGGCAAATATTGTCACAGTCGATCATTCACCACAAAAGGACATTTATTATGATTTTAAGTAAAACCCCACCGATTTAACCAGGAATTTAAATGACCTTGTCTCTCAGGATCTCCATTAGTGGGAAAAGCTCAGGGTGAATGAAAAGCCCCCAGATTTTATAGTCAGATTATTTTGACTTGGTTGTGCCCTGCTTTGAAACCCTGCAGCTGGGTTTTCTTTTCTGAACTTTTCAAGCAAGTTCTGGGTGTCAGAAACCTCGGGTATGGTTGTTAAAATGCTAAGAAAGAAAGTGAAAGGATTTCACTGATTTCACTTTCTGCTGAAAATCCTCCTTTTCAGGCAACTGAAGGGATATCACTGGATCTTTTGTCACTTTTGTGAGCCTGTAAAGGTTTGCTTTAAGAAATAAAACAAAAAGAAAATAAGAAAGGAATACCAAAATACACAGACTGATGCTTAAACTTTCTCCCTCTCTCCTCTCTCCAGGGGCTGTTCCGTGTTTCAGGGCTGTATTTACCTCTGGCTTTGAAGCACAGGGAGATTTCCCCTCCATTCAGGAGCACCTCCTGGGGCTGCAGCAGCAGCTTTTGTTCCCCAGGCGTGGAACAGCAGGGCCCAGGAATGTCCCAGGGATGGGGGAGCTGCTCTGGGCAAGGGACAGGAGGCAGAAGGATGGAGCATGGAGCAGCCCCTCTGCTGCCACTGCCACCACACACCCGAAATTTAGAAGCCCTGGCTTCAATTAGAAGTTCATTTAGAAGTACTGGCAACGTTTCCTTCAGCGTGGGAATGACTGGCAGGGACACAAAGCCCAGAATGAGGTGGGAAGCTGGAGGCACCTGCTGGGTGATGCCTCGAGGGCTGCAGTAAGGACCTGCCCCACCTGCCCAGGCTCTGCCACCACACTGGTGGTGGCTCCTAAGGACACAGAACTGCCAAAATATATATATATATATATATATATATATATATATATATGTATATATGAATTTGCTCTTCTGCTGCTAATATAATTTCTTTTCCACAATTCTTCCCCTTTTGGCTACTGGGAAAGGGCTGGGTGGCCGTCGGGGTCAGCAGACATCACACACCACCTTAAACACTCTGTGCTTCCCAGGGGCCAGTGCTGGAATTAGCATCTCATCACCTGGCAGTATCACTTATCTACCTTATTCCTGAAGGTAAAATGCAATTAGAAATTTAAATGATAATTAAATGAAAACCCTTTAAATCTTGATTTGCCTATTCCCAATTTTCGCCTTCCCTCCCTGTGCCTCCCTGCTAAGCTGTCTCTGCCACGGCCTCTCCTTCCAGTCTACTTTGGATTTAGCATTAGGTGATGAAGCATAAAATGCTATTTAAATACTATAATTTCAAGAGCAAGCAAAGAACATCACATTTATCTTCACTAACCTTGAATATGCCTGTCCCATCTAATGAAAAAAGTGATTGAAGGGACTTATTTCAGCTTCCCATCCCAAGGCCCCCGTTAAAGCTGAATGGTAATTTAATTAGTTTCCTTTCTGGTGATTAACTAGGAATTCCTGATCATTTAATCTGAGTGCACTTTGATTCATTAAGTATCTGTTTCCATTCTTTTATGAGGTGATTAAACAGCCCAGCCCAGGTTCCGCTGCCGCTGGCACTCAGGGCTGCTCTGGGCTTTGAGACAGCCAGGTAGGAACGTGCAGGATGGGCTCCAAACCTTTTTGGGACCCAGCTGATAAATGAGCAGTTCATTCAGCCTGACACAACTCTCAAAGCACGAGGCAGAGCCCGTGATGAGGGAAGTTGTGCAGAGTTTTTCCTGCTGTGATGCTGCCTCCACTCTGAGCCTGATGAGGAGGGGCAGGAACAACATCTGCACCAAAGCAGGGCAGGACACTGGGGTCAGTTTGGGGCCATTGAGTGGGAGATTCTCCCACTGCCCTCCTGACATTTCTCCTGACCACAAGTCACTCACTCTGCTGGTAAATCCCCCCCCTGGTACCAGTGAGGCCATAACTGCTGGCCTGGCTCATAAAGGATGATTAAATAAATCTACTCCAGGGCTCTGAAGACTGGGAGTGCTATATACTTAACTTTTTATTTAGATTTAAAGCTTATTATAAAGGCTCTACATGCTCTCCAGACACCCATACCAAAAAGGAAACTCACAATCCGTTAAAATGTTGCTTAGCACCATAATGGGATAAGGGAAGTTAAATTATCAGGCAGCTGATACTGCAGCAAAATATACTTCATCAACTCCACCCTAAGAGAAAATCTGAGGATCTGTATCAGGTAAAAGATACCAGAGTGGGTTTCTGAGCACAAATAAGCCGTGGTTTATTTTAATCCATTATGCCAGAACGGTAAAATGGGATTTGATTGCTCATATGAAAGGAAAAAAAAATTAAAAATGCAGCAAATGAATGGTGCCTCAACTGTATTTTCATTTATTTTGCCTCCCAGATCAGACGGATATAAAGATGGATATAAAGTTGGATATAAGGACACCTGATCATCATGACTGGATTCCAGGGACATTCAAAATTCAGCCATACCCACCCCCAGCCTGGCACCAAACCCAAAGAGCAGCACTCCAGGGAGGAACAAAACCATCAAATCCACCCTCCCAAGACTTCAAATGCTGCCTACAGCACCTGGACCAGCTTTCCACCCTGGCCTGAAGGTGCCCAGCTCCGAGCCCTCTGCCTGAGCTCTTTGCCTGCCTCTGAAGCTGCAGCAGGAGCAGGTCAGGGCTCAGCAGGACCCACCAGCCCTGCCCCAGGAGCTGCTCTCCAGCACTAGCACTACCTGGAGGGAACTTTCAGGGCTTCCCCTGAACTCAGATTTTCATGTTTTGTGAGCCTGTGCCTTATAGGAAGTGTCAGACAGGTCAGCAGGAGCACACCACTATTCTCCCTGGTGTTTTACATTATGGAGAGAACTCGCCGCAGTTTTGAGAATAAAGATTTGTAAGGGGTGTAAAAGCAGGGTAGAAATAGGAAAATCCCTGTCAGTATGGAACCACCTATAAATGCTGCCTTATTCACTGAAATAAAATTGGAGCTAAATTCATTTCACTAAGGCTTTGACACACAGAGGGAAGCTGAAAACAGCACCCAAGGCATTGCCCAGCATCAGCCCTGAAACCAGGCACAAGGCTGCTTTCCTCCCAGCCTCACAAATTCTAAGACTGCCTTAATCACAGCCATTTTTACTGGTTTTTAATTAGTTATATTGTCTTTATCTGTCTTTGGAATTTTGAGCCAACATTTCTTCCCCCCTCAACAACTGCAGGGAGCAGAAACTTGATTTTATCTTTAAGTGGAAGTTGGAACGTCTGTATGGCCTCACATTTTTACAGGCCCACAGCAACATCTTTTAACTCAGGTCAGGAATTACTCTGGGCTTTGGGAGCTGGCTGCTTTCACTTATCCCATCCCAGCAGGAGCCACCTCCACAGGGCAGTGTGGGATTCCATGGGCTGCATTTGTCCCCCTCACCAACAATTTATCCATTTCTCTGCCTGGAATCCCAGCCAAGGCAGTGGAGTAACTCGAGGAGAAAGGTGACAGCCTCAGCAGATCATGAGGTGGTGTCATTCTACTGAAATACAGTTTTCTAAATCAAGGTTTCCCTCTCCAGTGCTGCAATCAGACAAATCTGCATTAAGCACAAAGGAAAACTGACAACAAATAAAGAATGTGTCCTACTTCTCCAGCCTGATGTACAGCCCAACCTGCCAGCATAATCTGCCTTCAAAATAATTCATCTGTGCCACATCTCTTGCCAGAATTATTTCAGAGGAAGTCTGGCTTTTTAATTATATAGAATGCTGTAAAAGGTGTTATAATTCTAATTGTGCATTAGGAAAGTGTCGTGATAGTAAAGATGTATCAGGTGATATTCAGGAGAACAATGCCAAGATGGGAGCGTGGAGGAAAGGCTGCAATTATTCCATGTAAGCTGGGGTAGTTAATCATCGTGTTGGACTGGAGGAACTTCCCTGGTTTGCATTTTTAAACAAGTTCTTGTCTCTCCTTTTGGCAAAGTGTCATTTTGCAGGAAGAGAGCCACAAGTTATTCTCAGGGGCTCTGCAAATGAAGTTAGAAGCAAGGAGACATGCAAGCCCAGTGCCACAGCAGGAGCTGCAGGGCACAGCCAGCTCTCCATGGGCAGGCACTCACGGCTTGGGGGGCTCACACCGCTGCTGGGAGGGCTCAGCAACTGGGGAATATTTGGGCTGATGAGGTTTTAGGAAGTAAAACTTCATAAACCTGAGGTTCAGGAAGTAAATCCTTCCATCCACTGAGTTCAGTGCAGAACGAGCTGTTCTTGCTGAGTGACTCAAAGAAACACCCCAAACAAACTGAACCTGGAGGATTCCCCCTCGAGAGGCAGCAGCCTCAGCCCCTGTGGAGGGGCAATTTGAGCACAGTCTTTGAGGAGACAGGCTCTGAAGGAGAACAAGAAACCAGAAACTACACAGGATTAGGGCCAGGCAGGCTCCTGAGCCTCAGGTGGGTTCTGACCCTGGATTTCCATGTTCAGGTGGCACCCAAAGGAGGGAGAAATAACCCGTGCCATGTTCAATAATGCACCATTAAATTCATTTTCTAAGCACACACACCTGCACAAAGGTGGCTCAGGTGTGGTGCCTGCAGGACAAAACGATAGAGAGGTGAAATTGGTACCACTGGGGAAAAAGAACTGTTGAGAAGTTTGATGTAGAGTGAAACTTGAACGAAATGAGTGCCTTGCACACAGTGGCCAGCCCTGTGGTGCCAGCAGGAACACTGGGCAGTGCCACCTCTGCAGGGCACTGGGGACAGCTCAGGAGGTGCTCAGCACCACCATGGAGACACTGAGCCCTCCCAGAACAAGCCTTGTGCCTGAAGCAGCTCTGCTTGGGGTTTGGGCTCCTGGTGGCCATGGACAGCAGGTTGGAGGAACACAGGTTGATCCTGGTCCTTTGGCTGCTCTGCTCCGTGCACACCGTAACAGGAACCCAAATTAAATCCCAGTGTTCCACCAAACCTCCCCTTCCCAGCAGGGATTTCTCCCAGGCAGCTGTGCCCCAATGGAATTTGGAATTGGAATGGAAAGTGGAATTGTACTCCAAGTGCTCCCCAAAACTGCCCAGCTGGGAGCACAGTGTGGAGCACGGCTGGGAAGGGAATATTGCATGGGTCCTTCTGCACTCAGGCACCATTCCCTCACTCCTTTGTGTTCAAACACACTCAGCACCACCCAGTCTCACCCCAGAGAGGAGGATTTACTCTGGCAGTACCAGCAGAGCCTCTGTGAAGCTCCTGCTGAAGCACAGGGCTGGGGCTGGAGCCTCCAGGAACGGAGCTGCTGGAAATGACGCTTCAGAACAGCCCAGCGTGGAGTTACGTGAGGATACAGCAGGAGAAGATGAAGATGAGAAAGAAATTACAGCAGGGACTTCGTTCCACAGCCATGAATCCCTTCTGGGTCATAGTCCACTTGCTGCTACTGGATGCACATTACTGGAATCCATGCGAGGAAGTGCAGGAGGAGATTAAAATGCTCAATCATTTGCAAGGGCTCCCCAGATGAACAGCAGCGTGTGCTGGAAGAGCAGCTCCGACACAGAGCGCTGCACCGGGCTCTGAGCTGGCTGGGAACACAAAATGAGTTACAGGGATGGAGGCAGCCAGGGTTCATCCAGATAAGGAAGAGCATTCCTGGGATCAGCTCCAGTGGGCACCTGTCCCACCAGCAACAGTGTCCAGGTGACACAGGTGGCCTTGGCGTGGTCCCACAGGGTTGGAGGAACAGCCAACCCACACCTGAACCATCAACAGCCAACCCACACCTGATCCATCAACAGCCAACCCACACCTGAACCATCAACAGCCAACCCACACCTGAACCATCAACAGCCAACCCACACCTGAACAACCTGATCCATCAGGAACAGCCAACCCACACCTGAACAACCTGACCTGTCAGGAACCACCCCCTGTCACCAGCCTGGGCTGGGCAGGGCCCACGTGGCCACAGCACATCAGAGATGTCACACACACAGACCCAAAAGATACATTAATACAATGGGAAAAAACATCATCAGACTCAGGTGGAAAGTTTATTTGGAAAATTCTACCCTGGAACCCTTTGGCAGTGCCCAGAGGGAAAAACTTCCACCTGTATTAACTCATTTCACATCCACTGATTTTTGTTTTACCAGCTGGAACGTACCCATCCCACACGGCTCCTGAGCACCTTCCCAATGATCTGAGGGCTGGACACATCCCAGGAGAGGTTTCTATTTGCTATGTTTGTACTTTTATGAAGCATTGCTGCTTTTCCCTGGGATTTTATTGCCCTGTAAATGAAGATGCAATGCAGAAAGCTGCTTTTATTTTTGCTGGGACAGAGCTGAGTGGGAATAAAGCCAAAAGGAATGCACTTTCCTTTTGCATTTTCCATGGAGAAACACTTGAGAGGATCTCTCTAAAAGCTTTCCTTACTGAAGACTTAATTTAACAGATTATTTTATTTACTGATTTCCTGGGATGGGATGTGGGATGTCTGAGAGGCCATTCCCTCAAAGGATGCAGAAATCACAGCCCACTGGCAGAACCTCCCAGTCCAGGGAGCAAGAAATTGCTCAAATCCCATCTGCCTGAAGAGCTGAGGGAGCTGCATTTTTGGAGTTGCAAACAGGAAAATCAAAGAAAAAAAAATCAAATGAAACTGTGGCCACCAGAACCCTTTTCCCTTACAAGAAGCATTCAGCATAACACTCTGGCATCCAGAAAATATCAAAAATGGACAAAACCTCCTCCAAATCAATTCCCCCACATGCAACAGGTCCCTGCCCTCCATGTGCTTCTCCTTTTTATCCCCAGAGAGAGGAGTGGGAGTGGAAAACCAAAAAAACCTAAATTTAAAACTCTTTAAATGTATAAAGCAGAACTTTTTCCTGGTGGCTGCCAGCACACATCAATCATTGCTTGCCAATCCAACCCAGCAGCACTCGATCCTCCTGGGCCCCTTCCAATTCCAGGTATTCCACGGCCCACCAAACCAAAGTCACCCCACAGCAACTTCCAGAAAATGTGTGGCACTTCCCAATTTTCTGTGGTAAGGGATGCAGCAAATTTAAATTACTTAACCCACATCTGTTTAATCAGAGACGGCTCCTGAAAGCTTCGCTAACTTGAAATGCCATTGCAGCTTCTGGCTGGTTTTTCCCACTCTCCCACTCACAGTATGCCAGGGAGAACAACATCCTCCCACTCCTGGGAGGGACAGGACCTGCCACACGCTCGCTCCACACAGAGGGAAGAGGCTGGCAGAGGGTTTGGCAGGCAGCTCTGGGCTGGGCTTGTTTGCTGCAAATATGAGATCCCAGAAAATGGGCTGATCACCCAGAGCGTGGCACCCACAGCCTTGGAATTTCACAGAGCATCCCCAGATCTGGGGATGATACTTTAAGGAATGTGATGGATATGCAGGGAACAACTTTCTTCAGCTCTTTTATGGAACTGCTTGATTTTTACCCATGAAATCACTTTCTCATTAAGACAACTTCTGTGTATTTAAAAATAGGAGACTGGAGAAATGTAGCTCCCTTCAAAAGGAGCTACACAGATTGGGACCAGGAAAAGCAGAGGTCCTGCAGAGCTTCACCACAGAGGAGGAAGCTGAAACCCTGGAACCCTCAGCCTGTTTTGCCCATCCCTGTTTTGCACATCTTTGTAATTTCCCCCCATCATTTCCCTTTTTGTTGTTATTATCACAGAATGGGCTGGAAGGGACCCAAAATCCCACCCAGTGCCACCCCTGCCATGGCAGGGACACCTTCCACTGTCCCAGGCTGCTCCAGCCCATCCAGCCTGGCCTTGGGCACTGCCAGGGATGGGACACACCCAGAACACCAAATCCAGTTTTCAGCATCAATAAAACATAAAAGCTTTTCATTTCCAGTGCTTTCCACATGTCAGGCCACTGGAGATTTTCCTTGGTCTTGCTCCTTCATATTAATGCTCCCAGGGAGGCAGTGACCCCACTGAAATGTCATTTCTAACGGGTTTATATTGTATGGGAATCCTAAACGACCTTGATCGGGCACCTGCCTGATCCCAACCTGCTAAAAAGCTCTCCTGGCACGAGCTGTGGGTTATTCATCTTTTATCCAGGTGCATGCACACAGCCCTGAGTCATGCACCACCAACAGATGGGAGAATCTTATATTTATGAGCTGCCATCTTATTTTTTTTTTTCCCTAGAAATTAATTTTTCATTAAATCACTTTGAAAAACCTTTGAATTAACAGAGTAACTTCATTCAAGGAGATAAGCTAGAAAGTGCAGTTTTTAACATAATTATTTGTGCTTAATCAATTAAGCAAATTGACCCTCTGGATTTTGGACAAAACACTCAGGGCAGGTGTGGCATTATCCCTTCTGCTTAAATCCACTTTTCCTTGTCTCTGGGAATTCCTATGGATATAATAACCACGAGTGTTAATTAAAAACAGGTAGAGGTGTCACAGGGAAGGTGTGACAGCAAAAAGGGGACAACCCCAGGTGTGGCACCTGTGCCTCTGCACCCCGAGAGATTTGCAGGTTATAGATGATACACAAAGAACAACTTCGTGGTGGGTGTTGTGTCAAAAGATTTACAAGTTTGGAGTGGCTCAGGTGTTTAATTGCAGGGAAAGTGCCCTTGATGGGAACTTGAATTGCCTGGGAAGGGCTGGGAGCACAGCAGGAGCCCCAGAGGTTCAGGGAGAAACCTCTTGTATTACATTATCATGTGTATAATAATTAATATAGAATATAAAAATATATAAATAAGTGCCACTCGATGTTAACTTCAATTGCCTGGGAGTACCTGGGAGCAGAGTCCCCAGTTGGTCACAACAGACTGCTGGGAGAAATCCCCCTGCATTATTTTATCACACACATAATTGTCTATTTACTAATTAATCTAGTCACATGTAACTAATGGATAACAGAGATAATGTTTTTGCTTGGCTTATCGTTTCATCCAGCACATGAACAAAAGAACTCGTGAAAGAACCGGCTGAAATGTGTTTGTCTGAAACTCTCAGCAATTCCTTCCAAGGAGATGGGTTTGGGCCCAGTCCCACCCTGGCACTTGTGGGAACAGAGAGTGGTTGGTGCCACCATCAGGGTGGTGACACTGTCAGGGTGGTGACACCGCCAGAGTGACAGTGTCAGGGTGGTGACACGATCAGGGTGACAACATCAGAGTGACAATGTCAGGGTGGTGGCACTGTCAGGGTGACAACATCAGAGTGACAATGTCAGGGTGGTGGCACTGTCAGGGTGACACTGTCGGAGTGACAATGTCAGGGTGGTGACACTGTTGGGGTGGTGACACTGTCGGAGTGACAATGTCAGGGTGGTGGCACTGTCAGGGTGACACTGTCGGAGTGACAATGTCAGGGTGGTGACACTGTTGGGGTGGTGACACTGTCAGAGTGACAATATCAGGGTGGTGACACTGTCAGGGTGGTGACACCATCAGGGTGAAACCATCAGGGTGACACTGTCAGGGTGACACCATCAAGGTGACACTGTCAGGGTGACACTGTCAGGGTGACAATGTCAGGGTAGTGACACCATAAGGGTGACAATGTCAGGGTGACAGTGTCGGAGTGGTGACACCATCAGGGTGGTGACATTGTCAGGGTGGTGACACCATTAGGGTGACACTGTCAAGGTGACACTGTCAGGGTGACACTGTCAGAGTAACAACATCAGGGTGGTGACAACATCAGGGTGACACCAAGGTGACACTATCAGGGTGACACTGTCAGGGTGGTAACACCGTCAGGGTGACACCATCAGGGTGACACTGTTGGGGTGACATTGTCAGGGTGACATTGTCAGGGTGGTAACACCGTCAGGGTGACACCATCAGGGTGACGCTGTCGGGGCTGGCCTGGATGCAGCAGCAGCCCCAGCCCCTGCTCCCACTCCCAGCCCCAGGGGATGAGCCAAGCCCACTCCTGCTGTTCCAGATGCTAAGCCGAGCTTTTCCAAGCCCTGTACAAACACCCACAGCAAAGGAGCTCAGCAAAGACATTTTAATTGCAGGGCCACCCGCGACTCCTTCCCCTTCGTTAGCTCTCCTCCAGTGAGGGATGAAAGGGGGAATTAGGGATGTGCAGGCACCCTGAATCCTGCCACTTGCAGAGGCACTCAGCTTCTCAGGCCAGAACACACTCCATGCACAAGCAGAGTGGATAAAACAGGCACAAATGACACGTGGGGACAGCTGACAGCACATCTGGATATCTTGGATACAGAAGAACCCCAAACTGGACCTGTGATGAAGCATCTCAGGTGTTTTAGCCCCACAGATGTGGGCAGAAGGGGGCCAGAGGAAATTATTTAGCCCTAAATATTTTCCCTGTTGGCTTCCCACCCTCGTGGGATCCCTGTTATTTATATGCATGAATGATTTATTCCTCTATTACCAGTTACCTCCTTTGATTAAATATATTAGTGCCTTTTAAGTTATTTCAAGGCTACAATCATTTGAAAATTAAATGATCCTTTGAGTACCCTTTGGGAGCTGAATGCTAAACTGACAGTTCCATAATGCAAAAAAATGGTGGTTGTGCTCTTTTTTATTTAATTAAACTGTACTCTTGATCAAAAAAAACAGGTGGGAGAATATTAACCCTGTTTTTTACTTCTGGAAAAGGAGTGAAATAAAAGAACTGGCTACAAATTCTGTTACCAAGGTCAAACGTTGTCCTTATTCAGCTGACACCTAAAATGTTGTGTCACGCAGCTGTAATTTCATTCATCGAAGGTCCCCAAAATTTCTGGGTTTTACCCTGCTACTGATCGATTATGTCCAAGTAGGAAACACTTTAAAAACTTTTCTCCCTTCAAGCTTTGCAAAAGATCTGAATTTAAATGGCACTTTTAAGGCTCTTTGGAGCCCAAGTGCAACAGCAGCCCGCCTTTTGAAGAGCACACAAAAATACTTCTGGCCAGAAAGAAAGGAGTGAAGTGACAAAAAGAGGAAGATAAAAGCAATTCCAAGTCCCAAACCTACAGAATCCCCTCAGTCTTGGCCTATTCTTTAGAACTAACCCTCATTTTGCAAATCAAAGGGCCAGCTGCTAAACTTGCCTTAAAAAAAGAGGTAGGTCCTGAATGCAGGGCTGGGAGAGTCCCTGCTGCCATCAATCAGGTCCTCCTGCTCCCACCAGGAGTCTCCCCATCCCTGGAGCCCCAATCCTGGGGCTCCAATGCCCAGGGATGCTCTCCCATCACTGAATCAGTGCCTGGAAAATCAGCTTGCAGTGAGGCACCCCTTGGGCTTCACCCTCAGGAGGTGGCTCAGCTCCAATGTTGTACCCAAAAAAGCCAAATGTTAGTTTAGAGAGAGCGCTGTGTATCCTCACAAATGGAATTAGGACAAAATAAAGGGACAAAAAAAAAAAGAAAAAAAACTCTTTGGACAAAACTTTTAAAAATCTCAAATTTCACACGGACGCCTCTAAAGTCGATTAAAAACAATTCTCAAAACATTCCCAGCTTTCACTAGTGCTTAACAGCGTGCTTCCCTCTGTGAAAAGGCACTTCAAATTGGATTTGCAGTTCTGTCTGGATGTTTTATTTCCCTTTGTGATCTAAGTGATCGCTGCTTTGTAAGATTTATCCTGGGCAATTAATATATCAAGCAGAGAATCACATGAGGGATTTCCCCAAAGAGAATTTGGCAGCTTGGGGTTCACTGGGAGCTCCTGCCCGTAGCTCTCAACCCTCTGGAAGTTATTAAACAGCACAAGGATGTCACAAAATTAAAGTCACTCAGCTAAAACCAACGTGGCACTTTATGCACCCAAAGCCAACATGTGTTCCACCTGATGAAAATCTCAAAACCTGTTGTTTTGCAGCCCAAAACAACAGGTGCTGGGTGATAAAAGTCAAGACAAAAGTGCTAAAGCCTCTCACATACTTTCCCCAATTTCTACAGCAACAGAGCTGTGACAGAGGGCTCCTGACTGCTCAATTTGATGGCCAGGCAGACTTATAAAAGCTGAGTTTCCTAGGGGAAGGCATAATGAAATCAATGCACTCATGAATATGGATGGCAGGCCAGGGCCATCTGTTCGCCACCAACATCTTTTCTTAAAACAAGTTTCAAATATTTCGCCAGAGACGTCTGGTATCTTTATTTCCAGGGATAAAATTAGACCTTGGATTTTCACCATCTCCGGTCATTAAGTGCTATTGTTATGGAAATGTGGGGTGGGTTGTTGTTTTGGGTTTTTTTTCCTCCACTGATAATCAAAAGATTGAGTGATAAAACAGTTTGACAAAGTTCAGGTGGAGATTTCATCGGTCTGTGGAGGAGCTGCACAATATTGACAGTCAGGGCACGGCGTGTGTAATGTAAATATCACTCCTCTGTCCTCCCGCCGGGGAACAAGAGCCTGGGGTGTCCTGCCCTCGTTTGTACCCTGCATCCATCTGATTTCCTCTCGTTTTCAGAGGAAACATCATAAGGCGTTTTTATTCCGCGTTCGTGATGCTGGTGGTGATCTGTGTGCGGGGAGCGGGGCACGGCTGGAGATGGGAGCGATCCAGGATCCAGGGATCTGCCAGGAAAGGCAGGTGGGTCCTGGGTTGTGTCTGCATTCCCAGCTCCTGCCCGAGCCAGGCAGGGCTGGTCCAGCCCCAGGTGGGAATCTGGGAGCTCCTGAGCGGCAAAGGCAAGGTTATATTTCTATTCCCAGGTGGGAATAGAAAACCCAAACCTCTGTGGGAATGGAAGCTCCAAACCCTGGAGCAGAGACGGCTGAGAGGTGATTTTATCACTACACAAATATTTTAAGGGCAGGTGCCAAGAGGAGAGGGGCAAGACTCTCAGCACAAGTGGCAACGAGCACAACTGGAAACGTGGGGGGTCCCAGCTGAACATGTGGAAAAAATACATTATTTTGTAAGCCCTGGAACAGATGCTCAGGTTGTGGAGTGTTTGTCCCTGAGATGTTCAAACCCACCTGGGTGATGGTGTGTGACCTGCTCTGGGTGAATCCTGCTTGGATTGGGGCTCTCCAGAGGCCCCTTCCAACCCCAACTGGGATTCTGGCAGCCCCAAACTCTGGGGCAGCAGGAGCAGAGCTGAAGTCTCTCACAGGAGAGATCTAAGGCAGGTTGCTATCAATTAGTGCACTCAGTGTTAATTAATAATCAGCTCCTGGTTACTCAGAGCAACCATGAAGCTGAGACAGCCCGGATGAACAGAATTCCAACTGCTCCCAGAGAAATGAGTCTAAGGACACACTCACAGGGAAGGGAATTGGCTCAGAGTTCTCCTCCTGGGGTCCCACCAGCCTGGCCAATGTCAGCACCTGCTCCAGCCCCACAGGCTCCAGCAGTCCTACACTTCATGGCACATTTGGTTCCAAATACATGAGGTGTCCTGTGGTGAGCTCTGAAAAAAAATCAAACAAAAAAAAAACCAAACAAAAAAACAAAACAAAAAAAAAAACAAAAACAAGAAAAAATAAATTCATTTAGGTTTTGAATGTTTCAGTCTGTTGATAATATTTATTAAATAAATATGTTTTATTATTTTAAACGTGGCTGTTTAAAAAAAAAATAATAAACCTAAATAAAAAGATATGTCGGTAAAAACATTCAAACTGAGTATTATCCAGATAGTCAGGATTTTCTAAACCTCAAAAGATCAATACTTGCTCAAACCTTTTGATTTCATTGAAGTGAGGTTTTGATCAAAAAAGTGCCCCAAGTGCTTGCTGGGATCCAGGGATGCTGAGCCCAGCCACGCTCCCACCTGAGGATGGAGAACAGCCTGGGCTCGTGGCTGGGGCTCACTTCCCAAATTAATTTCTGCAGCTGATCCTAAGCATGGACAGCCTGGGCAGGTTATGCCATAACAGCTTTTCCATTTGCATCCAAATTTGGGGCATTATGCTCAACCTGCTCATCCACTTCCACTCAAAGGTGCAGCTTGCTCAATTTGCATAATAACTATCTCCAGCTAATTATCCCCATTTGTTCATGGAAGCAGCCACTTTCTGTAGGGCTTAAAATTACCATAAACTGTGCATAAGATCAAGACAACACCGATTTATCTTATTAACAGTGAAGGAGTTTGTGTGTTAATTAGCAGGGGATTGCTTTGGAAATGCATTCAGATGTTCTCAGGACCAGTTCACCTGCCAAGCCCTGAGCCCCTCTCAGGATCTGAGGACAACCAGAGGCTCTGAGAGCAGTGGGTGAGGCCATCCTGGGAATTCCTGTTTGGAAAAAAGCCTCACACTGCAAAAGTGCAGAGACCTCTGGGATGTGATTGAAATGGGAGAGCTGGAGAAAAGCAAGATAAAAGTGCCTGCAGCAGCGTGTAGGCAAGCCCAGCAAGCTCCTGCACACAGTAAAATTTGCTTTCTGCGTTTTTTGGATGGCATCTTGGACAAACTTTTAATAAAGGTGCAAAACTGAGGTCCTGTCTCCTCGAGAGCTTCAGTGCCTCGCTGGTACTCTCCCTACTCTGCTTAGTAAGCAGCTGCTCCAGCCTCCCCCTTCCAGCAGCTGTCAGAACACTTCCCATAATATTCATGGATGCTCCATGTTTTCCAGCAGCAGGTGGTACAATTTCTGTATCTGCAAACGATCAGCATTCAAACCCAGATTTCTCTCCTTAACAGCTACTACACAGCTACAAAGTGTTATCTGTCCTACTCGTATTTTTAATATCCCCAGTAAAAGCTAAAGTAAGGACTTGTATTTAAGGGAAAGATGTTCCCATGAAACTTTAAGTGAGGGTTTCACACTGGGAAAAGATTAGAATAATACAGACTCGAAAGTACAGAGCCATTTACTCTCCATTTTTCCTGTGCCCCAGAAAGAGCCTCCTTCATTTTCACTCTGGGGTTCCTACAGGCACCCATGTGGATGCTGGGAATTGGACAAACTCCTTACACAGCCTGGAAACTTCCAGCCAAAGGAACTCAGAGGATACAAAGAATAAAAGAAAAGCAGATTGCACTACGCAGTTTTCCTTTTAAAGACCGCCAAACCCTTTAAAAAAGAAATGAAATGCAAAAGTCAAACCAAAATAATTATTTGCTGCTTTTCCATCAAAGCCAATGTTGATATTTAATGGAAATGGGCACTTTTCAAACCAACACTCCTGTGCTGCACTGAATTTCCACAGAAAACAGGTCCTCTATCTGTCTCCTTAAAAATCCATGGAATTTGAGCACAACCCTTTCCTTAATAAAGCCATGAGACACAGAATGTGGTTCCCATAAACTGCATGGCCATAAATCTTTATTTCCTGCTGGCATGACGGATTTCATAAGACAATGGATTTAACAATTCCTTTTTGCCAAGCAGTTCCTGAATTTCTTAGGAAACCCTTTCTGGGTTTAAGGCATGTCTTAAGGAACTAATTTTCCACAGTGATCCTGAAAAGAGCTGGAGTGTAATTGCCAGGGAGTTAATGGAGTCATTGCACATATTTTTGTTCTTCATTTTCCTAAGAACAATCTGAACCTTCCAGAGAAATAACAAAGAATTTCAAAGGTATCTTTTACATCAGGTGAGGCTCTCATCACACACCAGCCCCATGCAGCTAAAAATTCAATGGCAGGACCTGTATCAGCTGCTCTCCAAAATTGTTTTACACATCAATAAAGGAGCAAGCCAGAAATAAATAAAAACACAGTGCCCAGAGGTGTTGCTGTGTTTCAGCAATCTGCTGGAATTACTGGCCTGGCTGTTTGTGAGGGCACAAAACTGAGAATTATTCCTTCCCTATCCATGGCAAGGGGTTGGAACCAGAATTCCAGAATCATGTAGGTTGGAAAACATCTCCAAGGTCATTGAGTCCCAGCCGTGCCCGATGCCCACCCTGTCCCCAGCCCAGAGCACCGAGTGCCACCTCCAGGAATTCCTTGGACACCTCCAGGGATGGGCACTCCAAACCTCCCTGGGCAGCTCCTTCCAAGGCCTGAGCTCCCTTTCCATGGAGAAATTCCTGCTGATGCCCAGCCTGAGCCTCCCCAGCACAGCCTGAGGCCGTTTGCTCTTGTCCTGAGAGATCTGATGATTTTTGAGGTCCCTTCCAACAGGAACAATTCTGTGTTTCTGAACACTTCCCACCTCCCTCTCCTTCCATCCCCCGCTTCCTGGAAAAGGTGTCCACTCCTCTCATCCCTGCAGCACGTCCTGCCCAGGCACAGACACTGCCCCCACCAGCACCATCATCATCATCAGGCATCATTTTCTGCTGAGGGCTCCCAAAAACCCACCCCTGGCAGCAACACTCCCCTGCACAGGCTCTGTCATCTTCACTACGCACCAGCCCAAACACCAACGAGCCAAGGGCAGCACCAGCTCTTTGATTTTCATGCCAAAAAAAAAAAAAAATGGCATTTTAAAATTCCAGCCAGGCATCCATGCCATCCTCCTTGGGCAGAGTGTGTCACAGGGAGAGGCGCTCACCTCAGCTTCAGGGGTGGCAGATCAGGTGATGCAGATTAGAAAATCCAACCATTTCCCACAAATGGCCCAGCACTTTCTGCAAAGAATGTTTTAGGCACAAGGCTGATTTTGATCTTAAAGACTAAAGAAACATCAAAGGGAAATACCTGTGGGTATGCAGCAGCGCTCCTAGAACAAGCAGGGGCTCATGAATACCAATTGATAAATATTCTGTGTTGATATGGAACCTCTGTGTGCAGGTTGTGCTGAGAGCTCACCTGAGCCCTGCCCTGCAGGGACACCTGTGACCACCTGTCCTGGCTTCCAGCAGAGCCCAGGCTGCAGCTGAGCTTCAGTGCCCAGCTCCTGTCCCATCCCAGGGCTTCTCCCTCTGCCCACCTGGGATTTTGCTCCTGACTTAGGCTGGGCTGGGCTGCAGATGGGATTTTAGGTGGTGATGCTTTCTAAAGGCAACACTGGGGTGTGGGACTGTGAGCAAAAACAAGATACAGCAAAAATTATCACGAACCCAAGCTGAAACCGAAAGGACAATCATCAAAAATGGCCAAATTTCATCAAATTTCTCATTAAAACATGCAGCAAAAAGCAAAGCTGGAAGCTTTAAAGCACAAGGCTTTGCATAGCAAGGATTTCCCACGGCCCACAAAATTCCCTTTGATTTATCTCCTGCCCTGTTGTTTGCAGATGCAGCCCAAGAGCAGAGGGGGTGCAAGATTTCATTTCAAACTCTGCTGTTTCAGGCTGGCACTCAGCAGCTCTGAACAGCCCTTTGCAGACCCACCTCACTCCTGATCTCACCCTGAGCAAACACCTGTAAACCTGCTAAATTACTCCAATTTGCAGTTTTCTCCCTCCCAATTCGCTGGATCACCTTCCCAAACAGTTTCTCTGCCCAGTCAGGTTTTCAAAGCAAGTTTATAAAACGAGCATCTGTTGATAATCTAATAAATCTGGAAAGAAAATATTTCTCTTTTCCACACAATGCTGGGAAAACCTTGAAACTTGTAAACAAGGAGGGGATGTGACAGCAGCAATTGGTTTCTGTTAACAGCAAAATACAAAGGAAGGAAAATACGAGTAGAAAAAGTGTATCTGTGCATATTTAATATCGTTTTTGTAGCCAGGTGCTTCCATGAAGTTTGACTCAGTGTTGTAATTAAAATGTTCTGTAATGGTGGTAATTACCCCATCAGGTAAGGCATAATGGATGGCAGCACAAACCTACAATATAATGATTATTTCCAAGTTGCATCTCAATTTTTGTGCATTTTAAGCACCTTCCTCGTGCCTGGGAACAGGGATTTTTAGCAGTCCAACACATGACAGTGCAGGAACTGTGGGATTTTTGTTATCATTGTCCTTTTTTCTTCATAAACTGCAGCCTTTTGAAGAGCATTTATTCTAATAAATGAAGTGATGAAATTGAATCCAATTAAACCTGAGCACACCTTGATGGTGCAGAGACAAAGGGTTCTCCCAGTTCTGCCCGCCACAGAGCTCTGCCTTCAGGAGCACAAAAACCCTGGAAACTTCTGGAAACCAACCCAGAACACCCCAAATATCACAGAAATGACAAATGCTTTTCACTTTTTAAACGGTTTTGAGGCACATTGACCTTGGGGTGCTAAAATTCCCTTTTTGTGGGAGGAGTGGGGCGCTCAGACCTATATTAAACCAAAGTAGCATAAAGCACCCGAGTATTCCTGCAATTCAGAGAGTTCTGGGGTTTGGAGCCTTTGCAAAGCATTTGGAGTGCTGCAGGAAGATGAATTATCTCCCATTTCTTGTATCAAGCCCTGATGTCATGTCTGGAAAAACACTAAACCCTGTCAATTATTTCCATCTTCCCAGGTTCCATCAGTCCTCTGCAAGCTCGTCCAGCAAGAAAATAACCCTTTTCACTTTGGAAAGGGGCAATAAAGATGATGGATGCTTTTTGGAGTTTATTTTTGCTGTGTCCATAAACATTCCCCTAATAGCTCATCACAGCTGACGAGGAGCTTGGCGGAGCCAACTGCTGTTGACTGAAAATATCTGACAATTTTTTTCTCCCTAGCTTGCTGTACAGAAGGAATTATTTATATTTGAATAGCACTCTCCTGTGATCAGGATATATATATATATTTGTCATAATTAACACAGGGCCCCGCCACACAGGCACTGTTAATGAGCTTTTATTAAGAAATCCTATTTTAGTCCCTTCCACTCCAGGGGGACCATGAGAGGCTCGAGATGTTTATCTGGCACACTTCATTTTCCCCTACACACCAAGATAATTAAATCACTGAGCCAAATTCAAGGCAAGAGCTGAGGAATCATCCCCTTGATTTTCCTTTTCACTCCCAGGATGCTCCCAAAGGCAAAAGAGAATCCCAGAATGGTTTGGGTTGGAAGGGACCTTAAAGCTCCTCCAGTTCCAGGAGGAACTATCCCAGTTCCACTTCCCAGGCTGCTCAGCCCTGAATTCCTGCTCTCCTTGCTAAAGATCACTGGAATGATGCCAAGTGGTTTTAACAAAGCTGCTTTGGGATAATTATTTTTTCATTATTATTGTATTTATTATTATTGTATTTTTAAATGCCTGTTGTTATCTTCCTACCCTGAAAGAAAATCACACTAAAGAAAAGGAGACCCACCCAAATGCTGATGTTTGAGACACTCTGGAGGGAGGAATAAGTGCAGCATTTTAAAATACCAACATTTATAGCGATACCTGAATTTCTGGGAGTGAAGTAAAGGTGAAACACAGCAGCAAGACATTGAAAAACATCTTTGAGAGACTCCCACCACAAGCTGTACTCTCAGAGGGAACAGACAAGAGCATGGCCTGATAAAAATGGGAACCCCCAGCTCTGCCCTCTGGAACATGGAAAAGAACACGGTCAGGGACCCAGCAGCCTTCCTGCCCAGCTCCCTCAGCACTCCCTGCCCTTGATGTGGGACAAAATGTGCATTTCTTGGCCATCAGTAATAATAATGAATTTAATACCTGGCACTCTCCGTTCCATCCTGCCTTTAACCATTGCTTGCCTTGCTCTGGAAGCAGGCTGAGGGAAGTAATGTGCAAGGCAAGCACGCTGCTGTCACTTAGCAACCTGAAACGGGTCTTGGAACAAAGATCTTTATTTCTGGAACCATTTAACAGCGGTGCCTGAGCAGGGCTGAGGTTTTGGGCATGGCACAACCCCAGCCCCTCTTGCTGCTGCTCCTCTCCAGGGCTGTCACCGTCCCCGCAGCTTTCACCCTCACCTGAACCTCCTAAACTTTATGGCAAAGAGCAGGAAGAAAATTAATAAAAGGAGGACAACTGGCATTATTTTGTGACCGTTCCAGCCAGCTGACTCCAGCAGAGTGCTGAAGCAGAGAACAGCTCCCTTTATGCCCATCCAGGTCCCACCAGCTGCTCTGCCTTTATCAGAGTCAGGGACTGTTCCTCTCCGTGCTCTCCTGCCCAAGGACAGGGCAGACCCTGCTGAGGGTTTGGGGTGGAGGAGCTGGAGCCCTGCAGGGCTGGTGCTGGTCCCTCCTGTCCCACCAGGATCCTCAGCCACATCCAAAGCCCTGGAATGGATTTACTGCTCACCACTAAACCCTGCGAGGTGTGAGTGCCCTGGGGGACAGGGGCAGCTCCTCACCAGGTGAGGCTCTGCTGATTGCACTGCATCTTCCTCTCGCCTGAGCCAGGACGTGCTTAATTACTGCCAGCTTTAATTACTGTCCCAGTCTCCCAAAGGGCTTCAATTCTCTCAGATTTCACATCCCATCCCCGCTCCTGCCCTGCTCCAGGACACCTCTGGGCTGGAGCAAACTGAGAATTCACATAAAGAGAATGAACCTGGTTAAACTGGAAATTTGGGGGTGCTGCCTGCTCCCCACCACAGATGGAACCTGCTTTAGGGGGCAATTTAAAAGCAAGCATCCACCCAAAATTTGTCATTTATCATGTGCTAGAAACAAATGCTGCTGCCCACTGCTCACCCTTTTCTACTTGAATCCTCTTCTCATACATGAGGGCAACCAACTTAGATATAACCCTGGTAAACCAAAATGCCTTGGTAAAAATTAACATAGGCAGGGGTGTAAAATACAGAGAGAAAAATAGAAAAGGGAAGTAAAGAATCCACAGCCATTATAATGCCTAAAAGGCCAGGTTTGCCTTCTGAATTCTCCTCTTCAAGGAAACTCAGGATGACTTTTACATCTTAAATCCCATTAACCACCCAAAACAATTCAGAAACCAGTGAGAGAATGTAAAATAAATGCTATAATGTAGCAGAGCAACCCTGTGAGCCCTAACTACAAAGCACTGCCTCTAATCAAAGCCTAATATTCTAATTCAAGCTATTAATTATTATTATTTTTATTACTACTACTATTATTATTGCTTTGTTTCTGTCTTGGCAAAAACCTTTTTTTTCTTATGTATTTTTAACAATTTCTGTTAAGGACAATCAAAAATGCCAAATGTGATCAACGATTTATAAAAATTAAGCCTGAGTTTGTAGTTAAAATCATGTCACTGGGAAGCTTCAGTTCACTGCATTTTGCCAAGTCACAATAAAGATGAATTTTAAGATGAAGTTTTCCCTCACAAATATCGAGATATGCTTCATGGGGAATGAAAAAAATTTACTGTTGGCCTCATTTTATAATGAAACAGAGTCAGATACGAGCTACCCAAAACACAGAGCTCTGACAGCAATTTACAGGCTTTATATGCAAGTTGAGTTAATCCTCTAAGTAGACCTGCAATTCCTGCAGGAGATGGGAATTAGGTGGCATTTGAGCTCATATGAGAAATCTGGAGCTGTCTGGGCTCACTGTGAGTAAAGGCAGGAGCTTTAGGGTGAGACAGCAGAAGTGCCTTGAGCACCTCACTGCTAAATCCCACTGCCACACGAGTCCAGCAGCTTCGGTGGTGGCCAAATCCTGCCAGTGCTGTCCCAGGAACAGGCAGGATTTCAGCAGGCAGGAGGTGAAACGTGCCTGGTTTCACCTGCACAGCTCCAGCTCCCAGCCCCTGGCCATTAGAGACCTCCTGAGACCATGAGCCTGTGGAGAATGACCCTTCCTGGATCATTTCAGCCTGACAAGGTTTTAGCTTTGCCTGCAGCGGGGTTGGAAATTGTCCCTGTTAAACTTGGGGTTCAGAAAGTTTCAGCTGAAAAGCCAAATAGGAAAAAGGTTCTGAGAGCAGAACCTGGCAAGAGGCGCCAGAGCAGGACAAGAGAACCACAAACCACACCTGGAGCACAGCGCAAAGGAGCAAAGTTACTGACAGAAACATTAACAAATGCTGTTTTCCCTTTGCAATCACAATTTTTGGGTGGGGTTTTACCCATCAGATGGGCAGAGGGCTGTGCCAGCCTCGGAGGTGCAGTGCTGAGTGCAAGGAGAGCTTTCCTCGGAATCAGCATTAATCACACAACGGAGCCGGGTTTAAATGCACAGCAGGAAGCACTTCCCCTTACAACAACGTTAGTCAGGCCATGTGCAAGTTGTCTTCAGTGGAATTTTCATTAAATAAGATTCAGGTCATTTGGAAAATGATAGGAGCCCTTCCACTGACTTTGGTGGGTGTGGGATGAGGCTGGTGCTGGTGCCACAGGGAAACTGAGGGAAATGGGTTCCCATCGAGCCAATTTCTACTGCTTAAATTAATCTGCCACACCTTAAATATGAAGATCTGCAAAGAACTCTGCTCCTTCCTGTCCTCTTTAAACCCTGTACGCATTTTCCCCAGCTAAAATGTGTGAAACACTCAACAGGCTCAGCCAAATCCCAATCTGGCAACACCCTACAGGTTCCCCCATGGTCTCCTGGCACCAGTGATCAAAAACTCCCTAAACATAATGCCTGAAAAAAAATCACAGGTCAAAAATTAGACAGCTTACAATTTATCCTTACCTCCTATTCACTTTTGCCCTTCAAAAGAACTCAGCCCTGGGGAGCTGACAAATAAAGATAAATTACCCCTCTGCAGAGTTCTCTCTAACTAAGCCATTGTGGTGATTAAATGAACCTTAGAAGCCAAATTCAGCTTTGATAGCTGAAATTGGAGGGTATTTTTTGCCTCTTTACAAATACAAAATTTGCAGCTTCCTGGGAGGAAGGGCTGAATTCAAGAAATTTCCTGGGCTGGCATTTTGGGGAAGTTACATTTTTGTCTTAATGGGCTCAGTCACGTGTGGTAGGTGCCCAGGTAATTGATGGATTCATCTCTAAATGTGGAATAAAATCTGGAAGAGTCCAAGGCCAGGTTGGACAGGGCTTGGAGCAACTTGGGATAGTGGGAGATGCCCCTGCCCATGGGAGGGGTGGGATGGGGTTTGGGTTCCCTCCAACCCAAACCAATTTGGGATTCTTTGATCTATAAAAGCCCATTGAGGCCTCCCCCTCTCCAAGGCAAACCCTCTTCTATGCAAGGGGCCTGTCACAGCATGGCATTGATTCCTCTTCCTCATTGCTTAAAAAGAAACCCTGAAAAACACCCGAAAATACAAAAAAATAAAAAATAAAAACATAAATTAAAAAAAGTTCAGAAAAAAACTGAAAAATGCTCAAGCTGGTTTAGCAGGAAGACTGAGAGATGGCTGGATTAGATGGGCTTGATTATTTTTAGGAAAAAAAAAAAAACAGTACTGGAGGGTTCTCCAATCTCCCACTGGAAGTTGCAAGGGGAATAAATGGCTGGATGCTGGAAAAATTCAAATGAGAACATCCAAGTGAACTCAATCAGCACAGACAACACCAAGAGGAGGAGCAGTGACTCCACCATCACCGGGTGTGTTGGAATGAAGCCTGGATGCCTCTAATTTTGGACCTGTGATTTCTCTACAAGAAATGCATTTCTATGCACAGGTATTTAAAATGAAAGCAAGAGAAGAAAGGATGCAATTATGCACACCTAACATATGTATTATATATGGATATTAAATTGTATGTATACAATATTACATAAATATATATATTATACACGATATAATATAAAGGAAGGAGAATAAAAATGCTGTACAGTCATGTGTTTCATTCAGAAGGAATTGCAATGGGATTTAATAGAACAAGGAGGGGTTCTTGCCCTCCAGAAAACCAGAATTTTATCCAAGCAGGGCAAAATAGATGCTGCACTTGCAGTTTGAGGTTTGGTGCAAGACAAGTCTCATTATCCTCCTTTTTAGCCTGAATTCTGTTGTGCTCAAGAGATCAAGGTGTGTAGAGAAAAATATATTAAAAAAAGAGGATATTAACCCACACACATTTTTGCCCCTTCCAATAACTCTAAGAACTCATTAGGTAAGCTCTGCTGCACTGGTAATTAGGTTCAGAGTTGGTGTCAGTGTTGTAATGGGTTATTGATCACTGAAGTTCTCAAAGAACTTCATGGTTCTGGGAGTTTGGAAAAAAGAAACCCAAACCCCATGAAATGAGTGCTAGCCTCGCTAAATTTGATTTTCATTACATATTACAAGTCTTGTTACACTTCCCAACCCAAAGCTTTCATTTCTCCCCAGCAACAGTTTTATTTTAAGCTTTCCTTCCCCAGACATCTCTGTTGGCCATTTGGGCTGGGGATTAGATTTTTCACCTGTCCCAGGATTATTGGGAAGAGCTATTTTTTGTTTTCTCAGGGTTTTTTAAGAGACAGCACATGCCTGGAGATGCAAAAATAGTCTGTGGGGTTGTGTCAGCTGCCAGAGCCACAGTGGTGGTCTGCACTGAGACCACCCTGTTAATACCATGTATGTAGAACTGATCTATAAATATGTCCATAAAGATCAGTGTCTTTATATATGTCCCCAAAAGCCACATCCACATGACTTTTAAATCCCTCCAGGGAGGAGGATTCCACCCCTGTCCTGGGCAGCACATTCCAAAACCCTTCCAGGGAAGGAATTTTCCCCAATATCCCCCCTGAGCCTCCCCTGGCCCAGCCTGAGGCCATTCCCTCTCCTCCTGTCCCTGTTCCCTGGAGCAGATCCCGATCCCCCCGGCTGTCCCCTCCTGGCAGGGACTTGTGCAGAGCCAGAAATTCCCCCTGAGCTTTCTTTTCTCCAGCAGAGCCCCTTCCCAGCTCCCTCAGGAATTCTCCAGCCCCTTCCCAACTCCCTCAGGAATTCTCCAGCCCCTTCCCAGCCCCATTCCATGCTCCAGCCCCTCCGTGTCCTTCCCATGAGGGGCCCAAACCCAATCCCAGTATTAAAGATGTGGCCTCAGTGCCCAGCACAGGGGGAATCTCCCAATTTCCCACCAACCCAAACCTCACCACTGCTCCTGAAAGCAAATGTCCATCCCAGAACTTCCAGCAGCAGGAAAGGGCCTGTGGATCCCTCCCCATCAATCACTGCCCACCACGGCATTTACTGCAGACTGCACCGCTGCCAAGTCATCACTACATTTAATTAACGGGTTATAAATTGCCAGGTAATTGTTCTGTGCCTTTTTCAACTCACAGCTCTGCCACTGTTGAAGCCCTGCGAGGGTTTGATCCAGATCTGGGAGAGGGGAAGATGACGCCACAGTGCCCTTCAGGCCTGGGAGAAGATGCTGCGAGATGCAGTAATCAATTAAATGCTGAAGGAAGGCTGGAATAATCACAATTACAGGGAACAGAATCCCCAACAAAATTTCAGAGCAGTTCCAGTGGGTATTTTGCATCCAGGATGGCGAGGAGAGCGACAGAAGCTGCTTGGGAAGGGAGAGGTTCCTCCTTGAGGGAAGGGGTTTGGGTTCCCACTGCAACAATTCCAAACTGCTTTGTTCTAATTGCATTCAAACAGCGATGCCAAAGCTGCTGCCAAGGCAGTAGCAAGAGAAGGGCAGAGCAAGTTTGGTACCAGAACCTGGTACCAGCAAGTGCCAGCCTTGGGCAGGGGGTAAGGGTGCATTAAGCAAATTGCAATTTGTTATTCTGTTATTTTTTTGTCAGCTTAATGGAAAAGCCAAAGGGCTCTTTGCTCTTTAACACTGCTGCCGCTGTATTTTAAATGCTTTGTAATGACATCAGCAAGCACACTTCATCTCCCAGTCTGAGCTGGGCCCAAGCTGGTGGGACACAGGCAGGGAATGGTGTCCCCATCCCGGGCTCATTCCCTTCTCCCAGCCCTCCTGCAGCAGCAGCCAGCAGGGCAGCACTGGGTGCTTGCTGGAATCCTGCAGAAACCTGAGCTGGAAGAAGGTTTGAAGCCACATGAGATTTTCCATTTACTTCTCTGGCAGAGGAAAGCAGCTCGGTTGTCCACAGGGCCAGGCAGCTCCTGGCCACTGCCACCCCTGCCCCGTGCTGAGGGGAGGACATGGGTGATCCCTCATCCCAAGGTTTACCCCAGCACATTTCCATGATCACAAAACCAGAATATTCCTTTTGAAGCACAAGGTGGTAACAGCCATAAATATCAGGCTGTGCTTTCAGAGCCAGGCCAGAAACAGGGCAATAAATCTTTCCCCTAGTTCGTTCCCTCCATTTGAAACCAAAAGAGGACAGTATAGGTTGGATATTGGGAAGAAATCCTCCCCTGGCAGGGTGGGCAGGCCCTGGCACAGAATTCCCAGAGCAGCTGGGGCTGTCCCTGGATCCCTGGAAATGCCCAAGGCCAGGCTGGGTGGGTTTGGAGCACCTGGGACAGTGGGAGGTGTCCCTGCCATGGCAGGAGGTGGAATGAGATGATCTTTAAAGTCCCTCCCAACCCAAACCATTCCAGGAATCTACAGATATTTTATTCCAAACAAAAGATTTTTGTACGTTCCCTGCAATGCTAAAAAGATCCTGAAGTTGTGGATCTTCTCTAGAAACATCTACTTGCAAGAAGTCAGAACTCCCTTCTCTGAAGTTCTCTAGGTAAGTATTTAAGAGCTAAGATTTAAAACACTCATTTACATTTGTTAATTCAGGGTTGTTCAAACTATTATGAAAATTTCAAAGAGGAATAAGAATTGAACAGCTTAAGAGCATCCTTTGAAAACAGAGATGTTCCTTGCCTGCAGAATTTTCTTCCCCTAATCAGCCCACATACAAGAGTTGTCATTTCTATCTAGTTCACTAGCAGATACGCTTTCGTTATTAAATATTAAATGAGAGAGAAGAACAGAGATTCAATTCAGAAAAATATAGTTCAATCTGCCAAATTGCTACTTCCATGAATTATATTGTGAATATATTTTGATAAAAAGGAGGTTATTTAAAGATGCAACCAAGTCTGGTGATAAATGAGATCCTGTTTCCGTTCGTGTCTGCAAGTTTTAACTCAATAAATATAAATCTTCACATAGTGCATTTTCCTTTTCTTTTAAAATTCCTTTTTGTTTTTTATTTTCGCCTTCCAGATAGATGTTTGCAATAAGAAACAGTGTTTATTGTACTTAGAAATTTTAATATAAAAACCACAGAGGAAGCAGCTATCTGGATGAACAGAGCAACACAGAAAAACAAGAAATTATTATAAAAATCTGTTACTAACGAGGGCTGAGCAAATAACTCCTTGTGAATAATTCACTCAAGAAATGAAACTTCTTTCTGTGCTCACAATCTAATTACAAACAAGCTGTGATTTCCTTGTTTCCCTGTCAGTTATTTGACTTAGTTCAGTAACTTCATTCTTGTAAAAGCAACAGCTCCAGCAACGGACTGGGAGAGCCCTCCAAGGAATGCAACATTTGTGGTTTAATTTGAGCAGAAAGCCTCAGTGCCACTGCTCAAATCCCACCTCTCCTGCCCAGACTGGGGCTGGGAGCAGCCTGGGACACTGGCAGCTGGCCCTGGCCCTGACAGGGGTGACACTGGATGGGATTTAAGGTCCCTTCCATCCCAAACCAGGCTGGGATTCTGTAATTCCAAGTGCCCAGCCCAGCACAAACCAGTCCTTGTGCACAGGGCACCTTCCTGGGCAAAACCTCACAATGTGGGGGAGCCAGAGCCCAGCCATGCCATGGGATCGGTGCTGGAGGGAAACTGCACCTGCTTTTCTGCAGGATTTTACAATTCTCTCCACAAAATTAATAGCCCTCACCCCAATAAAAGGGCATTTAACTTTTGGTTTTACGGGGCCTTTTTATGTGCATCATCGCAATCCAATTTAATTCACTCCCTGCTAGTTGAACTGGCACTCATTTCGGGCTGAAGTGATAACAGATAATAGCCCCTTTCAACTGAATTGCTGAATAAAAGTCCAAATCAGGCCCTGTCAGAGCAGCTTTCCCTCTGGATGGTGCTCCACAGCCAAAGGAGAACATCCTCACTCAGCCCTCGGCAACGTCGTTAAACTTCAGATTGGGGAGTTCATTTCACAAGTTCATCACCAGAACGAAAAAGTCCATTTCTCATAATATTTAACTACCATCACCACCCTGTGACATCCAGCTACACTGCATACGGAAATTGAAGTTGCAAATGTCTTCTCTTAATTGGCCAATGCACTGATCATTTAATTTTAATTCCAGTAGAGAAGTTAGAAGAGGCATCTGTAATGATTCCAGTTTATATCAATGAACTGCATCAAAGCAGTCTTCCCAGGAAACCCATAAATCTCTACTATGAGTCCATTTGCTATTATATATAAATAAATGAAAATGTTAACATTACATTTAAGGGAAAAGGAATTAATTCTGCTTGAATTCCACATTTACCAAAACTCCTGCTTTCCAAAGCTCCAAGTGCATAGTAGCATTGATATTCTGCTTTGCAGAAAGGAGGGGAATAGGAAAAATGCTGCAAGAATAAATCCAGTGGGAATGGAAGATGAGAAGTGATCAGGAACTGGCCGAGAGACAGACACAGATCCTGGGAACATGAACCAGATCCTGGGAACATGGACCAGATCCTGGGAACATGGACCAGATCCTGGGAACATGGACCAGATCCTGGGAACATGGACCAGATCCTGGGAACATGAAGATGAGGTGCTGACCAGCACACAGGAGGTGTGCTCTGCTCTCTTCCCTCCTGCCACTCTGTTCCTTAGCAATCACCAAATTACCACCGTCTAAAAACCAGAACTTTTGTTTAAAACCTAAGCCTGAAATTAGTAGTAATTATAAATCCTACTGCAATGCAATAGTAGTAATAACGTATTTCAGTATTTCAGTGTCCTTCTGCCTCTGTGCCCCCTGCCCCTCTCTCCTTCCTCTCCAATCCTGCAGCTGCCCCTGCCCCCTTTTGAAAATGAAAGAATTCCTGGTGGGAAGACTCCAGTTTGAAATGTTCCCTATGGGAAGACTCCAGTTCCAGGGCAGCACCTCTGGCAGATGTGGATCCATTAACAATCCCTGGAATTACACTTAAAATTCCTGTGACAGCTCTCAATAATCCACAGCTGGGATTGCCTGGGCAGCTGGATAAAGGCACATTAAGCACTCCAGGCCCTTCTCCTGCCTTGGGTATCATAATTCCCATTGCCCTGTGCTCATTTCCATGGAGCAGCCGATCCTTATTCTCACACACAGCTTCATCCTCCTTAAGGAGCTCAGAGTTTGTCCTCGCTCCCTGTCTGGGGAGCAGGGATCAGTGAGGGCTGGGATTCCTCAGCCTGGAGAAGAGAAGGATCCAGGGAGAGCTCAGAGCCCCTTCCAGTGACTAAAAGAGCTCCAGGAGAGCTGGGGAGGGACAAGGGATGGAATCAGGACAAGGGGGGATGGCTTCCCACAGATGGGACATTGGGATGCAAACAGTCCAGCCTGGCTTCCCAATTCAGGTGCAAACATCTCTGGAGAAGGAAGGGAATCCAGACTCCAGGTAAGGAGGGAAAAAGCCACCCCACAACCCCACTGACAGGGCTGGGTCCTGCCCAGGTGATGCCAAACTGCAGATCAGCTGTGGCAGAGCACAAAGAAGAGGCTGAATCTCATGGCTGAGAGTCCTTCAGCTGCTTCCCTGACAGACCCAAAGGGATAGAAACGTATCAGCTGCAAAGCTGATGGAAAACCCGGCACGTGTGCAGGAAAAGCTGGAAAACTCTTGACTTAACAATGCCACAGGTCAAAAACAAGCACGATTTAATGGACCTGCTTTGCGACCATTTCTCAGTAAAGCATTAACTTATCACATAAAACCCACAAGCAAAGAGGATTTGCAAAGGTCATAAAATGGAATATTTCTGATCTGAGCCATTATTCGATTTTCTGTGTTAGCAAGGAGAGCCCCTGAGCGTGCAGCTACCAAAAAAAAAAGAGTGGAAGTCAGCAAACAGCCGAGAGCTGCAGAGAAAGAAATAAAAATAGTCAATAAAAATATTCACTGGGGTCACAGGGATGGTGGGAAAAGCTTCAGAGTGAGCTCCCTGCACCTGTGAGCGGCTTCTTGAGGCTGGAGCTGCGGAGGAAACGCCATATGGTGGGAATTCAGTCGGGAAAAGCCGGGTAAACACAGTCAGATGCTGGGAGTTCAGCTGAGGTAAGGCAGGCTCAGAGGTCGAGCTGGAGGGCACAAATTGGGGGCTGCAAACGATGCTGGGAGATGAGAGGAAGGGGAGATGTGGAGAAGCCTGTGGGAGTTAATCTGCCGCGGGATCTCCGGAGCTCGGGCGCCGGTGGCATCTCTGGGATCGTGGTGGGAAGCTCACCTGGGAGCACCAGCACCTGGAACAGGGCATGACAAGCCCTGTGGGAAGTGGGAAAATCAGCTGGAGTCCAGGGAAAAATCCACTGAAGCAGCAGCCGGCCTGCCAGGGTAGCGCTGCTCGCTTCACACTTCTCTGGCTGTCTGCAAATTACCCGCACTGCGCTCATCCTCAGCAGATTCAGTTTCATTTGCTGGTTTCCTTCCCCTCCCTGCAGGACTGGGATGGGACCATCAGCACCCAGACCTCAACAGCAGAGACACATCCCAGAGCCTCTGCTGGCACAGACCAAAGGATTCCCATTGTTCCCAGTCACAGCTGAAAACTGTGTGCACATCCAGAGACTTCTAAATATTTATCCTCAGCCTCCAATATTCCACCATACAAACAGTGCCCAGAGCTGCACTGGGCAGCCAAAGGTAAACAGCCAGGCTAAGCACTGGGAAGAAGAGGATTTTTATTTCAATTTCTTCACTTTTAAGTATTTCAGCTGCCTTCTGTAGATCTCCATGAGTTTTGACATGAGCTCTTGTTTGGAGAGCTGCTATCAAAGGGCAGCAGATTTGCTCTGGAAGTACTGGGAGCAGCTCGCAGGATTTGAGCAGTTACAAAGCAACAGAAAATAGGAAAAAGATGTAGAAATCATGATGGAGATATTGGGAATTCAAACAAGTCAGCAGAGTCTGGAAAAGAGCGAAAAGATTTTTTTAAAAAATCTTAATGGGAGAAAAATTAAGTAATGGTCACTTAATTTCCTAACATCAACATTTCCAGCTTTAATTAGGATCCAGGGAAATCAAATGTTAGAAGCCCATCTGCTTCCAAGCTCCAGAAAGATGAAAACCTTCAAAAATGCCATAAATAATAAACTCCCAGGCTGGCAGCATTTTACTGAGCTCCTCCCCATAGATTTCAGCATATGCCACTATTGCAGGAATAAAATGCCTTTGAAAACACACTTTGCAGGAAGTTGGGTTAACTCATTTAACAATTTAACACATGGGGGAAGTGGGATTATTTATTAGGAATGGCATCCCTGCTATCCATAAACTCTGAATGATGGAGGTGCCACAGGGACACCCTGCTGGGAGCAGGGGCTGTTTAATCACAGAATTATCCTAAAACTGAGCATTTCCATCCCTGGAAGTGTTCAAAACCAGGCTGGAGCAGCCTGGGATAGTGGAAGGTGTCCCTGCCCATGGCTGGGGGTGGAAGTGGATGGGCTTTAAAGGTGTTTTCCATTCCAATTCTGTGAAAAACACACATTTAAAGCTTTTTACAGTGGAAGAAGGAAGTTTTAAAGCACTACCTGGCTATGCCCCAGAGACTGATCCCTACCTTTTCCTGAAACCAAATTTAATTAAATTCTAAAATACTGAGACTGAAGTTAATCCTGTGTTTTGTTAAGTCCCAAGATATGATTTTCAAAGGATGCAGCATTGGGAATACATTTCTTCCTCTTTTTCATTAATTCTATTTTAATTAATTACTTTCACTTGGAAAGAGGAATAAGGAAGAGAAACCACCTACTTTCATTCAATATTATACATTATCCCATATTCCACTCTTTAAACACTCCCAGCAATGTGTTGTGATTGAAAAGGAAGTGAAATGTCAGTTTTAGCCCATCTTGTGTTCAATCTACCACAAAAAGCCTGGCTTTATTTGCTGAGATGCAAGCTCAGCCTGGAATTCCAGGTGTTTATCCCAAGCATTGCCCTTTGTCTCTCCACACCCTCACATTACCCCAGAATTCCTGGAGCAGCCACTGGAAAACACTGAACATCACACCTTGCTGCTGCTTTCTGGGCTCTGTGGGAATCACCTGCCTTGACTTTTTTCCCTCATGGAATCCAGAGTGGTTTGGGTTGGAAGGGACCCCAGAGACCCTCACATTCCACCCCCCAGCAAGGACAGCCAGCCAGGGACCCTTCCAGCATCCCATCCCTGCTCCCTGGGGAGTACAGGCTGGGGAGAATCAGCTCCAGAGGAAAATTCTGCTGCAAGCAGTCACAGCTCTGCTCCAAGGATGGCTTCTCCAAGGAAAACCTTGGGGAGAAGGCAGATCCAGGAGGAGTGTCCCCAGGAGCCCTGGCAAACCCCCAGGCACACACAGGCCAAAGGAGAGGGTGGCAGCAGTGCCAAACTTCCCAGCAGGAGCGCAGATCCCGCTGACTTTTCTCCCAGTGCGCTGCTCTTGCTGCGGATTTATTGGAATTCCACATTTTCTCCCACCAGCCATTCTTCAACCAGCAGTCCAACAAAAATGACAGGAAAATTGAAGGTGACTTAGAGCTCCAGCATGAGTTATGCTTTCCTATTTCCCTTCAAACACCAGAAAAATCAAAAATCACCTTTCCCAAGAGCTGGAAGACTCGGTGCTCAGCAAACATCCTGCTGAGACAGGCTGGAATTCCCAGGGAATTCCCAGAGGCAGGCATGGCTCATCCCAGGGCTAAGGAGAATTTGCCATCAGAGCAAGGCTTGCTCAGTTCAACACATTTGCATTGGCTGTGGGGAGGATTTGTTAAAAATCAGATTTTTCACTCCCAGTTGCGCAGTACTGATGCGATCCCGAGCTCTGTTCCCTGAGTTAGCCACGCTCCACGAGCCTCCTGCAGGAAACTGCTAACTTTGAATTTCCTGCCTCCTCATAGATCACAGAGAGTTTTTCTCAGGTTTATTTTATTTTTTTTTTTTTAACTGGATTTAATTAAATATTGAGTAAAGTGCCACAGCCATCCGTCGTGTGCTTTCGAAGGAGAAATTCGGGGATGCACAATTATTTCGGTGAGACAAGCAAGAGTCAATATTTAATGTGCCATGAAGGATTTATAAGGAATATATCTTGCAGGAGAAATAAATACGAGGAGACATCTTTATCTCTCTGGGTTGATTCAGTGTCCATCTTTGCAGATTTCAACTCCTTTAATTATGTAGAGAGAACAGGAAGAGCTGAAGGAATGTCAAGGCTCTGGATGAAAATGTTGTGCCAGGAAAGAAATTCCAAGAGCCTCCAAAACTGTCACGGGGACCACGAAGGAAGTGAAGGAGTTAAGGCAGAGGAATTGGGACAAATTAAATTATAACATCACAGGAGAATCAGGAATGGGAAAGGAAGGGTTGGATTTCTCAGTGCAAGGGAAATTTGATCCACTTGGAACCGTGACCAGAATGAAGGCTAATAAGTGCCCTGTAATTATATATATATATATATATATATATACCGAAAATGTTTTTGTAATAAAGCAGAATAAGCAACTGGAAATTAGGAAATTGGAGGGAATTCAGCTAAATCTGTAAGTTGCTTAAGGGACTCTAAATACAGCCCAAGCTGGGAGAGGACAAGTCGAGAGATTTACAGCAAAGGCTCGTGAGAGAGTTTTGCTGCAGGTTCCCCACTCACCTCTTGTGATTACACAATAAACTCCAGTATTAAAGAGCAATTCCATGGCTACTAAGGAAATGTGCTCACTTTCACGCTTCTCCTGATTTTCCCTCCCTTTGAACACAGAAATAAATGAGTAGAAATACCCTTTACCCTTTTAGCCCATTTCTCAGGGGTTTGGCTGCGCTGGAAAACCTCTCTGGGAATCAGTTCCTGACCAAAAAGTTTTTGTCCATCAAAAAATTCCTTATATCCAGATGAGTGGATCTGCTCTGGATGGAGAGCAAACAGTTTTCCTCTGATGAGAGAGCTGAATCAGCATCATTAAATCGTCAGGAGAAACCCTCTGTGCTAATAAATACATTGCAATTGCAAAGCTCTGAGCTACAAATGAAGAGGAGCCTGTTGCCCACAGGGACACGTGGCAGTGGGACAGACTCAAGGACACAAAGCTGCTTCCCAGATGGTCCTGAGCTGGAATAAACCTGCAGTGCCCAGGAGGAGCAGGCAGAGCACAGCACATACAGAAAATCATGGAATGGTTTGGGGTGGGAGGGACTCAAAGCTCATTTGATTCCACTCCTGCCACAGCAGGGACACCTTTCACTGTCCCAGGTGCTCCAGCCCCAATGTCCAGCCTGGCCTTGGGCACTTCCAGGGATGCAGGGGCAGCCCCAGCTGCTCTGGGCACCCTGTGCCTCCCCACCCTCACAGGGAGGAATTTTGTTTCCTAATGTCTCATCCAAACCTGAAGCCATTCCCTGTGTCCTGTCCCTCCATCTCTTATCCCCAGGAGCCCCTTTAGGCGCTGGAAAGAGCTCTAAGGTCATCCCAGAGCCTTCTCTTTTTGAAAATTATGATTGTTTTTGCTGTGGGGAAAAAAATGAGCCCAGCTCTGAGCCTTGGCATGGCATGGAGAGGAGTTTGCAGGGCATTACCCAGAGCAGCATCCTCAGAGAGGCAGGAGGGCTGATGGGGCTGCATTCTGCTCTCCGTGCTCATTGTCTATTAAAAAACTGGATTTTTATTTTTAATTTTTTTCTGACTAAGCCTAGAAACACAGAACCTCCAGCACAGAACAATAATAGCTTTGACTCCGTCTGTATATAGGTCACGTTGGGAGGCAGGCACGCTCCGCTCCCTATGCCAGGAGAAAAATAGCACTTTTTGACACACTGCAACAACTTCTGAGGGGAAAGAACGGCAGCACAGCCCCCCCTGCCCGCTCCCATCAGCCTGAGGCACCGATCCCAGAGCAGCTGGCAGAGGGAAACCCCATTTCTTGAGAGAAATGCTCCTTCCTTGCGCTATTTCTGGAGGTAACCACCTCCGAGAGGCGGCTTTGTGCGAGCGTACCCAAACTGAGCACAGGAGCCACTCAGCAGCCTACAGAATAGGCTTGAGCTGCTCTTCACTCCTGCTCCTTCCCCTCAACAGCTCAAAATAACCCAAATTCTCGGCTGCCCACGGGGAGAGGGTCAGGAGGGTGTTGCAGGGGTGTGTGATGCTCTGTGGGTGGGAACCCTGTGTTTTCCCAGGATAACATCCGCATGAGGAGCAGGCAGGACAGCACACGGGGCTGGGCACACTCACACACCCCCAGCGCTCTGCTAAATCAGGGATCCCACCTAGACACTGCTCAGTGCATTTTTAAATGTCCTTTTTCCTGCCAAGTAGTTTAAATTCCTTTAAAGGGACCTTCTGATTAGTGCAGAAACCAAGCCTGGTCTGCTCAGCTTCCAGTCACACCGGGGGAAAGCTCTCAGGTGACTCCATACCCAGACATTGAGCTCTGATGAACACAACCTTACCCTTCACTTGGTAAAGCCTGGCTGAGATAATGAAACCCAGACTCAGAACTAAATCAAATTTCCCCCAAAATGTTCCAAAGCTCATGTGCTTCACAGCACAGCGCTCAGTGCAAAGCTGCAGCCACCAGAATTACACTTGTATATGTATTAAAAATTAATAGAACACCTACAGAGCAGTCCAGCCTCTGCTGTCTCAGACATTTCGAACCATTTCACGGGGCTTCCTGCAGGCAGCTCGTGGTTGTGGGGATGGAAAAGTGGGAAAGGAGCTTCCAGGGATGCCACAGCTTCTCAGGGAGGCTGCTCCTGTCCCCTGTGCTTCTCCTGTCCCAGCCACACTGAGCTCCCAGGAGCACCAGGGTGATTCACTGCCCAGGACTTCAGCAATGCTTAAACTCCTTATGAGCTGTGATAAGGCAGGTCCCGAGCCCCGGTGGAATGAGCAGCTCCAGAAGCAATGACTAAGCTTGTGAATAATTTAGATGAGGAAAATCAATCAATTCTGCCCCACGTAATCAGGCTCAGACCTCAGCTGGCAGCACCAGGCCCTGCTCATTGCTGCTCCAAGTCAGCCACCACCGGAGCCCCAGCAGCCAAAAGCAGTTCATTAATTTTCCTGGCATTTACTAGATACTTTCTAAAGCAGACCTGGAGCACTAGCAGAGGAGAACGCTCGTGGACCTCCCAAAAACCACACACACTTGGGTTTTTAATGATGCCTCGCCTTGAATTTTATATCAGCCTGGCTGCAGGCTCCAGGATTCCACTGCCTCTGGCATTCCTGGCTCCCAAAGAGGGGAGGAAACCCTGCCACAGCCTCGGAGGAGCTTCCAGCCTGGAAGATTTCACCTTCCCTGTGGTTTCCCAGCAGGAACATTTCAGTCTTTCAGGGTTTTTCACTGGTGTTCAGCAGCCCCTGGGGACGTGGTGCCCATGGGACACCCCTGCTGTCAACAAGAGCCTGTTGGGCCACACATGTAAATAAATAAAAAGGGTTTCTGACCCACTGCTCTCCTGGCTGGCACGAGAGACTTGCACATGGAAGAAAGGCTGGAAAAATGAGGAGCCTCAGCAGCTCGCTGAAAGCCTCCCTGGAGATTGGAGAAGAGCTGCAAGCCAAGGCCAGCTCAGCAGCCCTTGCTCTGCTGCTCCTGGCCCTGGGAGCAAGCCTTGGGCTGTCCAAAACATCTGTCCCTGTCTCCAGTTAGCATCCAAGGGATTTCAAGGCCTGGGAACTCCCACTGCCCAGACTAATCTGTGTCTCCTGCTGGACATAGGCAAGGAAGGACACAAAACTCAACAAAAATACAGCTTTTTGGGCTGAAACTGTAACATCTGAGCATTCCCTGAGTGCTCCCTGGGAAAAGCAGAGCTGTCTGAACTACACAGGAGGTTCCTCTGCTCCCAGCCTGCATCTCAGCACTGCTGGTAAGAGGATCTATTTCCACATCTTGGGAGAATATCAATATCTGTCCTTCACCAAAAAAAAAAGAAAAAAGTGAATGATAACTCTTTGCCTGACTCCTGCATGATGAATTTGTGACCCAAAAGCTCTTTGAGAAGAAGGATTGGCCTCAAGTGGGCCATTAATATCAGAGCATTGCAGCTGTATTAGATGTTACAATATTTAAATTAATAGAATATCACTTCTTCTACTTAACCAAAATGGTTCTGTACACACAGAGCATGGATGGGGCTGCACAGAGATTCTGCATTTAGGGACAGCCCAGCCAGGCAGGGCACAACCCCTCTGCTCCCCAGGGCAGGGGGGACACACAGAGCAGAGAACAGGCACCTGCAACACAGGCCTTTCATCTAGAATTCCACTTGGGATCTTAAAGCCCCTTCAAGGAGTTATTAAACCAGAAAATTGTAATGATCTGACAGTGTTACAGCACAATAACCCCTCATTTGCATGAAATCCTTGTTAATAATGTACTTACTGCCAGCATATAAATGCACAGGTCCCTCTAAAGTTCTGCATGGCAGCACAAGTTTGATAACTCTGGGTTATCTACGGCTCCTTGACATCCACTGGAGGGAGGGGTGGGAGCTCCATGGATGTCTGGAGCACATTATTAATAGCACAACAATTCAGAAGCTGCAAGGAGCACAGCAGATTCCCTGTAGCTATTTTTAATATCTTTCTAGGCATCCCCCTCACTGCCAGCAAAAAGACAAGACTTGTTTTAGCCATTTCCAGCAAGATCACACGGTGAGATCACGGTGACCTTCACTGCTCCAAGCCTTACCTGAAGTGTTCCTGCAGAGCTCTCAGCACCCCACAGGAAGGACAAAGAGCTCCAGGATGCCTCTCCAGTGCATCAGCATTGCCAGAGCCAGCAAAGAGTGAAAACAAACCCCTCCAACACCCAGCTGAAGCTGAGGATGAAGAAATAATTCCTGGGTTATTCCCCCAGCTGGGTGCCTGCCCAGGGTGGGTGCTGCAGGGCAGCTCTCAGTGTTGGCTTAATCCCAGACAGTTGAGAGAAATAAAGAATCCACCCAGCCCTCAGATCTTTTGGGCTAAAAACAAAAACCCCAGACTGCAGTCAGAGCCCCTGGGAGGAACCTCACAGACAGCATCAGTGCAGGTGCCAGCAGGAGCAGATTTACAAACTGAATTTAAACACACCTAGGCTTGTTATAATCTAAAGATCAGCTGGGAAGAGTCAGGAATAAGTTAATTTTCACAGCCACACAGCCACTGAAACCCCCTGGGGATCCTGCACATCTGACTCACTCAGGGATGGCACTACATTCCAGTGCCCCATCCTTGCTGCTCCTGCATCCCAGGGAGAGGCAGGGGCTGGAAGGTGATGCCAACAGCTCAGCTGAGAGGTGCTCACAGAGCATCAGACACATTCCAGAACCAAATCCAGGATCCTTTCTGCAGGGGACTGGCTGCAGTGCCAGGTGGGACAAGGTGCAGGGTCACCATGGGACATGTCCCCTGCCCAGTGCAGAGGAACTCAGGGGACTCTGAGGGGCTCTGGGGCAGGGGTGGGTCTGCTTCTCCAGGAACATGGAGTCTCTCTGGGCTGAGGAGCTGGGCCAGGCTTCCAACAGCTGGGCTTTCATCCCATAAAATCACACATCCCATGAAATCCTGCATCCCATGAAATACTGCATCCCATGGAATCACACATCCCATGGAATCACACATCCCATGAAATCCTGCATCCCATGAAATCCTGCATCCCATGAAACCACACATCCCTTGAAACCCTGCATTCCATGAAACCACACATCCCATGAAATCCTGCATCCCATGAAACCACACATCCCATGAAACCACACATCCCATGAAACCACACATCCCATGGAATCCTGCATCCCATGAAATCACACATCCCATGAAATCACACATCCCATGGAATCCTGCATCCCATGAAATCCTGCATTCCATGAAACCACACATCCCATGAAATCCTGCATCCCATGAAATACTGCATCCCATGGAATCACACATCCCATGAAATCCCACATCCCATGGAATCACACATCCCATGAAATCCCACATCCCATGGAATCCTGCATCCCATGGAATCCCGCATCCCATGGAATCCCACATCCCATGGAATCCCACATCCCAGTGCATTCCACACCACTCCCTGCACTGAGCACAGCTTTCCCCCCGCTGGGGATGTGTGCAGGTGTGGCAGAGCACCCGTGGGGATCCCAGGGAGCTCCTGGCTGAGCTGCACATGGATGATGCTCTCCCTCCTGCTGGAAAACTCTGAAGAGTCAAATATCTCGTTCTGAACTGCACAGCAGGAGCTGTGAGCCTTGATTTATTCTCTAAAAAGGAGGGGGTTCCTAATGGCCTGCTAATCCTTAAATCCTTTTGTTTAAAGGACAGAGTATCAGAGATATTTTGCTGCTCTCCAATAACCACGGTTATTAACCGCCACATAAAGGCCAGTGATATAAAATCCACAATTTCCCATGATGTTTTCCTTTGGAGCAGAACTCAGGATGTGAACTCAGCTCTGCTCCAGCACTGCCAGTGGAGTGGAGATTTTAATTAAGTGCATCACTTGATGAAAGGCAGGATGCAAAACAACCCTGAGCAAATGTCGCAGTCCTTGGTCGGGCTGGGACACCCTCTTGGGGAGGAGGCCAAAGCACTGCCTGAAGAGTTGTTAGAATGCAAGTTTTAGATGCTAAAATAAGAATATATGAAAAGTTCTTCTGGATTAGCCCAGTGGCCCACCCAGCAGCCTGCCCTGCCTTTGGCAGTGACAAAGCATGGGTTATTTAAGGATATCATGAGATCCAGACCCGTTCTAGAGACTCCCAGAATCATTTAGGTTCAGAAATCCATCCACAACCAGCGAGCCCAACCTCCCCCAGCACAGCCAAGGCCAGCCCTCACCCATGTCCCCAAGGGCCACATCCACACAGCTTTTAAATCCCTCCAGGAATGGGGACTCTGCCACTTCCTGACACACAAACTGACTCTCAAGATCATTAAAACATCAATTCACCCCTCCCTCAAAAAAATGGTGAGAGTATTTTGCTTTGAATCAACCCAGACTGGCCTGGGATAAAACAAATTAAAATTAGAGCTTGCTAGGTAAAAAATCCCAATTACTTGAAAAGATTCTTTCAAAGTGTGACCCCCACAGCCACCCCAGGCACTGTCCCTGTCGTGGATTTTCATGGTTGCTTCCACGTGAAAGGGACTGGATTTGCCATGTTTGATATTCCTGAAGACACAGATATTCAAGGGAAAACTGTAAAAACTTATTATAACCCAGCAAAGAGACCCAGGGTCAAGGAAACAACACAAGAATGCAATAAAATAGAGTGAGAATTAAATTACTGCAAGCAATTTCTGCATCTCAAGAACTGATGTAATGACAAAATCATAGGCATGCACCAGTATTACACAGAAGTTAAGACTGATAATACATCTTCATCTTTAATTTCTCTTAGATTTACTCATCTAAATGAGCAAACACTTGGAATTTGGCCCAGATCGGGATTTCAAGCCAAGAAAACCTCAGGCTGTGGAGATCAGTGGCTCTCAGCTGTGCATTTTGAATCCTGCAGGAGATGTGGAGGTTGAGAAAGATGAGGAGCCCTCTCCCAAAATTCCTTCCAGTCTTCATTCTCAGACTTCTCTCATTTCCTCTCTCTTTGTTCTCCTCTTCCCCATTCCCCACCCCCAGGTGCCTCTCCTCAAACCAACACCAAGGCTGGGATGAGTGAGGCCCTGAGGATGAGGATGAGGATGAGGATGAGGATGAGGATGAGGATGAGGATGAGGTGGGGAGGGGGCAGAAGGATGTTCCTGGTGGGGATTTGGGGCTTGGCTCCACTCAGAGAGGGGCAATAGGGGCAGGGTTATCACCCAGCCAGCCAGGCCCCCGGGGCTGGGGATGTCTTCCAGGAGGAGAAAAGTTACAGGATGAACTCCAGAGAGAAAACAGACTTAAAATTAAGTTTGGGGTTTCAAGAAGAAGGAGTGGGTGAGCTTGTTTTATTGGGTAATATCTGAAAGCCTGCAGGGCTGGAGGGCTAAAATATGTGCTGCTCCTTTCCTTGACAAATGGTTCATATTTCCTTCAGAGTTGAGTTTCTGCCAACAGTTCCTGTACCACAGGGTTAAACTTCAAAACACAGAGCAGGAAAAAATGTTTTTTTGGTGGTTCCTCAAAGACCTATAAAACACAGGCCAAGATCCACCCATGAATCAAGTCCTTGAGTACTTTGTTCCTCTGAAAATTCATCTCATATCTGCACAGACCTGGGCTTGAACACAGCCGTGGGAGCCATTGCTATCATTTGATAACTAATGATAAGCCTTTCATTCCCAGCAGGGATTGAGAGGATCAAGTGTAAAATGGGTTCCTGAGGATGCTGATTTGAACCCTAACCTGATTCCTGACCCCAGACCAGCAGAGCCCGGTGATTCACAGCTCACAACACTCAAGATAAGCCTTTTGTCTTTGGAGAGATGGCTTTAATCTTAACTGCAGGGTTTTGTGGTCAGCCCTGGAAACAGCTCTTAAGCCTGGAGCTGTGCTGGTCCTGTTGTCCCTTGGGGTCACCCCAGGGGACTGACACAGCCATCAGCCCTCGTCCTGCATGGCTGAACCCACAGCCAGCCCCTCCAAGCTGCACATCCCTGCCAGCACAGGTGGCTCTGGTCCTTGTGATGTCCCACAGCCCTTCCTGGGAGCTCCAGGTCCAGCCCTTCCATCTCCTCCTGGGACCTCCCCTGTCCCTGCCCACTGCCACCACTGCCCCGAGTGTCACACTCCAGCCCAAGCCCTCCCTCCCCGGGACTGCCCAGGCTCCCTCAGCCCAGCCCTGTGACCCCCAGGCCCCCATTTCAAACCCCAAATCCCACTGGCCAAAGCTGTGATTCCCTGGCCCACATCCATGCCAGAGCCAGCTACCAGCAACTGCTCCCTCTGCAGACAGCCCCAAATTAATCCCTGTGGCCCCAAGACTAAACATCACCCACCTGTGTGTGACTGTTCCTAAATGAAATGCATCCGAATTCACAGAGCACTCTTCAATAAATGCCTTCCCTGCTTTTGTGGTATTTTTACAACCTGCATCTCAAGTGCCTTTCTAGTGCATCATCCCATATATAATGAAGAAATACCAGACACGGATATAACACTGGAACAGATGCTCCTACCACCCAAATGAATAATTTCAACATTAATTCAAAAATCTTTAGAGCAGTCAGGATGCCAACATGCAAAGGATTATCAGCCAAGGGAAGAGAAATTAAATGTATGCAGGTAAAGGCAAATTTGTTTTTCATCAGCACCACAAACTGAGCTGGGTTCCTGTAGGTCAAATCTGTAGCAAGTGTTTCTTACAAGAAAAAAGGTGGAGGTTTTATCTCAGACTTACATTTTGATATCCAAAGCTAATTCCTGTAAATGCCATTAGTTTTGGTGCCCTAACTAAATTAATCCCAGTTCACATTCGGTAATCAAACCTTTTCCATCAGATGCTGGCAGCTAAACAGGCAATCAAGTGCCATAGCTGACTTGTCTCGGGGTTTGAAGCTGGGGAGGATGGAGCCCTCCTGGAGCCAGCCGGGTGCCTGATGGAGGAGCTCCCCAAAATCCCTCAGCCAACACGTCTGGGAAGCCCAGCACTGATCCCCTTCCAGCAGGCTGCTTCTGCCTCACTCAGACTTCCCAGAAGATTATCACACTCAGATTTCTCTGAAGTCATCTTTTCCTTCTCCAGATCAGATAAAAAGCCCAGACAGGAATCCAGGGACTGGATGTGCCGCTTCCAAAGGATGCAAATTTTCCTCTCCTTATCACCCTTTGTACAAAACTATCATTAGCTGCCCATTATCCCAACACAAAGAGGAAGAATTCCTGCCAGGTGCTTCAGTGGGCTCATGTTAGATCCAGGGAGAAAGGATTTCATCAACCCAAAAGGACGGATTTGGGTTTTATCCAGATTTGGGTTTTATCCGTGGTGTCTCAGCTCAAGGCACAGCCCTTCCATTGCTGTCCCAGCTGCCTCCCCTCCATTCCAGACAAGTTTCTTCATCCCAGTAATCTGCAGAATGATCCAAGCTCTGGAGAAGAGGCACAAGGACACTCCCTGCCCTTGGTGTTTGATGGGGATAAGACCTGCAAAACTGTTTTTGGTTATTGGCTGCTGTCAATCAACGACAGCCCCAATTACAAGGACGGCAAAGAGAGCACGTGGACACCAATAAATTTACAGGGATTGATTTTCACATCCCAGCACAGCAATAATACAAACTCCCATTCAAGGAGACCTTATTAACCAGCCAGGCTATGCAGCAGTAAAACATGAAATTGCACTGAACAGGAATGTAATCCCCACGGACCTTCTCCTTCCCCACAAAATTTTAGTTCAACATTGATTTCTTTATGTTGAACAAACACATCATGAGGCTGAAATGAGATAGGTGGATTCATCCTGAGCCTTTTTCTGCTAAGAAAAAAAAGGTAGGAACAAGGTGAGAGAGCCCTGTAATTACTGCTCCAGGATTCATTTCATTCATTTGCAATGCAGCTCCCTCCTGGCCTCACAGACACACCACAGCATCAGCTTGGCTTGCTCCACCTCCAGTGGGGCAGCCAGTTTCAGGATATGAAACTGGAATGAACTGGAAGTTGAGAACCTGCAGTTTTTATTGCTGAAGTTACCTGGTTTTGCTCAGTATCTCTTGCCTCTCATCTTTCCTCACAGCATCACCACAGGAACAGCTCTTGGTACAGGGGGAGAGCGAACTGGAGGAAGAAAAGGGCCGTGGTTTCCACCCACAAAATCCTGAGCAAAAGCTGGAACATCACATTTGTCAGCAGTTTTGTGCCATTCTGCTGCAGCACTGAGCTGGAGCCCCACAGGTCCTGTCGGGGCAGGGAGGATGAGCCACCTCGCTGGTTCTCAGGGACAACAAAATGCACTCAGGTCCCACTTACTGCTCAGCTCCTGCCTGCCTTTAAATCTGCCCAAATATCAGTGGTCACTGAGGAGGAGGATGGGGAGAGTGAAGCCCAAGGGGTCACATCCTGCCAGCACTGCTGCTCCAGCTGCTGCACATCTTCCAGCACAGACTGACTGCAGTGAGACAGGTCCCCAGGCTTTTGTTCTGTGTTTTATACAACAGAGAGGAAATTCATCAGGAAAAAGAAAAGCAGCAAAGCCTGGAAAGCACCAGCCATTTCTAACCTGAGTGACAAAGGCTGAGCACTGTGAGTCCTGGAGCACCACCAGTGAGAACGGGGACAAAACACAGACGAGCTGGTGGCCCCGGAGCAGCCTTGGTGTCCCTGAAGGGTCATCTTGCTGGGTCTGAAATTGGATGGGTTTCAAACCATGTTTACCTCATTCTGCAATTCCAATTACTGCAAATTCTAGAGCAGGCAAAGCCTTTTTATTATTGCTGCCCAAGCACAGCCCCAGCTCACTGAGACACTGCGCTGCCAGTTGAACCAACAAACCCAGCTGGGCAGGAAACACTGCCAGGACGTGGCTCCTGCTCTCCCAGCACCTTCCCACCCCTGGCCAAGGCAGGAGAGATCCCATCCTGCCCCTCCTGCCCACAGCATCCCCAGCAGAGCCCCTTTCTGCAGGCTCTGGGGGTGTTTGTGGGCACAGTCAGGGCTTTTCCCCCTTTCAGAATTGAGCCAGGCCAGAGATCAGACCTCACCAGCACAGCACCCCTCTGTACCAGAGGGAACAGGCTTTATTTTAAGTAGAGCAATCCTTTCTTTTGTCACTGAAGTGGAGTTTTAAAATGTCTCTCTTGTAAATGTGCCAAAAATAAGAGCATAATTTATTCATTTCCTCTATGTGCATTTTGTTCCTGGTTATCTTTCCAACTCCTTGACTGCTGTGAAAAGTTAAAAAAGGGAAGAAAAGGAAAAAAGCACCTCTAAAGGTTAAAACTTTGAGCCAATTTCAACTTCAACATACATTAGAGCAGTGTATTTTTCATTCATTCCTCCTGGTGACATTTCAAGCTTTGTTACAAATCAATCAGCATTTCCAAAAGCATTTGGAGAAGCAGGAAACTACAGTGGCTACAAATCCTACAACATCTATTATTCTTGCTATTTCACTCGTTTGGGTGAAAAACATTTCAAAGGTTATTTTAAAAGAAGCAAAGATTTCTCTGAAGTTTCATGACAGACAAAAGATTTCTGTGCAATGTTCCAACAGCAGAATAAACTTTAGCAATATACACAGAATTTATTTCATCATGAATTTGGTCAAGCATTCAAAAGGATGGAGCCTGGAAGAGAGGGAGGAGATACAAATAATACAACTCTGTAGGATGTGGAAATACTGGGAAATAGGGAACGCACCTAAAAGTCATAAAAGACAGATTTAAGGTGGAGGTTGTGAAGCTTCCTTCAGCGTGGTATTTATCACCCAAGGCCACAGAATCATTAAGATGAGAGGACCTTCAAGATCATCAAATCCAACCTTCACACCACATCTCAAAGTGCTGCATCTGCTTTTTGAACACTTCCAGTGAAGTGACTCCAGCACTGCCCTGGGCAGCCCAATATTATATTCCAATATAATATAAATATATTATATTCCAATGCTCAACCCCTCTTTCAGTGAAGAACTTTTTCCTGATACCCAACCTTCTGCAGTGCAACTTCAAACCAAATTTATTCCAGCTCCCAGGAAGGAGCACCTCAGCTCCTGACAGCAAGGTTGTCAGCCCAGTGTTGTGCCAGGAGTGTTCCCAATCCAAGAGGATCGGTTCCCTTGGAAATCCAAGAGGGCTGTTTTACCTTCCCAGAGCCCCAGGGGCGGTGGCAGGTGTCCAGCAGCCCTGGAGAATGGGAAAAGCCCTCCCCAAATGACACATCTCCTGGTTTTCCCCACCTCCAGACAAGCAGAAGGGATCACACTGTGCCAGCCTGGCCAGCGTGTGCGGGGAGGACAGAGGTGCCACACGATGGATCGGCTCCAGCTCTGTCACCTCTGCTTTCCATCACGCCAAAGGAGGAGGAAAATCTGGGCTTCAGAGTGACATTATTCTCTGTCTGGAGTCTGGGGAGCACCAGGGATGAGTCTGAGAAGATCCTTTTCCATGAGTGATAAGCAGCTCTTCCTCATTTCCCGCTTGCTGCCGCGCTTCCCAAGCCAGGCTGGGATAAAGCCCCTGGCTGGAGGTGGGTAACGAGGTGACACCAGCTCACACAGCAGTGCTTGGAGCTGAAAAATGGGAATTCTGGACTCTATTGTCCAAGGGCCACCAGCCCTGTGGCAGCTCCTTCAGCCCCTGCCCCAGGGGTTTTCAAACACTCCCTGAGGAGGGAATGCAGACAGGTATTGCTGTGGAAATCAAAAATGCTGCCAGCGTTCTGTAACCTGTGCAAATAGATCTTCTCATGTCCCAGGATGTCTTATCCTCTTATCCAAATGCAAATGAGAAAGAAATTCCACTCTTCACCTCATGACTTGACAGGAGGGTCTCCCTGAGCCTTTTGGCACTTTAGTCTCTGTGTAAATCACTTAAAATCAATTCTAACTCCATTTTCCTTTGCAGAATTCATCCATGCAGGAATGAATAGAGTAAAACTTGCCATCAAACTTTGCTCAATCACACTCTGACAAATTTAAATTAAAGCCCCTTTTGGTAATACCTTTGCCTGTGATTCTTTAGGCGACGTAAGTCACTCATGTGTGACACAGGGTATGGGCAGAGCTGAAGCAGCTCCACCATCAGCAGTGGTAAAATAATAATTCATGGTCAGGAGATAAACTAGAAATGAATCCCCATTTAAAAACTCTGCACAGATGCCTCTAGCAGGTTCCTGCTTGTCTTTATGGTTTTGTCAGAGCTATTTCTGTTCCAGGATGTTATATTTGTAATATTTTTTTTTATTATGTAGGAAACAGCTTATTTGATCAATTTGCCCTATTTTTCTGTTCATGAATTTAGTGGGAGGTTAATCATTTCCCTGGGTTTACTAGAAATTACCTGCCAGATATAATTGCAGTAAATAAAACTTGCTCTGGAGCTCAGGCTTGTGTGGCTCAAAACAAATGCCTGCAATTACTGCGTTTGTGGAGCATGAGCTCAGGAGAGCAGGAACACAGGGAAGGAAATTAGTCTGGGGTCTTAAAAGGCACCTAAGGACTGCAAGTGCGTGTTCCCTGGCAGCTGGTCAGCAAATCCTCAGGGATATTCTGCTAAAAGCTGCCCTGGAGAGGCAGCAGTGGCTGTGCTGTGCAGAGGGCAGTGCCCTGTGCCTGCTCCCTGCACATCCCAGGCTGCTGGGGCAGCAGGGATGTGACCCCCAGGCCTCCAAAATGCTCTCAGCAGTTGCTCAGTGCCCCTTGATCCATCCCACACGCAGCAAAGTTCTGATATTTCCTTTAAATTTACTCTTTTCTGTCATAGCTTGAGCTGCCTCTGACACGTTGTTAATTTGGGTGCCCTCTCCTCCACTTGTTGACAGCTCTGTCTCACACAGACATGACTGAAAAATACTCAGGTCATGCACAAATCCTGTGTGTGACCTGCAGGGAGGGCTGGGGGCACCCCTGGCGCCCAGAAATCCGAGGGAAAAGCTGCATTTGTGCCTCAAGACCCTGGGATCAGCTCTGATGTGTGGGGGCAGGAATGGATAATGAGGAATTTTTGCTTATTAAGAAAAGGATTTATTTTGGAAACGTGCCCCTGCATTTCTCTCAACACTGAACAGTAAAATGCACACACGAGGAGGGCAATTTCCTACAAGTCCCAGTATGCAATTAAAAAAAAAAAAAAAAGTCCTCTTTAGTGTTATTCCTAATAAATACTGCTTTTAGACGCTGAGCAGAATGCCTGGGAAATACTCTGGGTTCTTTATTGGCTTCCTAAAGAAAAAGCCTCCAAATCTATCCCTCAGCAAGAGCCATCTCTGAGGTTACACATCCCTGCACTCCCATTGCAATAATCCCTTTCACATTAAAAAATAATGAGCTTCATCTCATTTGCAGATTCTTAAAAGCACCGAATCCTGTGGTCACTTGGCAATAGGAACGCACATCTCATAAATAGTAAATGAAAACAGAGCTCTCTTACCTTCCCCCAGAAGCAGGGCTGAAAGCTGGGCAGTCCCACAGGGAAAGAGATTCCTTTCAGGAGGCTTTCATTCCGGAATGGCTGAAATTCCTGCCCAGGGAGGCTTGTTTGGGGGAAGACAGAGGATTCCCATGGCCATGTGAAATGTTTGTTTCACTATTCCTATCTCGATAAACATCTGTATCAACGTGATTCTTTCCTGTAGTGGAGAAGTGCCAGAGCTCCTGGTAAAACCCAAATCAGTCATTTTTATGGGGAACCTGCACAAATGCCTGTTTCACCAAAGAGGAAATTTGGGAAGCATCTACAGCTAAGCAGAACAGAGCAGCTCGCTGAAATGGGTGCCTAAAGGCAGCTGCAACCAGAGAAATGAGATCTATAATACAAGGCCTTGCCAAAAAATAGACTACTCTGTTTTCCCCCTTTCTTCCTAATATACTTGTGCACTTTCTGTTGTAATAAAACCTCCCTAGAACAGGCAGTCCCTCATTATGGATGTGTGTGTTGTGCCAAAGCCGTGGTCCAGCACTGAGGTTACTGCAATAATGTGCTCGAGACATCAAGAATAAACCTTTTTTTTTTTTTTTTAATAAATCCATAAGTCTAAAAGGCCTTCAAAATTTAGTATATATGAAACCAACTCAATTTTATAGGAGCAGGGTGTATAGGAGCTGCTCTTGCAGCCATCTCATCATTCCTCAGCGAGGGATAATGTTCTGTTAAGTTCTAGTAAATGCTTTAAAGTACACAGGAAACTCACTGATATTTTACCATCCTGTTGGGTTTCACCTTGGCCTGTGCTCTGGCATTCCTCACCTACACCCAGGTCTCCTGTTGGCTTCCTTGAGTGGAGGAAGTCATTAATAATGACTAATTAATTTCCAGGTCAGACCAGAGGGGTTTGGTGTAGGATTTTGACGAGCACCTGATTGTGGGTGCTCGGTGACCCTGCTGGGATGAAGGACAGCCACCCCCATGGCCCAGCACACAAAGACAGAGGCTCCTTGGCCAGCAGCCTCCTCTGGGCTCAGAGATTCCATCAGGATGCCACAGGCAGCAGGCCAGGGGGAGGCAGCTCTGCTCAGCCACCCCCACGAGCATCAACAGCACGAGGCCACAGCTCCATCCTGCACATAAAAACCTTTACATGTATTTTGATGACTGCCAGGGTTGGGTGGGCAGCCAGGCTCAGATTGGTAACTCAAAATCTCTGGGTTCAGCTCTCAGCCCTGGCACAAACTTCTGAAGTTGGTGAAATACATTTTCTGCTCTTAGTTCTCCTTAGGCCAGGTGCCCAGGGAAGCTGCTCCATCCCTGGAAGTGTCCAAGGCCAGGTTGGGCAGGCCTTGGAGCCACCCAGCACCATGGAAGGTGTCCCTGCCCATGGCAGGGGGTGGAATGAGATGGTTTTTGAGGTTCCTCCCAACCCAAACCTTTCCATGATCCAACATCAGCCTCTGCCACCAACGGGGATGGTGCGATGCTGAAACGCAGCATAACCATCACTGATGGACTGTGAAGTGTCTCTGTCCCTTTGAATAAAAAAAAAACCCTCAACAAAGCTTGGAGCGGTGCAGGAGCTGGAGGGGCTGTAGGAAGCTGTGGATAGCCAGGGCAGAGGGGATCTGGGGCTGGCAGAGCAGGCAGGGGCTCCAAGGGCTCCTCTCCTCCAGGATTCAGCATCACAGCTCTGCTCTCTGCACCCATTCCTGGAACATTATCTGAAAGCAGCACATTCCCTTTGATTGACTTTACCTCATGGAAAAACACCTTCTAAGAGTGGCAGCTGCTTTTACAGAATACTTGTATTTATTTAGTAAAATAATTGGAAATCTGTTTTTTGGTTGGGTACAAAGTCATTTCCTAAGGCCCAGGCCTTTAAAGTGGGATGAGAACAGCCCCAGAACCTGTCAGTCTCTCACAGTTTCTACTGGAAGGAGCAGCACAAAAATGAACCATTGTTTTAAATTATTATGGCTGAAAGAACCCATATTTTTGTTGTCAAAATCTTAAATTGACTCTGCCACAAGGCTCCATATGTTCTCTTGCCCTAGATTAAAAGATCAGATAAATTCTAATTTATCCAGTTGGGGCTGTGTCCCTGCAGCTGCCCTTTTGGAAGAGCTGTGCTCCAGCCTGGGAGCTGCTCTGGCAGAGCTGCCAGGAAATCACACGGAGCATTTGCAGGGCAAGAGAGGAAGAGGCAGCTCAAAGGCTTTGTCCTCCATGGTCAATAACACGGGGAAGAGGTTGTGCACATGTTAATTAGCTCCAATTTGCAGCCTGAACTGTATAAATAGCAGTTTAATAACCTTGGCTGGTGAGAGAGGAGTGCTGGGAGCAGGGGGATGGATGGGGAGGGCGTGCAGGCACCAGCCTGTCCCGCTCCAGGGGCAAAGCCCTGTTGCACTTCTGCTGCCTGGACAATAAAACCTCTGCTTCCAACAGAACTGAGCTGCACTCAGCATGTCAGAAGAGCCCATCAATGCAATGGATTGCATTGGAGATGCAATGGGGAGCAGGAGAATCACAGAATCATGAAATCCCAGAATGGTTGGGTTGGGAGGACCCCAAATCCCACCCAGTGTCCCCCAGCCATGGCAGGGACACCTCCCACTGTCCCAGGTGCTCCAGCCCTGTCCAGCCTGGCCTTGGGCACTGCCAGGATGGAGCAGCCACAGCTTCTCTGGACAACAAGAGAGAAACAAACAATTTCTGACCTTTCTGGCTCAGCACTCGATAACCCAAAGGCTTGGGGTGCCCCGAATGCCACCCTAAGGCAGTGAAGAGCCTCAGGCTGAGGCTCTGAGATTCCCTTTGGGAGGAAACTGTTGCTGCTGCTCACACAGATCTCTCACACAGGGACAGCACTGAACTGACTGCAGAGTGCATCTTCAAACATTCCCTCTCAAAATCCAGGTGTAAGGAGGAGAAAATTCCTACAAACCGCGATTTCCCCCAAAGGCCAGGAGCATGGCAGTGCCTCGCTGTCGCCGCTGCTGCCACAGCCCTCCTCCAGCTCTTCCACTCCATCCATCCTCACCCTGGTGGCCCAAACAAGTGCCCAACTCCCAGGGCTCCCTCTCTTCCAGCCAGGGAGGGTGCAGCTCAGCTGGTGCTCCAGAACATTCCAGATGCCCTCGGGACATTCCCTACTCTCTAAGCAGGTTCCCAGTGTTCACTCAGGGAAAGAACAACGTGAGGAAAATGAGAAAATCCAAGGTGTGAGATCAGGTGTTGTCCACCTGAAGTACACAATTCAGATTTATGCCACCACTCCTGTGGCACCTGCTCTTCACAGGAACAATCCAGCACAGCTTTTCCAGGTGATTTTAATTTCCATGGAGAATGGTTTGGGTTGGACCTTTCAGATCACCTCTCTCCAGCCCCCTGCCATGAGCAGGGACATTTTCCTCTGACTAATTAGAAGATTACTCATATCAAGACACCACATCCAACGAGGTTTGTGATACTCAGCTGAGTATTGATAATTTATTTGTGTTTATGTAGGACACCCAGCACTAACATTGACATTTCTAATGTGTTTGGAGCATTAGACAAACAGAGGGATTTTTGCCTGCTTAGCATTACACATTATGCATCTGTCCTACACTGTGCCAGCTTTCCCTGCCGCTGGATTTTCACAGTGGTAGGAAATAACAGGGATAAAGGGATTAAAAAGCAATGATTTTCAGTAAAGCCTTATAGGACATGTCTGCTATGATCTCAGCTTACTTGTCTTCTCTACACCAGCAAAACACTCTCATAGTAGACAGATTTATGGCTTAAATGCAGACAAGTGTGTAAAATAAATATTTTGCTTATAGCTTCCACACACTTTCAAACATTCCCTGTGATTATAATGGCTTCTGAAGTCTCTTTCCAACGGGGTGATCTGCAGTTCAGAAGTTAAAATCAGGGCCCTCCTCTGGCCTCAGTGCCAGCTAAAGGTCCTGATTGAAGTGTGGTGTTTAGCAATTCCAAATAATTGTATCCAGCCTTCAAACATGCCACTCTTTGTCACAGCTGCCACAGAAGGTCAAATAGAATTTAAATTCTGTTTATCTTTGTATTAATGGAGCTCCAGTTCAGGCTGTGCCATGTGAAATAGAGCTCTCAGAGCAGTGGCTGTGCTTCCTCCCAGGGAGAAGGGGCACGGGGGCAGTGGGCACTGAGGGGCTGCATCCACAGCAGGTGAGAGTGGGAAAAGCAAAGCCTGGGAACCCTCATTTCCCAGAGCAGGAACAGTTTCCCAGCTCAGCCCATGTGAGTGACAGACCCAAGGACTGAATCAGCACCTCCTGACTTGGAACTCCAGAGGGAAAGCTCCAGGTCCCTCCTGTGACAGCTCCCTGTGTGCCCACCCCAGCCCAGGGAGCTCCAGGAGCTGTCACCCACACACCCACACAGGGGACAAGCTCACAATTAAAATTACTTCTGTTAAAACAGACTTATCCCTGTACCTGCTACAGAAGAGTCCTGCCCCCCAATACACACACAATATATTCATTAACACATACAAGTCTCCAAATTCCCATTGTATCCATTGACCGTGAGCACAAGATTTTTGTTGCACATCACTGATTCCTTGAGTAAAATGGATTTACAGCAGCCTCTGATCCTTCCCCACACGTGGGAAGGACAAAGCAGTGCTTTACCTGCTTCACCTTCGTGCTGCTTTTTCCTGAGCACAAACCTTTGACCTTCACGCTGCTCTTTCCTGAGCACAGCCCTTGGTCTCAGAGTAGATGGAAGGCAATAAAGGATGGGCTTGGTGTGTTTGGTTTCTTAAACATGTCACCATGCAGCAAGCATGCAGTCAAGATATTAAATACATAAGTTTACATACTGCAGAGGAAATTCATTTATTTCACACCAAATCAGGAAACAATCCTCAAACCACAACCATTGAGATGCAAAATCCAATGTTAATGCCCAGAAACACTGAGCTAAAAAGATCTTAGTTTGCCTAAGGAACACTCAATTAGGGATTTCTCTCTACAGAGCAGATCTGTAGAGCTACAGATGTCAGCTCAAGTCCTCATCAGGTCCAGGAATTCCCAAGTTAATTTCACACTAAGAAGGTTTCAACAAACCAGACACGGGAAAAAAAATACCTAAAAAGAAACATTGAATTCATTGACATGGTCAAAATCCAGTGGAGAGCTAAGGGTGAGAAAAGAGGGCCAGGAGCTGCTTTTTGAGCTGGGCATATGGGAAGCAGCAGCTGAGGGGGTGGGAAGCAAGAACTCTCAGAAGGATTTGTAAATCCAGCTCTGAAAGCCGAGTTAAGCCCACACCTGTGAGAGCTGTCTGTGCAGCACCTCAGCTCCAGGATGGCTGGGAACAGCAGGGGCTGGGCTGGAGACAGGGCATCACTTCTGGTGTCTGCAGGTGCAAAGAAATGTTTCCATGGCTGTTCAGCCATCAGCACATGACAGGACTGGGGTGCACAGGAGCTTCGTGCTCCCTCTGTTATCACATTTACTCTTGCAATAAACACAAATGATGTGCTCCCAATGAAACTCCTCAATTGTCTTTAAGGAGCTTTGGCTTTCTAAGAAGCTTTGGGGGGTTCCTTGCAAAGTGATGAAATGGGATTAGAGTCCCTCCTAATGAAACATTCACACGACAGATCATTTGGGGAAAGAGACATCAACCACAAGGAAAAGCTTCCCAATTAATAATACATAAGAGAAGTGAGATGGAACAGTGTGTGAAATGACTGACCTGCTTTAGAAACACTGCTGGGTGTTATTTTAGCTCCTTACTATAGGATTCCCTACATGAAACCATCCAGATGTTCCCATCTGCCTCCACATTGTCCCCGCCAGGAAGGGTGACCCACAACAGCCTTTTCTCATGGAACACACACACAATTCCAGCAGTGATCCACGGGGGAGGATCTTCCCAGGGCGAAACAAAGCCTGAAATCCTGGCTCTGGAGCAGCCCTGCGGTGCTGGTGTGGCTGCTGCTCACACCCAGATGTTTGTGCAGCCCATGCACACACGAGCACAGCCCCAGTGCTGCACCTGCAATCACTCGCAGCACTTGTGCATGCAGTTATTCCACCCGCATGCATAATTGGGAGTGCATTATGCAAATAGCCAGTCATTGAGGTAATTGGTCATTGGCTTCCACAGTTGCTCGTGGGTAATTTGTGCTGTGCTGGTACCTTTCTGAATAAATCCAGCACATGCAGGCAATTCTGAAAATCAGCGTCCACATCCAAAACCTGAGTGAGGAGAAACCTCACCGGGTTCACCTGGCTGACAAAAAGTGTCAGCCACGCTGAGAAACTGCTGGCACAGCACACAAACTGCAATCCCTCTTTCTATGTTTAACTCACACATCAGTCTTCAGCAAGAGTCATACTTCTCAAAAAAATTCTGACTGTTCCAAACCGAGTTCACAGGCTTATTCCAATCTCCCAACCACCAGGACCTGCTGCTCTCTGGACAGAGCAAGATTTTTACCTCTCTTTTATTTCCAATGCTGCCCCTTCCCAGTTTGCATTTGTGGATAGAATGGCACACTAGGATCCCGTGGCACAGTTCAGGGAAATGGATTATGCACACACTCAGGATGTTAAGCAGCTTAATGGCAGGATGTCTGCTCCAGAGAGAAAAGGCAGGGACGTGCGTGACAGGTCACCCAGGGCTCTCTTGTTTTATTATTTAAGTTAGTTAGACCCTCTTAAAGGTTTAAAGGCCTGCTGCCCCGAATGCCAGGCACTGCACAGATCCAAACTAGGTCTGTCCCAGAGCTGCAGACAGGTCCGGGGCAGGACCAGGAGTGGGCAGGGAACAGCAGCAATGCCACACTCCTTTCACAGCACTTTAGGGACAGAGATGAACCAGGAAAGCAGCTGAAAGTAAACACAATGGAGGAATAAGGGGATGAAGCCAGAGGGCACAGGAGGAAAGATGAGAACAAAGAGGCAATCAAAATGCCCAAACAGTGGGAAATCTTTCCTGGGACCTTCTCTTTTAAGGCTGCTTGAGAAGGAATGTTTTGGAAGAGCACTCAGTTCTGCCCAGCAGGAAAGTGTTGGCAGAGGTTGTTCCTCAAGAAGTTCATGGAAGATGACAGAGAGGAAAATCCACCGTGCTTCTGCCCCAGTGCAAACCTTCCCCTAACTGCAGAGGTCCTGCAGCTCCTCCTGAGCTGCTGGTACCTCACAGCCTGGGGGAGAAAGCCTGGCTGAGCCATCAACTCCTTTGGCTCCTTCCTACACTAAAACACTCTTCTGCAGCCAGCAGGAATGAAAGATGTTTTAACTTCCATCTCAACCTTATTCTCATTCCTGGTGTTTTGATGTTGTGAAAACTGCCTAGAAATGAAGACACCAGCTTAAGACTGTAAAATTTTAATGCTTACTGTATTTCTCCTCCTTTTTTGTTTGCAGGGAGGTTTTAGGTCCATCAGGCCTTTTAAGGATGGATCTACTCCTAAGAAATTGAAAATAAATTCCCTGCCCTGAAACAAAGATCTGAAGCCTGGATTTTCCAAGATGCATCTGCTGTTGCACTATTTCCTCATCAGGAGTAAGTGATAGATGGGAAAGGAACATCCAGACAGATGAGAACAGCCCCTGTGAAAGGAAAAGTGTCCTTTTGGACAACATTGATGAGTTCCTTCTGAAAATTCAATTTCCTTATGTATGAAAAACTTCACTTTTTCTGTTACCCAAGTGACCTTCTGGGCTCTCAGAAAAAAACTCATCGCCTCAGGAAGAAATCTGAAGCATTAACTGCAAACCGTGTTTGCTACGTGTTTAACTCATTGTTAACAAGTATTGAAAAGTGTTAAACCAATCTTTAAAAGAATTTCCTGAGAAGGCACCACTCCAGGACATGCCTGGAGAAGGTGCTGGACAGCAGGGCCTTTTCACCCAGGCTGTGCTCAGCAAACTCAGCCCAAGGGATTGTAACTCTTTGTTACAAGCAGGAGAGTGAAGAATATCCCGTGTGCTTTTGGGGTGTCTGTCAATAAAAGCATCACAGGTGCCTGTTGAGGAACACAGAATTTCCACGATCTTAATGCAGGGCACAGGGATGAGGCAGCACAGCACCATCCTGCCACAGGTTTCCTTTCTGTTGGTTAAGTGAATGATGAAAAATCAGGAAATAAAGGTTTTATGGTAAGAAGAAAAGCTGATTTTTGTATCACTGCCACAGCTCTAGCCACAAGCTCCTTGTCTAGCACAAACTAAAACTGTACCTAAGATCTGAGGTGAGGATTCAGCCAGGGTGCCCTGGGAACTCGGCCAGAGAAGTGGGTGAAGACCAAGGTCAGGAGGAGTAAATGTGGGGAAATGTGTAAATCAATAATTTCAGACTCAGAGAAGGGGAAATAGAGACAAGACAGAAAACCAGGAGAGAACAGGAAAGGGAATGTATCATAGGGCTGACACAGCTTTAAATCCTCCAGTTTCAGGCTCAAATGACTCTTATGGTTCACAGAATCCCTGGAGTGGGAAGGGACCCATGGGGATCACCCAGTCCTGACCTGCACAGACACCCCAACAATGGAGGGAGGGAGGGAGGGAAGGAAGGAAGTGGCGGAAGGAAGGAAGTGGCGGAAGGAAGGAAGTGGCGGAAGGAAGGAAGTGGCGGAAGGAAGGAAGTGGCGGAAGGAAGGAAGGAAGGAAGGAAGGAAGGAAGGAAGGAAGGAAGGAAGGAAGGAAGGAAGTGGCGGAAGGAAGGAAGTGGCGGAAGGAAGGAAGTGGCGGAAGGAAGGAAGTGGCGGAAGGAAGGAAGTGGCGGAAGGAAGGAAGGAAGGAAGGAAGGAAGGAAGGAAGGAAGGAAGGAAGGAAGGAAGGAAGGAAGTGGCGGAAGGAAGGAAGTGGCGGAAGGAAGGAAGTGGCGGAAGGAAGGAAGGAAGGAAGGAAGGAAGGAAGGAAGGAAGGAAGGAAGGAAGGAAGGAAGGAAGGAAGGAAGGAAGGAAGGAAGGAAGGAAGGAAGGAAGGAAGGAAGGAAGGAAGGAAGGAAGGAAGGAAGGAAGGAAGGAAGTGGCGGAAGGAAGGAAGGAAGTGGCGGAAGGAAGGAAGGAAGTGGCGGAAGGAAGGAAGGAAGTGGCGGAAGGAAGTGGCGGAAGGAAGTGGCGGAAGGAAGGAAGTGGCGGAAGGAAGTGGCGGAAGGAAGGAAGTGGCGGAAGGAAGTGGCGGAAGGAAGGAAGGAAGTGGCGGAAGGAAGGAAGTGGCGGAAGGAAGGAAGTGGCGGAAGGAAGGAAGTGGCGGAAGGAAGGAAGTGGCGGAAGGAAGGAAGGAAGGAAGGAAGGAAGGAAGGAAGGAAGGAAGTGGCGGAAGGAAGGAAGTGGCGGAAGGAAGGAAGTGGCGGAAGGAAGTGGCGGAAGGAAGGAAGGAAGGAAGGAAGGAAGGAAGGAAGGAAGGAAGGAAGGAAGGAAGGAAGGAAGGAAGGAAGGAAGGAAGGAAGGAAGGAAGGAAGGAAGGAAGGAAGTGGCGGAAGGAAGGAAGGAAGTGGCGGAAGGAAGGAAGGAAGTGGCGGAAGGAAGGAAGGAAGTGGCGGAAGGAAGTGGCGGAAGGAAGTGGCGGAAGGAAGGAAGTGGCGGAAGGAAGGAAGTGGCGGAAGGAAGGAAGTGGCGGAAGGAAGGAAGTGGCGGAAGGAAGGAAGGAAGGAAGGAAGGAAGGAAGGAAGGAAGGAAGGAAGGAAGGAAGGAAGGAAGGAAGGAAGGAAGGAAGGAAGGAAGGAAGGAAGGAAGGAAGGAAGGAAGGAAGGAAGGAAGGAAGGAAGGATGGATGGATGGATGGATGGATGGATGGATCCGAGCGATGCTCCGGCTGCCCCGTGCGCACACCGATGGTGGGGGCGGGGTCTGTCGGGGGCGGGTCCATCCCCAGCCCCGCCCCGGTGCCGGTGCCGCGCTCGGTGCAGCCAATGGGAGCGGGGCCCATCAGCTGACCCGCGGCGCCTTCCCAGGTGCGCGCCGGCGGCGGCTCAGAGCGGGCGGCACCGGCCCCGGCAGCGCTCCCGCTGTCCTGGGGGCGGGCAGCAGGCACGGAGCGACCGGTCCGGCCATCCACCCATCCATCCCTCCACCCACCCATCCATCCATCCCTCCATCCGTCCCATCCGTCCCATCCATCGCTCCCCGCATCCCGGCGCGGTGGCTCGGCGGCGGCAGCAGCGGATGTGCAGCCCCGGGGGACACCCGCGGCAGCGCCCGGCCGGCGGTGAGTGCGTCCGCCGGGCTCGGGGGAGGGAGCGGAGGCTGCGGGAGCGCCGCGGGTGCCAGGGCTCCGCTCCGGGCTGCCATGCGGTGATGTGCGGGGAGGGAGCAAAGTTTGCGGCGGTGGCCGCGCCCCCGGTGCCCCCCGGGGGAGTCCCCCGGGCTGCGGGGTCTCGGTGGCTCCGCGTCGGGACCGCCCCGGGGCTGCGGCCGCCTCGCACCTCCGGGGCTGCGGGCTTTCGGCTGCAGCATCGCTCTCTCCTCCTCCTCCTCCTCCTCCTGTGTCGGGTGCGCCGCTGTTCCCCGGGCCGGTTTGCGGTAAATCGGGGGTTCTGGGGGGGAATCGGCGGTCCCGGGTGCCGGCGGTGGGCGCGGGGCCGGCGGTGCGGCAGCGCTGCCCGCGTCCCCCATTTGCATGCGAATGGGAGCGGATCCCGGCAGATGTCCTGCCTCATCCATTCACCCGGAGGAATGCGAGGAGACAAGGAGCCTTCAGTGTGACAATGGCCCTTCAGAAAGCGGCATAAAGGCGCAGTGTGAGCGGGGCCGGGCTCCGCCGCCCTCCTCCCGCGGCCGCGGCTTTGTGCGCGGGGCGCTGCGGGCGGAGCGGCCGCTCCGCACCGGGGGCTGCGGGACCGGCCCGGGGATGCTCCGCGGGCTCTTCGGGAAGTGTGCTGCCCCAAAGGTGCGGGGAGAAGCTCCGGGCAGCGGCAGCGCTTTACCCCGGGACTGCGGGTCCCGGCTCTGGGGCCGCGGGCGGACAAAGGGGCCGGCCCCGCTGCCGCCCCTTTGTCGCCCCTGTCAAAAGGCCCTTTGAGCTTGGGGCCGGCCCCCGTTCCCTGCGAGAGCAGGGACGGCAGCGAGGCGCATTGTGCCGGCGGCTCAGCCCTGCCGGGGCCGCACAACAGATGTTCGCCTGCGATTTTCGCTCTCCCTCAAGTTAATTCTCTCCCCCGGTGCTGGCTCGGTGCGCATTTCCCACCAGGCGACGGAAGGGAAAGTAACAGAATTAAACTCAAAGCAGGCAATAATGTTGTCCAAAGGTGAGAGATCACACGCAGTGTGCTTCTGTTCTTGTCCTGGAGCTGTGCGACAGCTCCCAAGTAAAGAGCCCCTTCAATAAAAACTCGTTTGGAAGCCTTTAAATCTTTTCCTTACAAACTTAAAGGGTCCCTATAAAAGGAAGCCGGTATTTCTGAACAAGAAAATAAACCTGTTCTGGCCAGTAGCTCAGATGTACCCACAGGGACATCACAGAGCTTTGAATGAGCAGAGGCACACCCAACAACAGCCCCGCTGTTGTCCAAAGGATCCGACCAAACTGTGTCCCAAAGTCTTGCAAGTCAGAATTAATTTAAGAGATGGACACACTGAGAGGGACAGAGCCGTGCACGAAGCATCCCAGATGGGAGTAGTGAAGAGAGGCAGGATGGTTCTGCCTGGGGCAGAGCACAGCCCCTGGTGTCCCTGTCCCTCTGCCCTGCAGCCTCTGTTGTGCCACTGCTCTGGGACAACAGCTCCACTTTAACTTTAACCTCGGCAGTTAAAAGTTACCTGCACAACATTTTATGTAGTCCATATAAAATGATCTCTCCCAGTGGGCACTTTGGACTTTATTAATAGACCAGTTACTGTGATGACCATAAAGCCTGTTCCATTTACCTGGAACAGACACGATAACACTGCTGCTGCCCAATGAAGGAAATAGGATTTTGCATTAAGTTGGGCAGTTATAGAAGGATAACAACTTTTCACGCCAACTGTGAAGGACCTTTTTTTACTGCCATAAAAAATGCTGAGCCCATCCAAATTCAGGCTGAAAAAAGAAACTTGTGTTCAGTCTGACCTCACAGGGAACAGAGCCCTGGTACAGGCTGCCCCTGGATCCCTGGCAGTGCCCAAGGCCAGGTTGGACAGGGCTTGGAGCACCCTGGGACAGTGGAAGGTGTCCTTGCCATGGCAGGGGTGCCACTGGGTGATCTTGAAGGTCCCTCCCAGCCCAAACCAATCTGTGATTCCATGATACTCTGTGTGTATTTGTTTCCAGCTCATGGAGCACATGGGATCACTTCAAGAAGCAGTGATTAAAGCTCTCACCATCACCATCATCATCCCTGAATCCCCCTCGTGCCCCACAGGCGGAGGAGGGGATGCTGCAGCCTTTGTTTCACTCCCATACAGTAGCGTGGCACAGCAGAAGGCAGGGAAAACTTTTCCTAATCGGTGGTGCTGGATTCCTGCTGCATCTGGCTGCTGGCTGCTGCTGCTGCTGCCAAGGAGGGCGGCAGATCCCCGCTCCACGGCTGCTTTTGTAGGGACACTTAAAACACCTTGGATGAATCATAACAGCGGTCAAGTACTGCTGCTACTGCAGCCTGCATGGCTTCATATTCCCTGGAAAGGGGATTTATTGGCATCACTGGGGCTGCAGATTTCTTTTTGTTGTTGTTAGGGATGAGGGAGACTCGTCCACATTTGAACAATATTTTTAAATATTTTTTTAGTTTCTCGTATGAATTTTTTGAAGCTCTGATTTCTGTTAATGACACCAATGAGTAAAACCAGGGGCTTTGTTCACAAAGCTCTGAGCCACGTTATTTCTGTCTCTTTTGGAGCTGCTCCTCCCCCAGGTGAGTGACTTGCCTGGTCCCAGGTCTGGCTTTGTGTCAGGCTTAGACCAGGATCAGGCATCAGACACAAAACCCAAGGAAAAGAGTTAAGTGATGTTTATAGAACAGCTCTGATTGAACAGTATTTATTTCAGTTTTATTTTTCAACCAGCAAAGTAGCAAGATGCTGCAAATATTTACAGAGGAGCCAAAATTTTCCAAAATAAAAATCCCTCTGGTCTTCTTGTGCACTTTGTCACCACGGAGGTGCCTGTTCTTTGAAGCCCTGATTAATATAGATGAGTTGTAATTTTCTGACCAAGCCATCCTAGTTCACATATATTATTCCATTGGCAGACATGTGGTCCCCACAGCTGTCCCCTCATTTGTGTATGAAATGGAAACACTGGTGGCATTTGTAGGTTACCATAGTTACACGAACAATACACGTGTGAGGCTTCATCCTGCCAAGCTCCAGATTTTTTCCTGGCAGACATTTTGTAGACACAGAACTGAAGAAAATCTATGTAAAGTTTTTGGAAGCACATAAATCCAGCCTTCCTCCTCTCTGTTTGTACAAGGCTCATGGACAGGGAGCCTGCGTTTCAGCCTCACCACGGCTGATTCCTGCATCCCCTTCCAGCTGGAACTGCCAGCCTGGAGACCCATGATGCTCCCAGGAATCCAGAATTCCAGGCTGTGCTCCAGAGCAGTGAAGTCATTAACAGGGTCAGGCCTTAAACACGTCTTTCCCAAAAATAATGTGTGAGTTCTACACAAAGGGGGACTTTGGAGCTGGGATAGTTTTTCTGCTGACTATGTCAGGAGGGTTGGCAGTGCCTGGGAGGCTCCTGGGAGAGTGGAGAGGTGGAAGCAGCCAGAACCCCATGCCAGAACAGAAATCCCAGCAAACCCACTACAAATATTCCCATACTCTGTTTTGTCTCTGCAGTTAACATGTGGGAAGAAAGATGGGCGAGAGCGAAGAAAATCACAGAGCTGGCTTAGGAACTGGTTTTGTTGGTTTGTAATTCATTATTAAATAATGGTGTTTCCATGAGATTTGGAGGGCCTGAGTTCTGCACAGGGAACTCACAGGAGCACTTTGATAAGAAACAGTCACTGCAGATGTGCTGAGTTACTCCAGGGCTTTGCCAGTCTCGTTTGTTCCCTGCAGCTGACTAATTAAGTCCTTCACTAAATGGACTCTCAGGTCAGAGCTGAACTCGCCTCCACAGAGGCCTGAGAGCTCCCCAGCTGAAAGTTCCCACTCACTCTTTGCTGCTTCAAACCCTGCAACTTTATTCAAATTTTGTTTTGCTCTTTAGATGTCGTCTTTGCTTTTTTTATGTACGGCACTGAAGAAAAATAGTGGATTGGCCTATTTTAGATTGGCCTAATTCTCCCCCTGGTGAAGGCAGGACAAGTCTGGTATCAGTGAGACAAAAATTAGTCTCTGCTCTTAACTTCTCCTGCAAAATATTTTTGTAACTTCACCTTCTATTTCATAAGACCTTAATTTGGTGTTACAAGCCAGTGTTTCCTTGACATTCCATCTGGCTGAATTATTAAAAGCACAGGGCCTGGTTTTTACCTGGAGCAGTTTCTAAAGATCAAGTATTTGCAGTGGAGTATTGCCTTTTTCTTCCCTTTTTAACTAACAGAACAACAAGGCAAAGCAAGTTTAAGTAACGGGTCTGAAATATTTAACAGGGAGCTGCAGTGAGAACGCACTGAGGTTATAAAAGTGCCACAGAGAAACGGCTCTTTCCCCTATTTTATTGGGTACAGCAGCCTTACTACATAATTTTCTGTCCCGAGGTGCTGCCCTTTAGTCCTCAGTGGTCACACAGGGCAGTATTTCCCCTGAACAATTCCCAGCCTGAAGCAGTTCAACACGGAGGCAAACCTTACTTGGGGGTTTTAGTTAGAAATTTCAGAGGCTGTCAGTCGGCATCTCATTTCCAGGTATTTAATTTAACTAACTCTGGTGATTCCAGCAATTTGGGTGTCTGTCAGCTTGGATTAGAGCAGGAGAACCAAGGGCTTTTGGAAAGGTAGCTGGCAGGGTTTGCCTGGCTGGCTGTTCTGGTGGGAGGGGGTGTTCTGGTGTTCTGTTCTGGGCCTGGGAGGGGGCAGAAGCCCAGGCAGGTGTTGGGGTGGGGGTCTCCTCGTGCTCCAGAGGCACCCACAGCTCGTTCCCCACGAGCCACCGCTGTCCTAGGGCCGCCTGGGGACTCCTGGGGGGCACACCCCACCCCAGAGATCACCGGGGAGCCGCTGGCTTCACCCCAGAGGGGCTGCTCTGAGGGTGTCAGAGGCAAGGGAGGGATGGCAGAGCAGCTCAGCCCAGCCCAGCTGGGATGGGGGAAGGTGCAGGGATGAGCCTGGGACCCCTGATCCTCCCCTGATCCTCCCAGGGATTGGGGATCTCCTGCTGGGAACACACACACTTCAGTGCCACACACCTTACCAGGTGAGACCAGAACCACATCCCTCCATGCTCAGCAAACACTTCTCCAAGCTGGAGAAATGCAGATAACCCAGAGCCCTGCCACTGCCACGGACAATTTCACCTGAGGTCGCTGCTCCTTAGTTTATTGCTGTTTTAAAGAGAACACTCATGGTCTAGGAGCCCATGTGGCTGTTTAAATTCATGGGAGGGGTTCCCTGGCTTTCTCCTCCACGCTGGAGTCTCACAGATCACATCCTAAACAAAACACCTAAAAGTTATTCACAGTTCTGCAAAACACCCAAAAGTTATTCAGAGACAATCCCTGAGTTTGTCCCAAATTTGCTAGAATAACATTTTACCTTGTTTTAATAAAATATCAATCAAAGCTTGGATTGTCTTTTTGTAATTTGAAAATGTTTATAATTTATATAACGAATCCCTCATTTTCTGTTATTTCATGCATCGTATCATTTATTTGATTAAGCAAGTCCAAAACTATCTAATAAATTCATACCTTGCTAATGTGCTGCATACAATTACTGCGATGCAGATGAGCTACTGATTGGCCTTGTTTAATTTTTAAATTACAAATGATCCATCATTCTAACAGAAATAGAGTAAATATTGATAGTTCCAGAGAGCCACCAGTGACTTTTAAATGCATTGAACAATAACTTATCTTTGCTGTAGGTGAACAAGCAGTTGCAAAAATGAAGTTTTGTAATTGCTCCTTGAAAACAGGTCTTTAAAATGGGTTCATTGTAGTAAAAGGCTCCAAGTAAGACCAGGTCAGTGTTTTTTTTTTTTTTAAGTTCATTGACAAATCTGTTTTCATTTCTCTTTCTGCCCCTTTTAAATGCAACAAGTCTGGTTTATACAAATTAAACATCATTGTTCCCAAATGAATCACTGTAATTAGGTAGAGATTTTATCTATAAAGCATCGGTAACTTAAAATTTCAAGAGGAAAAGATTTCCTTTCTGCAATTTTAGTACCTTCACTGATGAAAACTTCCACTTCCCTGGAAAACCTGGGATGTGGGCAAGGCCAGGACTGAAGCTCAAGGAACAGTTTATAGGCTTCTTCCTAAACACACAACACATTCAACAGGATGTATTTTCTCTTTCTTAATCTCATGAACGTCTCAAAGCAAGACTGCTTTCTGCATGGAGCAAAGCATCAGAATTCAGTGGTGCTTGAGATGAAATGGTTAAATCCAGGCTGTGGGGGTTCCACACTCCCAGGCTGACTGAGCTGTCCTGTCCTGATCTCATGGCAATGCTGCCTGAAGGATTTTGGAACACAAATTTCATGTAGCAGAAGTGCAGAAAGACTCCTGGAAAGGGGATGGCTCATGGGATACAGCAGTGGAACTGGAGAGAAAGTGCTTTTTTTCTCAGGTCAGAGTAAAGCCTTGGTTCAGAGCAGTTCCAAACCCAAATCTGTGGCCACTTAATGGAATTACTTCTATCCCTTCCCTTGGTTGAGTTCCAGATCTTTGTCATGGTGCTAACAGCCTTTCTATTAGATCTCAGCACCTCCCATGCTAAATCCATTTATTTTGTTCGTGGTATGCTCACAATCTTTCCTATCAGATCTTCCCCTATCAGCCAACTCGATATATGGGTCTATTAACATTTAAATATATATAGCTCAGAAACAGAGAATTGGATTCTATAAGCATAAAACTCTGAAAAAAAAATCAATAAAAGTCTGTTTTATTCTAAGGGCTGAAGTCTGTGTCAGCACATTACATGTACCAACAGTGTAGATATAGATCTAGGCTAATAGTAAAACACAGTTTAAGACTTAATCACTAATAATTGAAAAGCTAACACATACTACAGCCACAGGAAACAGAGTTAGCAAAACAGAGTGTAACAAGGACCAGAAAAATAACTTTTTTTTCCTTGATTGAAGAATTGAAGATAAGCAATTGAAGCTCCATGCACATACAATTTTTAATAACAAGCCTTATGCATTCCCTACAGCCAGCACCATTGTGTTGATTTATAAATACCTCCAGAGCTCCTGACTCATTCTGGTTGGGATTTATCAGGCACAGGGTTTTTTGGCATCCTCTGGTAGTAACAACCACGTACACACCGGGGTCTTTCCCAACTGTGGGGGATCCTGAGTGACTCACAAAACTGGAGTTTGATCTAGAACTGTGTAGGAAGCAAAATAATTACACTGCCAGAAGCCAGTCAGCAAAAAGGGAGGGAAAGGATTTTCTGTTGCTTCAGGAAAATCCTCTGGAGTTCTGGCATCCCTGTTTCTCCTGGTTAAAAATACTCCTTGTGTGCTCCTTTTGTTCTTACTAACACTTTGCTTCCACTGGCCAAGCTCCTTGGCTCTCAGAGTGGTCAAAAAGCATAAAGGGAATTCTGCTCCAAAACCCAACCCAATCTCTCTCTTCCTGCCCTTTGTCCTCTTCTGGTTTTTTTAGATTTTTCTTGAATTGTGCTGATTTTGATAGATAGTATGAAGCAGACATTTTCTGAGTTGCTCTACACGAAATCCTCATGAGAGAGGTGCCCCCATGGGTTACAATGCTCAGATCCTTCCACGTGGTTCTGAGATCCCAAATATGCCATGACTCAATTCATTTCTACTCTTTAAACATGGCAAGAAGCCAAAGTTGAATTCCTCTACCTTTGGTCCTCTTTCATTCATCAGCCAGCAGATACATGACATGCAAAAAATAGTTGGGAGAGGTCTTCCCATATTAGTTATGCTCTGGAAATTTTAGATACTGTACTAAAAGCAATTAGGTTTGAGGTCTCCCTTGTATTTAAAGAAGAGGGCTGGGATGGGTTAGGGCATGAGCAGGGGAAAGGAAAGGTCAGGCAGAAGGGAAGAGCTGCAAGGAAAATCTCAGGGAATGGGATCTTAACCTGGCAGTGGAAAGGGCTGACTCTCAGAAATGCTGATCTGATCAAGTAACTTCACCTGGTGAGGATGTGGCCCAAGAAAAATGATCACAGATGGGATTCTTCTCCATCAAATGGAATCAAAGCTTTGCCTTCACATTAAACCCTTGTTGCAGGACAAGAGAACAAGTCCTGGATAACAGAACAGCTCATATTGTCCCAAGATTAAACTCATCCATGAGAAGAAATAAGTAGTAAGAAAGCTGATAATAATTTGTGTTCCTAAGAATATTCCTGCTGCACAAACACATCTCACCTTCAGGTTTCAAGGCTGTGAAGTGGTTCATGAGGTTTTGTCTTTCCCAAAGCAAACAGCCTCTGTAATTTGACAGCCCCACTGTTTGTCAAGGCCCTGTTATTCCTGATGTTTCTGATATGAGTGGTTAATGGTCATCTGTGAGAGATTTTCCCTCAGTTTCCAAAAGCTGGGTTGCAATTCTGTGGTGGATTTGATGGGCCATCAATACCCAGTGGCTGCTCCCTGAAAAGGATCCAGCCCCTTGCACTCCAGAGCAGTCTATGAATGAAAACCATTTTTCCCTCTCCTGCAAATTTGCTTCAATATTTTAATGAAAAATACTGTATCAGATGCGAGTCTTAAGAATAAGCCCAAATAAATTACAAATTTCCAAGCTGTAATATGCTGTTTCTGCAGCGCAGACGTTATGAATAGGATGCTCTTTGCAGTTCTTTGGTGGAGATAAGAGTAGTATTTTTCAAAAGAACACAGATAAAGCATGCTAAGGTTGTCTTGAGATACAGCAAATCGCCTTCTCACCAGAGCTTTCCCCAAAATTAAACACAGATTTGATTTTGATGGAATGTGTGTACAGATGAAAAGAAAAAGTAGGCATTATTTGCAGGGGAAAAAAAAAAATCCCAAACCTTTAATATTATAAATCCCTGAGGATGTGTTTTGAGGCTTTATACCATTATTACATGTCCTACAGGCCCTTGTTTCTGTATTTCCTTTTAATACCCAGCTCCCATGTTCAGATTTTTTTCAAGCTCTTTCAACTGTCATCATTTTCAGCTTGATTTTTCTGTATTTTTCACAATCCAGACCTGTAAATAGCTTATTTCCTGATCACACTGGAGACATTAGAAACCTCACTATAAAAGGCTTATTATCAAGCATGATTCCTCAATATTTTTCTAAATACACAGCATTGCACTTGTAAATTTAATTCCTGGGCAAGGAGCCCATTCTGTGGAAACATCCTGGTTATTAAACTCCAAGTCCTCTTTCTCTAGAAGGTACAAGGTCAGTGATGCTGTTGACTGGAGCAAGCCTGACTTTAGTAACCTGGTTTTAGGCTGGGTTTAGCGTTGAGCTTGCTGCTGTGATTTAGAGGATGCTCCTGTTGAGTGCCTCCCCCTCCTAAAGCCCGGCCGGAGGCGCTGGCTCACTGAGCACGGCACAATCCCTGTTTTATCCACGGAAAACGGGGGGTGCAGAGCTGCAGAGACCCTGCTGAAGGGCAGAGCAGAGCAGGGCAGGTTTTACCTCCATCACACAAACACACAGAGCCCTTTCCTTAAACTCTCCCAGCTGCCTTTAGCCAGCCTGAGCTGCCCTTGGGGCGCTCCCTCCGCTGGTGCCTGCAGCACCCACAGGGCTCCAGATCTTCTCCAGTGTCACCTCGTGTCCCCTCTCCCATAGTCACAGAATGGCTCAGGCTGGAAGGGACCACAGTGGGCATCTGCTGCCACCTCCCTGCTCCAGCAGGGCCATCCCAGAGCACAGCAGTGTGTCCAGATGGCTCTGGAGTGTCCCAGGGAGGAGACTCCAGCCCCTCTCTGGACAGTCTGTGGTCACTGCACGGGGAAGTTCTGCCTCATGTTCAGCTGGAAATTCCTGGGCATCAGTTCCTGCCTGTTCCTCTTTGTCCTGCTGCTGAGGGACACAGCAGAGCCTGGATCTTACCGATCCCAGTCTGAATTCCATTTCCCAGTTCCACCTGGAGTTCTGCTCGGCACCACCTCTGCTCAGGGTCCCTGGGCAGGGCTGCCCCACCTGCATTCCCCACCTGTCCCAGGCTGCAGCACCACCTCAGCTTCTCCTGAGGGATGCAAGGCTTTCCCACAGGATGGTGATGGGGATGCAGGAGCTGCACGAGTCATTAGCAGAGCGTTAGCACAGCAGAAATGTCCCAACACACAGCTCCCATACTGAGCCTCAGCCTGGGAAAATGTTTCTGTGGAGGGAGGGGAGGAACGGGGGATCAGGGTGTGCTTCTGGCTCACAGCAGCTGCAGAATAAATTGCTTGTCTTAGCCTGAGGTAATTCCTTTGTGCTTCTGATCCCTCCAACTTCTACCTGGGCACACTCAGCGCAGGTGGCTGCTGACCAAAATCTGGGCTGATGCTACTGCAATATAAAAGAAATTCTGCAAGAATGAACTGCAGAATAGTGGAGAGGGAGGATTTGCTGTGGCAGCATCACTGTTTCAAGATGCATCCAGATATCCATGTGCAAACAAGATTGGTGCTCTTTTCAGCGAATTTTAATAGTGACCATTAATACAGTTGTCAGGGAAGTGACAACACTTTGTTTTCCTGTTACCAAGCAAAAATGTTTAATATCTGTTCTTCTGAGTTGGCAGGTTAACTGTGAACACTTTTAATGAACAGTTTATTTCATGCTTGTCCCTTCATATTCTCCTCTTCCTGCACTGGAGGTTTAAATGTACTTTTTCTTCCCATCACCCACCCACCCAAACCCTTTAAGAGCCACCAGTAAAGCCATGGCTGCCAGGGCACACCTCTTTCCAAGGAAAACCAAAAGGAAGGATCTTCTACTCCATAACCAAACACTCGTGATTTCACCCAAACAAATTCTCAGTATTAACTAATTGTCAGAACTTAGGTGGAAAGGGAGGAGTTGGACCTCCCCACAGGATGGGAGACAGGAATGATGCTCCAGTTTCTGCCCTCAGGGAGCAGGAACAAGCCAACACCCCAGGCAGCTGCTGTGGGTTTGCTGGTGACAGAAATGTGGTTCCTTACTGAGCAGCGCCTTGGAAAATGCATTTAATTAGCTCAGAGTAAAATAATTCCCTCCATATCTCTGACTTAAAATTAGCCATTATTTCTGCTGATATCAAGTTACCAGCTGTTAAAACTGCTGTTGTGTGTTGGAACAGCAGAAAATACGAATCTAACAAATGAGAGGGAAGGCAGGGAATGCTAAAAGCTTTCCTTCACACCCTCAGTACCTGTGACAACAAACACTGCAGAGGTGTTTGGGATCAGACTGGAAAGCTGAGGATCCTGGGCCAAAGGGATGGCTTCTGGTGGCTGCTCTGCTGCCTCTGTAGCTTTGATCAGGGCTGTGCACGGGGTTTTACACATCCAAACAAACCAAAGCCCATCACTTGGGTTGTCCCTCCTGATGGGGGCTGGGGCACGTGGAGCTGCTCAGAATCCACTGGAATTACCCTGGAATTTCATCTCCAGCTTCATCCAAGCTGCCCTGGGTCGGGAGAGACTGAGGAAGGCAACATGCAGCTTGTTTCTAAAGAACATTTGCAGTTAAAGAAAATTAAATCCATTCGCAGTAGAAAATAGCTACAGAGGAGAACAAGCCACTAGGAACTTGTAAAATCATGTATTTACAGTGATCATAAACCCAGAACTCTGGTCAATAACCCACAAATGCCTTCTTAGCAAGGATGAACAGGAACTATAACGTGCATGTAAGAGGATATAAATATTCAACAAAGCAAGATCGAATTTTGAGTTTTTTGCAACATCAAGACATGCTCCTACATATTTTAAAGAGCCTAGAAAGTGTTTTTCAGGCAGTTTGGTTTTTAAAGCATTACATGATTCACACAGGTACATCAGGGCTAAAGCAGTAGTAAAACATCATTAGGGCCCTCAGCTTCGTAAGGCTCCAGCTCCCTTCTCTTCATCCCCTGAGAAGCTGCAGGAGGAATTCCACAGGAATTCTGCAGGAATATTGGGAGCAATGCTCCCTCTCGGGTGCTCCTGCCCTGGGCCAGGTGCAGAGCTGGAGCAGGGACATGTCCCTGTGTGGGGGGACAGCCCACGGGCACCTCCTGTACCTGCCTGGGATTGTGACTGGGGGAAAGCACCGTTATTTGTGTTATTCACTGCAAAATGCTGCCATTTGAAAATCTGCAATTAAATCAATTAAACTTCCAATGCCATCAGTTTTCCTAGAATTGGCTGGTTTGGGTCAGCTACAAATGTGTTGCTGTGGAGGGGAGCATCCATCAGAGTCAGCACAGCTCAGCCTCCTCATCACTCCATGCTAACATATTCCCTACTATTACAGTGCCCTTAGGGTTTATTTTTTAATACAGTCTTAGTCAATTCTTCCATCAGTTGGAAGTTATTTGGGAAGGAATGTTGGGCCTGCAGTTGGTTTTCCCCTCTCCAGCAGAGTCTGCTGAGCTCTCACTCAAGTCTCAGCTACCAGAGAGAAAATCTGACTCAACAGGGTCAGATTTATTCTGGGTCCCATTCCTCTAAACACAACCACAGAATAGCAATATAAAAATAAATAATAAAAATGCTGCTGTGGGTGTGTTCTACCTTCAGCACTACATCATAATCTAAAATAAAACACGGTCATTTCATTATCTAATGTGACCAGATTTAGAAATAAGTGTTGCACAAATGGGATTCCTGTCACCACTGTCCAGAGGAGTATTTTAAACCTATTTTTGAAGCTGTATTTTATTATTTTATATAGTAACCTTTTTTGTGGGCTGTGTCATGGTTGAAGCTTTGCTACACTAATTGGAAAAGATGTGATTTCATCACTGTGTTCTCTCAGATATCACAGAGTGGTTTGGGTTGGAAGGGACCTTAAAGCCCATCCAGTTCCCCCCCTGCCACCCTTCACTGTCCCAGGGTGCTCCAGGCTCCATCCAGCCTGGCCATGGACACTTCCAGGGATGGGGAGTCCATACAGCACATCCTGCTCATTTTAGTTACACAAAAACCCAAACCTTTTGTTTGACAAGTCTCAACTGCACTCACCAGAGGGATTTTCTGATGAAGGGAAAAGGAGAAGGATTTTACTACGAGACTTTCCTGGAATATGTGTTCAAAGCCTCACGATACACCAGGTGTTCTGAGGTGCCTGGACACAGTTGGGTTAATTTAAAAGCTCTCTTGCATGAACATCTTCAGGCTAAGCAGATACAAGTGTGGGGCTTACACAGCAATTTGGAATTGTGGTGAAGGGTTCATATGATCACAAAGCAGTACAAGCTGCTGAAATAAGGGCAGTACATTAATTTAATCAAATTTACTGTTATTGTTTGGTGCTGAGCTGGATTAAATCTAAGCCGTTATCTGGAACTGATTTGATTAACTCGGATAAATTTTGGCAAAGTTCATAAGCATTTAGCTTCAAACTTCTGAACCAGCAGCTTCCTGAGCCTTAATTCCAGACGCCTGAAATCCGAGCCTTGGGGACAGGGATTGGGTGTTGACAGTGAGGCCCCGCTGTGCTCACCAGCACATCCTCCACCCTCAGCATTCCCAGGCCATTCAAACAACTCCTGCAGGGTAAAACTGAGAGGTATCCATCCCAGAGTTTGATTTTTAGATAATTCACTCAGATTTCTCATGTAAACCCCAAGGAGAGAGTTCCAAACCCTACCTAATTTACCTTCACCAGACTGGGATTTTTGTAAGAGATTACTGCTCAAATAATGATTGTTTTCAGATATTTTCTTTCAAAAATTGAAGAAACTAAATAATAGATGAACTATATAGGAGCTGAGCATAACATCTACCCTAATCTACTTTCAGGACCATCTTCAGGCACTGATTTGCAGAAGATTCTAAAACACTGAGGAGCAGCTGGGAGTCTTCAGAGAATTTCTTAACTTCACTAAACTCAGAAAATCATCCTCCACCTTTCTGGATGTCCAAGCCTTTCACCTTAAACGTCAAGCTTTACGTTTTCTGCCTGATAGGGGATCACCCTCTTCCTCCGTGGGGATTTTAGGGGGCCGGGGAGCTGAACCCCCTTGCTGGCCAGCATGGCAAAGGTTAGAGTTGTTTTAACTGTCTGCCAGTTGGTGCTAGAATTGTTAATGAATTCATTAACTGAGTCTTCCATACAGAGCAACGAATGTCCACAGCTTTGTGTCTGTGAAATCAGGCCCTGGTTTACACCCCAGTCAACCTACAGGGAAGCCACCACAGTTGACTGCAACGACCTCCGGCTAACAAAAATCCCCAGCAACCTCTCCAGTGACACTCAAGTCCTTCTGCTACAAAGCAACAACATTGCAAAGACCACAGAGGAGCTCCAGCAGCTCTTTAATTTAACAGAATTGGATTTTTCACAAAATAACTTCACAAGTATCAGAGATGTGGGGCTCTCCAATCTCACTCAGCTTACGACTTTGCACCTGGAGGAGAACCAGATCACGGAGATGACTGACTACTGCCTGCAAGACCTCTGCAATCTGCAGGAGCTCTACATAAATCACAACCAGATCAGCAGCATCTCTGCAAACGCATTCTCTGGCCTGAAAAACCTTCTGAGATTACACCTCAACTCCAACAAATTAAAGGTTATTGACAGCCGCTGGTTTGATTCTACTCCCAACTTAGAAATTCTCATGATTGGAGAAAACCCAGTGATTGGCATACTTGATATGAATTTCAAACCACTCTCAAACTTAAGGAGTCTCGTTTTGGCAGGTATGTACCTCACAGACATTCCTGGCAATGCCTTGGTAGGCTTGGATAGTCTTGAAAGTCTTTCTTTTTATGACAACAAATTGGTAAAAGTTCCTCAGCTTGCACTTGAGAAAGTTCCCAATTTAAAATTCCTGGATCTCAACAAAAATCCAATTCATAAAATTCAAGAAGGGGATTTTAAAAACATGCTCAGATTGAAAGAGCTTGGGATCAACAACATGGGAGAGCTCGTGTCTGTCGACAGGTACGCGCTGGACAACCTGCCCGAACTCACAAAGCTGGAAGCCACCAACAACCCAAAGCTGTCCTACATCCATCGCCTGGCGTTCCGCAACGTCCCTGCCCTGGAGAGCCTCATGCTCAACAACAATGCCTTGAACGCTGTCTACCAAAAGACGGTGGAATCCCTCCCAAACCTGCGTGAGATCAGCATCCACAGCAACCCGCTCAGGTGCGACTGCGTCATCCACTGGATCAACTCCAACAAAACCAACATCCGCTTCATGGAGCCTCTCTCCATGTTCTGTGCCATGCCCCCGGAGTACCGGGGACAGCAGGTGAAGGAGGTGCTGATACAGGATTCAAACGAACAATGTCTTCCAATGATCTCTCATGAGACCTTTCCCAACCACTTAAACCTGGATATCGGCATGACGGTGTTTTTAGATTGCCGGGCCATGGCAGAACCTGAGCCAGAAATCTACTGGGTCACTCCTCTGGGCAATAAAGTCACGGTGGAAAGCCTCTCTGACAAATACAAACTGAGCAGCGAGGGCACCTTGGAGATCTCCAACATCCAGGTGGAGGACTCCGGGAGATACACCTGTGTCGCTCAGAACATAGAAGGGGCTGACACGAGGGTCGCCACCATCCGGGTGAACGGAACGCTCCTGGATGGCACCCAGGTCCTGAAGATCTACGTTAAACAAGCCGAATCCCATTCCATCCTGGTTTCTTGGAAAGTCAATTCCAACGTCATGACATCCAATTTAAAATGGTCATCAGCCACGATGAAGATTGACAACCCTCACATCACCTACACCGCCAGGGTCCCGGTGGATGTGCACGAATACAACCTCACACATTTACAACCCTCTACAGATTATGAAGTGTGTCTGACGGTGTCCAACATCCATCAGCAAACACAGAGATCCTGTGTCAACGTCACCACCAAAAACGCGGCTTTTGCGCTGGATATTTCCGACCAGGAAACCAGCACGGCCCTGGCAGCGGTGATGGGATCCATGTTTGCTGTCATCAGCCTCGCCTCCGTCTCTGTTTATATTGCAAAAAGGTTTAAGAGGAAAAACTACCACCACTCATTGAAAAAATATATGCAAAAGACCTCCTCAATCCCCCTGAACGAGCTCTACCCTCCACTTATTAATCTCTGGGAAGGTGACAGTGAAAAAGACAAGGATGGCTCTGCAGAGACCAAGCCAACCCAAGTCGACACATCCAGAAGCTATTACATGTGGTAACTCAGAGGATATTTTGCTTCTGGTAGTAAGGAGCACAAAGACTTTTTTGCTTTATTCTGCAAAAACGACGAGTTGAAGACTTTTGTATTTTTGACTTTGCTAGTCCGTGGCAGAGCGGTGAGGACAGGTGGATATTTCAGGATTTTTTAGTATAGCGTATCGCAATGGGTTGACACAAATGGCAGCTTCACCTAGCTTCCACTTCTCCGTTTATTTTCTTTGGGTTTTTTTTTTTTTTTTCCTTTTTATTTTTATTTTTAGTTATTGTGCTAAACTTAACGCTGTCCTAACTCCAGTGCTGAATTAAGAAGGAGAGGCCGTTCTCCCAAAGCCATCGTGGGGCAGGATCGAGATAACCCCCAGTTCTGGACCTGCTGTGAATTAGGTTTGTGACCCTGGTCTGAGGACTCTACCCTGAGAAAAGGAGACCCTGAATGATGTTAGTTGACTGTACTGTAATGTTGTATCAACTGATTTGAATGTTTTTGACTTTCAACAATGAGTTTTCTTTTTTTATTATTATTATTATTATTTTTGTAGTAGTTGAAGGCTTAGGTAAAGCTAACAGGCAATAGGAATATGTACATCCAGTTTTTTAATGTAACAGACTAAATGTTAATTGTTCTCTTATTCTTTTTATTCTATTTAGTAGATACTTTGGAAGAATTACTAGAGTTTTGTTGTGTTTAAATCACCAACACACGGTGTTTAATGAAGGCAGAGCTATAATAAATTTAGTTTTGTTCTGATTTTTTTAATTTAGAAGTCACAATAATGTATTGGGTTTAGATGTCACTAGTTTGACTGGTGATCATGTTTTGACATAAAATATATCCAAAATGTTATATAAAAATATCGTGGGGGGTTTTTCTTGATGAAATGAAGTTCCAGGTTCAGGTTTTTTTATGCATTTATGTTAATAGCAGGGTTTTCTCTGCACTTAAGAGGCAAAATATGGAAAATAATTTATTGAGAAAAATGTCTCAGCATGGCTTTTGGACTGAGAGTCACATGCAGAATCAAAACTGTTTGGTGTAGGGTGCACAGCAAGAAGAATTCACAGAGTGTGTAACAGGACTTTTTCCTTTTTGTATACTTTTCTGTTTATATCCTGAGCTAAAATAGAAATGAAGCTGACATTTAGCTGTCATTACCATCAGTTAGGACAAAAAAAAAAACCTCAGTGCTACCAAACTGAAATAAACCAGTTGAATCTTGGAACATACTTGAAAAAAAAAATAAAAATATTTGGATTAATGTTCCTCCAAAAGCAGAAATTAAGATTAAAACTACAGTTACATTTGGTCCAACACTGAACTGTACTTTTTACAGGCTTAAAATTAATCGGCATTCTGAGTATTTTCCTGAATTCCTGTGGTAAAAGAGAGCAGCAGTGTTCTGTGTGCACTGGGTACGATATAAAGGCATCATTTACAGTTGAACCTACGGGAGTGTTGTCCGTTGTCTTTTCTGAATCCCTGGAAGTTCTGCACGCGAGTCACGAGCAGGGTGGGCTCTGGTGAACACGTGGCCACATCACACTGCACCCCTCAGCAACAAGCACAGCATTTTCCACACTTTCAGTGTGCGATTTTTACGCATTTTTACGCAGCAAATAAGTTCTTGGTAAGTAAAAGTTCATTGTTCAGATAACCGATGTGCCTGGGGCTGTGTGAAGTTTTTTAACTCATTGGCTTCTCAAATATACCCAAGACCCCCTCAAAATTTACAGATAAGCTTCAAACTTCTTTTTCCTTGTCTAAAAGTGAAAAGTTACCAGCATTGTTTCACTAATCAGCTGCCTTGGTACAAAACCCTGAGTCCATCCCTTGGACAACCTGCCCCATTGGTCTTGTGTTTCCACATGAGGCTGGGTGAAGGTCTTAATTACACATTTCAATCAAGTATTTGTGCTGCTGCACACCATCTTTCCTATGTTCAGGAGATCTCATACATTTTTAATCATGTGACAATTAGATTTTGGGGCTAGGCAAGTGTCTTTTGATCATGGAAAAGTAACAGAGTGAAAGCATTTCTTCATCACCACCTCCTGGATTTGTTTTTAATGTTAATGGGACATTTCCTCATGTTGCCTTCTCCAGAAGAGCTTCAGAGCAATAATTACCATCTTTGCTATAGCCCAGTCTAACCTTAAAGCTGCAAGCACAATGAATTTAACTGAGATCTCTTCTGCAGCAAATATTCACTACTTTAGCCAGAGAAAAGGACACTGAGGACAAGGCTGGCCACAGAATGTTGGCTTTCAGCTTGCATGACATCATAAAATTGTCTTTGGAAAATAATTAATTGAACAGGTGTCAGAAGAAGGTGCAAAGCAAGGCCCCTTTTCCATCATCTCAATGTCCTGCAGCATTTTCCTGGGATCACACAGCTCTACCTGTACCTCCCACCAAAGTGGTGGAGAAAACATCACTTTTGGTTCCTCAGTGACTATAAAAGCTAACCTGTGCATGGGGCTGCCCTCCAGAAGAGCCATCCTGCTCTTCCTCCATCCCCATCTCCCATCCTTGATCCCAAACGAGCTTGATCCCATCTGAGCCAGCTTGTGCTGGTGGACACAGCCCACAGCACCTCTGAGTGAGTGTGTGTGTGTGTGTGGGCAGATCTGTTTTCAGCAGGCTGTCTGTGCAGATCTGGGCAGCTGAAAACAGAGGTGACAGGGCCACATGGCCACGGAGGAGCACAGAGCTCACTGAGCTCAGCAGTCTCCAGCCAGGAAGAGATGTTTAACATGTTCATTTCCACCGGGGAATAACAGGCCCTGTGTTCCCCCTCTTTTCTGTCATTTAGCATCTTTTTAGAGCAGTGCAAGAGAGCTGCAGGGGGAAGCAGGCTTGGAACAGCCACGCTTCTTGGGGAATCTGCAGGACTGCAGGGAAGCTGCTGCTGCTGGGAATCTGGAGGGAGATGGAGGGCACCTGAGAGCAGCAAGAAGCACCTTGTTAAGGCAGTGTATTCTGCACACTCAGCCACCTGTGCTAAGTATTTTCAGCCTCTTCATCTGACCCTGCAGAATTCTGTAGAGATTCCCCTGATACTTAAAATCTTGCTAATAAAAGAATAAAAAGTGGGGAAGAGTTTAATCACATGTGGCATACAATCGTAGTAAATAACCTTCAACCTTGTGCTAGCAGTTTTATTGTGCTTGCAGTTTATTGTGAGCAAAAATAAAAACACTCTAATTGCCTTCAAAATGTATTTGCATCTACACTGAAGACAAAAACCACCCCAGTTTGCTCAAAATCAGGGATGGAGACTGAAAACTTGGAAGAGAGGAGGGGAACACTACTGTTAGCTTTCATTTGGCTAATGGTTCAGAGAGGCTCTGTAAGAGCAGATATTTCATACCCAACTAAACTGCACTGTTACTTCCCCTTGGTTGCCCAAAAGTAAAATATTTCAGCCCCCTGAAGAGTAAATAACCCTCAAGTGTGGGATGCAGTACTTTAGCTAAACTCACTTTTCACCTCCTCACCTAAATCATGTTTTATTGGGTTGAGAGATTTTCACCCACAACCCAAGACTGACCCAGGACATGGCCTTAGAACCAAGAGCACAAACTCAACAATGCTTTCACACAACCTGTCCTGCCCAGGACTCCTCCCTGAGCCACTAAAAGGTGGCTGTGAAAAGAGCAGCAGTTTGGGCCACTGGTTCCAAAAAGGAGTGAAGCTGGAAACAGGTCAGGGAATCAGAGATCCAGAGAGAAGGGCATAAATTCCTTCCTGACAATCTGGGACATCAGTGAGAAAAAAGCATTTGAGTACAAATCAGGCAACTCTTTTTGCTTTGTGCTGGCAACCTTGAAAATAAGGCTGAGGACAAAGCACTGCAATGGAATTCCTGAAATTACTGGGATGAAGAAGTGAGGGCTAATTCTGGCAAGTCTCTGCCACAGCAGTGCCCTGCATGGGAACACCTGTGTCCATCTCCCCATCCCACACAGCACCAGGGTGGGTGTGCACAATGGGAAAAGCACACAGGAGTGTGGGACTGGAGAGGGAAGGAGCCACCTCACAACCCCCCAGTGCACCAGGAGTGGTTGTGTGCTGCACTGGGATCCTGTTCCCACCGCCACAGTCAATGCCAGGAATTCCTGCTGCAGCTGGAGTTTGCTTTCTCCTGCTCCCTGTGCACAACCCCATGCCTGGAGGGCAGGGTGGATGTGCTGCCGTGGGATTCCTTCAGGAAAAGCCAGAGATGCCAAGGCTGTCCCAGGCAGCCCAAGCTCAACCAGGGGCACTGCAGGAAAAGCCATTCCACTGCCCCAGCCCAGCTGAAGCTTTCCTGCTGCCATATGGAGGAAGTGTTTCCCCTGAACTCTCATCCTGCAGTCACCTCCAGCTGCTGCAGTGCTTTGTCTCTGGGAGCTTTCATCCACCTCTCAGCCTTGCTCTGCACCAGCCTCCCCCTGCCCTCCAGCCTGGCTCATCAGGAGACCTGCAGAGCTCACACTGAAGGGCTCGATTTGTGTTTCCCTTCCCCTGTTCCCTTTTTCCCCTCAGCTGTTCCCTGTGCAGCCCTCACTCGCTGCTGGCTGTCAGTGAGAGTCACATCACGCCTGGTGTCACCTCCCAAATCCCCAAACCCCTTCCCTCTGCTCCAGTTCTCCACCTGCCCTCGCTCCTCAGCACATCACAAACCCCTGTTATATTTCCTGTCGGTATTTAGCAACAAAAGACTAATTTTCCTTTTTAGGGAGATATAGGAGATTTACCATTAAATTTGTACTGCTGTAGAATTAAGTAGACCAAAGGAATGCTGAAGCATAATGAAAGCATCATAACACTTTTTTGAAATGCATGAAAATAAACACTTTGGAAAATCTGGAACTGATCATTAAGTAAAATATTCAGAAGTGACTAAATGACTTAAGAGCTTACATCTCATTAACTTCAGTGGTGTGACAAGTTCAAAATCAGGTAAATGAGATTTTTCTTGGGTGCATCTGGAAACATTAACTATCCTTAAATTCTCAGCAGCTGTGAAACATTTTATGTGGAATTTTATAACATGGAGGGTTTTTTTCCAAAAAAGTCACTTGAAACCATAATTTTTATCCCCATTATGGGAGCTGGGGGACAGAATTTAAATCATATAATCCTCAGTGGAGTCACTGATTCGCAGTGATTAAAGTTAAAAGAAAGAACTTTAAAAACTGCAATTCCAGCTTTCTGCTCACAACTGGAGTAAAAGTTCTTGGCAGGTTTTTTTTAACCAGTTTTTCCTGCCAGGGCCTGTCCTTGCTGTGGCATTCCCTGGGCCTTGGATAAAACCTGGATGTTCCTGAAGCTGCATCCATGCACAGCTTTTTCCAGAGCAGCCAAGCCAGTTCTGGGGAGCTCCAGGTCACTCCAGGAGCCTGTCCCTCAGTCCTGCTCCTCTCTGTGCCCCACAGCGAGCCACAAATCCCTCGAGAGGCCCCACCATGAAACCACTCCCAACACTGCTGAATTCAGCCTCCAAAATACTGCAGGGAAGGGGGGATTGGAGAATGGTCGAGGTGAAGAGGTTTGGTGCCTCATTTCATTTCTCTGGCCCCCAGATTTCCAGTGTTTTCCATTCAAACACAGATGCTATGACACCTCTACATATCCAGTGAGGAGAAGGCCAGGAGCTGGACTTCAGTGATCCTTGTGGGACCCTTCCCACTCAGGATAATTTATGATGCTAAAATTCATATTTTTCATAATGACCAAGTTTTTCTGATTTGCCTCTTGTTGGTGGGAGCCCAGGATGGATTCCTAGAGAGCAGCATCCACTCACAGCAGGAAAACCAAACAGCAAGTGGGGGTACAGCTCTACCCCACTGTGCCTCACCTGCTTCTACCTCCCCAGAACTGCACATACAGTAGATCATCATGGAATCAAGCTCCCCAGAGCAGCTGGGGCTGCCCTGGAATCCCTGGAATGTCCAAGGCCAGGCTGGACACTGGAGCTTGGAGCACCTGGGACAGTGGGAGGTGTCCCTGCCATGGCTGGGTGGCACTGGGTGGGATTTAAGGTCCCTCCCAACCCAAACCATTGCAAGATTCCATAATAATAATAATAATAATAATTCATAATAATCAATTTTACTGCATCTCTCTCCTTTGCTGAAACAAAACCACAGGTGTTTTGACATGGATTTGTAAAACAGACATCAATAAATCTGGTAGTGCCAACACCATCCCTGTGGCTGGACTCAGACACTGAGCAAAACCTCTGGCAGTTTTTATAGGAAACAAACCCCAGCGCTGCACTCCACATGCCATGATCTGTACAAACTGCGGACCAAAGCCGAGCCTAACACTCAAAACCCACAGAGAAGGAGGGAGAGCACGGGAGGAGCCTCTGCAGAGCTGAGGTTCAGTGTGAGAGCCCAGCCCTGCTCCTGCCCCAAGGAGGAACACAAACAGCAGCCCCAGCAGTGCCCCAGCCTGCCTTGGAGAGCAGGGAAAGGAAGGTGCAGATGTTGAAGTGCACCACTGATCACTCCCAAGGAGATCCTGCAGTGCCAACAGCTCCTTGAGGCTGTCTGCAGGTCCCTGAAGGGCAGCTTGAAGCAGGTTGTGTGGGAAATGATGCCTTTAGCAGTTGCTGAACTGCTCCCTATCCTCCCCCAGGGGGAAGTTTTGCTGCCACACATCCCTGGGGACTAATTCCAGAGGAGTGGATTCTGTGGCTTCCACTTTCCTTTGTGTCAAGGCTGATAGTGGAGCTACAAACCTTCAAGGTTATCAACCACAATGAGCTTTTTCTGAGCTGTTTATCAGAAGAGGCTGGGAGAGTTATGCTCCAGCTTCAGTTGTATTTTAATGGAATCTGGACACCTAATTTCCTTTTGGCCCCATTTGAAAAATCCCATCATGAAAGAGTTATTGAAAGTGCCTCATTCTCCTCCATGTAACTGTATGAACTGAATTTACACAGGGGCCCTGATCCTTGTCTTCCCAACATCAGTAAGAGCTGCTCTGCTGCTACAGGTACCAGCTCATCCCCACAGCCTTCCTGAACTGAAGTTCATTTAGGAGTTCATTTAGGAGGCTGCCTTGAGAGACAGAGACCAGGAAAAAGGCAGCAAAAAAATGGACCAAAAGACTTCTCACAAACCATGTACAAGGGCATGGTCTTTCCTTCTCAGCCTTGCCTGTTCATTTCTCCCATTTTCACATTTTTAACCAAACTTTATTTACTTTATTTTTCCTGGGATGAACCCCTGCCTAATTTTTGATCTGTCAAAATCTCTGCTGACCTTTGGCTACCAAGTAGAAACAAAAACCTAAATCCAAACGTCATCTATAACCCATTCATGCCTATAGCCTACTTGTTAAATGTAGTCATAATGAAAATTCATTCTCTGAGCAAATAAATTCTTCCTCTGCTGAGGTAAGAAGGATGGCACCTGCTTCTATTAAAGATCCAACACAAACATTCCAGTTTCCCCAGCACAAAGAACAGGACTTGTGTCAGGTATATAATATATATTAGATATATACATAATTATATATAAAATATGGGCAAGGAGCCTCTCTCTCCCCCTGACACACAGAAGACAGAGCAGCTTCACAATCTCTCACTGGATTCTGCCCTCACATTTATCCAGTCAGCAAACACGAGCCTAATAGCACAAGCTCAAATGATCAGCTTGATAAAAGATAAAATAGATACTTTGACTGCTTTGCCTGTAGGAAATAATTTAAAAGCCATTTAATAATTCAAATCATATGCAAAACAAGATACTGTAGTATTTAATATCAGGTTTTCTTATCTCTATAGGGAAGGCAGCATAGAAACCATCAGCGCTGGATGGCAGAAAGCACTGAATAAATGGAATTAAAGGGTTAATAATATTTCAGGTCTTTTCATCTAAAGAGCCTGAATATTCTCCAGCACTTTTAAGGCAGAAGTTCCTCCTGCTGCATGTTCCTTGCCACAACCCCAGAGGCCTTGTCCTTGTGAAGTTCCTGAGGCTCAGCCATTTACAGCTCTCCCAGCTGGGAGGCACCAGCGCCTCAGTCCTTCTGGAACCTCCTTCAGACAGCACCTTTGAGATCTCACCTCAAAAACAAGAGCTTCTTCATCTTCTTACCCCTTCACATTCTGAGTGGGGGGAAAGAGTTTACACATAAAATCATTAATCTTAATACTTTTCCAATAGTCTGTGTGATTTTTCTAACCTCTGCCACCAGTGAAAGCGAAGCTGTCAGGGAATGAAAGGGCAAATAAATCCTCACCAATTCATCCCTCAGATGAAGTCTGGAAAACCTCCAGCCTCTCAATCAGCACATCCCTGTCCCTGATTTACTCCAACTACTCGGAGCTAAACAGATTTCTTATCATTTTATTTGGAGAGGTGAGTGACTGATGGCTGGGGCAGGAAGGATCCCAAGTCCCGCCGGTGAGGATTTGTTGGGATGACAGCAGGGACAGAAGTTCTCAACAAACCCTGGCAGGGACAAAAGAGAGGAGTCAAACTGCTGGGAGGGAGCAAAGCTGCATCTTCTCAGGAAAAACCAGGGACACTTTCCAGGCTGACAGACCTTGAAGGTACCACAATCTTTGAGAGAAGCTGCTGCAGAATGCTGAGGATTTCAGCAAGGAACGTGAAGCAGCTCCAGCCACGGTGGTTTGTATTTAATGTCCATGAGTAATAAATCTCCTTTGTAATTTGAAAGTTCCTAAGTCTATCCACCATTCAGACTTTTATTAATTGTGAATGTGCCATGATGAACTCCTGGCAGAGCGTGCTGCACACCTGGATGTGCAGAATCCCAAAGTGTTTGCTATGAATTAACCAAACACCCACCAAAATATAAATTCCTGCTGATTCCAGTCCTCCTGTGACAGCTTCTACCCTAATGTGGCTCCTGGTTAGAATTAGCAACTGTGCAATTAACACCTTACTCAAACACAATTTGCACTGTGACAAAGGAGAATTTTGCTGAAATAAAGATTTCAGTGTTTGACTTGCAAGTTGTACATGTCATGGAAACATGGCTGGGTGACTGATGAGATTCTTGCTGCTTCAATTGTAATTCTACCCAGGAAAATGGTGTCCTTCCATGGAAAATAGCAATAAATCACATAAACATATTCCTGTCATGGGAGGCAGGTGGAAAAGTGCTCTCAGTACAATAATTCTGGCTTGACTTTGCATATATTTCTTTATCTCCTCTCTTTTAGTGCTATTTACACTACGGCAGAACTAAAGAGAAAAAAATGGAGGAAGTTTGGATCATGGGAAATCATTATCTGGAAGTGACCCAGCCCAGCCCCTGGCCCTGCACAGACCCCCCAAATCCCACCCTGGGCATCCCTGGGAGGGTTTTCCAAAGGCTCCTGGAGCTCTGGCAGCCTCGGGAATGTTCCCATTCCCTGGGGAGCCTGGGCAGTGCCAGCACCTCTGGGGGAAGAGCCTTTCCCTGAGATCCAGTATAACAAAAAGAATTAAACTTTGTATAAGGAGTTGCCATTTAAAAAAGAGCTGGAACGTGTAAATATCATCCAGCTTCGATGCCCCAGGTATAAAATGACTTTTTTATGAAAAAGAACAAATCCATTACGATTACACAGGAAAATAGGGAATATAAACAAGCCAACACTGGAAATGGGACACAGGAACAGGATCTCCCTTAAGTGAAAATCCCATCAGTAATTAACAGCTCCTGGGGACAAGGAGCAGCAAACCCCTGGCTGGAGTGAGAAAGCTTCATTACACCACTACAAGACATTTAACTACACAAACACAGAAAATATTTATATCCTCCTGAAAGTATAAGTAAAAAACCTCTAGAGACAAAAAATGTACAACAATTCCTGCTGGAACGGTATTGGGGGTGCCACACTCCCACACCAGGGCTGGCCGAGCTGCACTGCTCTGGAAACAGCCAAAATTGGGATTTATACACAAAACTGCCCGCAAGATTTTACAGCTGCCTGAGGTACGACGCCAGGACGTTGTGACTGTGATGGATCTGTGAGGAAAATCTCCAGGATAGATTTGCAGTCTGCTGGAATTCTCAGATTTATGAAAGCCGGACAGGAGCCCGGGCTGCCGTCAGGCACCAGCGCTGCCCTGTCCCCAAATGCCAGCGAGATCCAAGGGCAATGAGCCTGAGCTGTGATGTGTGGAGCTGGTCTGGTGTCACAGCCACATCCGGCACAAACCAGCCCCTGCTAAGGAAATGGCATTCTGGAGATACAGAAAAACCATTCCCTGGAGCTGGGGGAGTGCCAGAGCAGCTGCTGCTGCCCGGAATGACATTCCATGGAATCACGGAACCACAGCAGGGTTTGGGCTGTAGGACCTTGAGGAACACCCACTTCCAACCCCCTGCCCTGGAAGGCTCCACTTGCACCTGTCCAAAAACCTGCAGACAAAGCACAGCACCCTATCCAATGTGTTGGAGCAGATCCTCTGGGGTCTCCTCTGCTCCCATCTCCTCAGCATCCCCCTCTTCTTCCCACTGACAAAAGAAAAATCACTCTGCTTTTGGCTGCTAAAAACATTAATGGTACAAGACAGTGGATGGAAAATGTACCAGATGGAAACAGCTCCTGGTCAGTAACTGTGACCACAAGAGAGGAGAAGGAGCAGCCTGGGCTGGGGACCCTGCCCGTGCCAGGGGATGGAGCTGGGTGGGCTGTGGGGACCCTGCCAACCCAAAACATCCTGGAATTCCATCTCACACCAACACAGCTGGCAGGAAGGGGCTGACTGAGTGTTCAGTACAATGCAGTGACAGCCAGGATATTCCTCACTGTCCCAGTGCCCACAGAGAGTGGGGCTTGCACTGATCTCTCTTGAGCTGCTCCAGAGCCCAACTTTTTAAATCTTCTATTTTTTAATTCCATTTTTGATGAAATGCAATGCTGCTGTTCAGATATAAAGCATAAGCTTTCATTCTGCATGCAAGCCAGGCTGTCACAGGCACTAATACCCAGAATTAGTATGCAGCTAGGAGTACATTTAAATTTATCCCAAACTGATATGGAATCCTCTGACAAATGTCTGTCAGGAGGCGGACAGGATCCAGCTTCCATGTGCTTTGGCATATTGCCTTTCTACGGGTTTTAGGTCACTTCAAGACAGAAATGGTCATTATCTTTTCAATATAAAATGATATAAAAGTTTCTAGGTGGTTCCAGTATGTCCAATTATCCATCCCCTGGCATCCTCTCCTGGGAAGAGTGTCAGTGAGCAAGGATCTGTCATTAGAACCATCACTGCACCAGAACAGTCACTGTCAGGAACAGCTCAACAAAACACTTGATGCTTTTTCACAGTGAACCACCTCCATTTTCTGTATCAATTAGATGAAAAGTATAAAAGAAGTGAGGCATTAATTCCCAAAACACAGTTGCTGCGTGCCCCCATGCAGGAGGGGAAGGCTGGGGAGGAAAGCAAACACCACTTGCTGTAAAAGCTCCGGGGGAGGATTTTTACCCTTTCTCTTGTTTCCCACAGCCCTGGGGTCAGCCCAGCTGACAGCCAGGCTGCCCCTGCTGCTCCACAGAAGGGAGATAAAAGCTCTCATCTGTGCCATGAAGAGAGCAGCTACAAACAGGGCACAAACAACTGGGCTTGTGCGTTACAGCTCCAGGGGTGCCTGGGTGCAGCAGCAATTCAGCACCAGGGCACCAGGATTTGGGACAGAAGCATCAATTCCCAGTGCTGCACACACACTGGGAACTCTGGAGGGGAGGGCAGTGCTGGGACAGGGGAACCAGCCCCAGCCTGAGAGGTCTGGCTGCCTCTGCTCGTGCATAAACCCTCGTGCCATCGTGCCATAAACCCTCTGGAAAAAGGGTTGGGATGCAAGGGACCTTCAATCCCATCCAGGGCCACCCCTGCCATGGGCAGGGACACCTTCCACTGTCCCAGGTGTCCCCAAATCCCACCCAACCTGGCCTGGAACATTCCACAGATAACCAGAGCTGGTTTAAGTTCCACAGTGCTGCTGAGCCTCTGCTGCCAGCACAGCAACAAGAGCCAGGGCCACTCAGCCCAGTGTTCCTGTGACAAAAACTTCAATGTTGTGGGAGATTTTGGTCTCTTCAGGGCTGAACTCTCAGCTCTGTGTCAGGAAGGATACTCCAAAGGCTCATTATGCTCTCATTTCTCGTGTTTATTAATATATTACCAAAAGACTTGGTAGGTCTTCCCCAGACTTTCTGCTCAAGTTCAGCTCGCCATCACCTGGCTCAAACTGGCTCAAAAGGTACAAAATGGCCTCAAACTACACAGTTCTTTTATCTTTATATTTATTTCCACCCAATTAACAATAGACATGTAAATTATTTTTCTTAGTGACCCAATGACCCAACACCTGTGTGCTGCACTGTCATTCTCTATCCAATCACTCATTACTACCCAAAAACCTCTAGAAGAAGAAGATGAAGAAGAAGGAAGGACAAGAGACAACACCCTGAATCCTCCATCTTGTCTTCTGTTCTCTAAAATAGTTTAAATCCTAAACTTTAACTTTTTCACCCAGTGACTTAAGAAAGCTCTCTAATCTACACACTCACACTTTTAGCTTTTCTATCTAACTTTAACAGTTGTTTTCATTGTGCTGTATGAAATTCAGTGTTTTCTTGGATGTCAGGGCCAGGTATCAGAGATAAGGGCACACACTCTGTGCCTCTGACTCCAACACTTCAACCTCTTTTACTTCTCCTGAGCTTTCAAACAGAAAAGAAGGGGCAGAAATGTTCCACTGGTATCCAGTGCTGGTTTGGGGAGCCGTGGGGATCCCAGCTCTGCAATTGCTGATAAAAACAAGTTCTCCCATCCTTTCCCTGGGTTACAGAATCCCAGCCTGGAGCTGTGGGGGCAGCACATGAATGGTACTCCCATGGAAGGTGAGAGCCCACAGCCCTACCCAGCAGCCTCAGGGTAATTAACACACAGGGAAATTATTTCCCTCTGGAAACAGGACCCCACCATGGTTTGGTGGGGATTATTTTGAATGTAAAATAAAACCAGGATGCAATTTCCAGCTCTTTCCCTGAGCTGCTTTTGGGACAGCTCAACACAACCCTGCTCTCTCTGCAGTCACTGCTGCCACACCTTCAATCTGCCCTGAATCACATTTGAACATCTAAATTGAACTTTCTATTGAATATAAATGGGAAATAGCACTTGCTTGGCTCAAATGTATATTTAATCTTGGGGGCTGGCTGGTGTGGGAAAATATTTTTAGGACAATATGAACAGATGAAGTGGAATCCTGAAAACTGAGTTCTTCAAAACTGTCTCCAGACTTCAAACCATTCTAATTATTAACTAGCTTCAATTAAAACCAGATAAGAAAATGGCACAGACCTCCCCTATTTGCTGTAAATAAGCAGATAAGAGTCAGGAATTTAGTGATGCTGGGATGAAACACAGAGGCACCTTCACCAGTATTATTTGTTCATTTTTCACCAATTAAATCTATTTAATATGCTGCAGCTGGTGGATAAGATCAAACACACTGTGTTCAGCACCACCAAGGCAATGTTGCTTTTGGTATGTGTCTAATATCCTAGTTTGGCTTTTTTTTTTTTAAATAAATCCTTCTTTTCACAGTGATGACCTTAAAGCTCCCACTACCTGAGCATTCCAACACCAAACCTTTCCAAGTGTTTTCATGAGACATTCATTGTGGTAACAGGTGGGACAATCTTTTTTATGATCCTATTTTTGTATAAAAGTCATGGCAAAAGGACACCTGGCTGTGCTTTGTGGCTGCCCTGAGTGCAGGGGTCAGAGATTGGGGATATTTTTTGGAAAGCACTTGGCTGAATGAGAGCCAGGCCAAGGGAATTGTTCTCCCTTCAGGCACTAATTAGCAGAGTCTCCCCTGTTCTCCACTTTTCACATCCTCTGACATTTCATCTCTCCCCTTCACTGGGAGCAACCATCCCATAAAGAGATTTCTTTTAGCAGTAATTGGGAATAAAAGTGACTAGCGTGGATTGTGATCACTTGGGAAATTTACCTTCCAACTGGGTAACTTCTGGATTGTTTTGGATGCCTGAGAGACTCCCTTGCTGCCTCTAAAGGTTATTGTGCATTTAATGAGACTTTGGAGGTTTAAGGTAAGTGAAAACAAAAAAAAAAAATTTGCAGATTTCATAACAGAGTAGCAAGACTTTGCCCAATATTTGCTGATTTATGGGACAAGATTCTGGAACCTGTGGGAGCTCTAAAGAGATGATCCAAGTGTTATGGGAGTAGGACAATCCATGAATTCTGTATTTTAAGGTCTACATTCTTGGGGCTAGAAACCTTTTTAAGCCCCATTTCAAAAGGAATGGTGATAAATCTTTAGAAAATGGGATTTTTTTTTTGTAAATTATTTTTTTAAATGGTAAATACAACAGCAAAATCTATCAGGGTTTCACTATTTCACCACCTCCTTTCTTCCCCATCTGCAGCACGGTTATTCTGTACATTGCTCTCCATGAAACCAAAGGATTTATAGATATTATTTCCATAGTCCAGTGAAGCAATTATCCAGACAGGAAAAATAGTGCAAATCCCATCATTTGTTGGCCTCAATTTTTCCAGACCTTTTAAAGTCAGGAATAATATTGCAGAAATCATCCAGACCTAGCCCAGCAGAAGATCATAACAGCATAAGAAAATAAGCATTTAGAACTCAGGGCTTCATCTATGTATTCATAAATACACATTACATTTTTTATTATTTCAATGTACAGCTTCACTCCTACAGCAAATTCCTGCAGCATTTAACATCCAAATTAATAACAAAAATTCTGACTATTCATCAATTCCATGCAGCCAAACTGAGACATGGTATTTCTTACGGCCCCATAGTTTCTGAAAAAACAAACCCTTATTCTTAAACATTACTCTTTTGAATAATTAGTTCATTGACATTCTTGTGCTAAAGAAAATATCATTAGTAATTTACAGAAGTTGCATGAAGAGTAATAAGAGTTCAAAAACGCAGTATGAGATAAATGAAGCCCACAGGTCCCTGAAAACCATTAAAAGGCAGCTCTAATGATAAAGATTATCCTTCAGCCAGGCTGAGCAGGAGCCCTGCCCATGCCAGACCACCCTTGTCTCAAATATTTGGTCCTGTAGCCCTGGATAAAACCTCAGCTTTGGTCGTGGAGAGATGCTGGGACTGGTTTAGAGAGGCTGCTGGAACCCAGAATAAAATCCAGATTTTGGATCCCTCCAACACCCCTTTTGTCCCTGTCCATTAAGGGATGAGTTTGCTCTCTCCTCCACCATCCAAATCCTTCTGTATTTCAGATCCCTCTCCATTATCTCACACCTCAGAGACACAACCTTGCAGCACCGTGCTGTCATTGACTTCATCTGTTTGCTTTCATCACTCCATTTGCACATCCTTATCATATTATTATTATTCCTCACAGAGCTGTGCAGCCAAGAAACGTGTGAGCTCAGGAACATACACAGGAAATCCTCCTCAAATAACTCCTAAGTCCAGAAAGGAGCAGCTGAGGGAGCTGGGAAGGGGCTCTGCTGGAGAAAAGGAGGCTCAGGGGGAATTTCTGGCTCTGCACAAGTCCCTGCCAGGAGGGGACAGCCAGGGGGGATCGGGATCTGCTCCAGGGAATGGGAACAGGAGGAGAGGGAATGGATTAATTCAGGAAGAATTTCCCCATGGAAAGGGAGCTCAGGCCTTGGAACTGCCCAGGGAGGTTTGAGTGTCCATCCCTGGAGTGCCCAAGGAATTCCTGGAGGTGGCACTGAGGGCTCTGGGCTGGGGACAGGGTGGGATTGGGCACATGGGCTGGGAGGGCTTTGCCACCCTGAATAATTTTGTGATTTTAGTCTGTGATTCCCAGAAGAGCTGGAGTGGGTGGTGTGAAAAACGAGGTTCACATGTTGGTTTTTTTTTTTTTTATAGAATTTAAAAGTTTAATAAAAAGACAATTAGGAGATAAAAATAAAGTCTACAGATAGTCTCTGCATTCAGCTAAGAGAGCACACTTTATTAACAAAGGATTGTCCCCTAAAAACAGAGCCCCACTACTTATCCCAATATCTGCAAAAAAGCCAACTATATAATATGTATCTATAACAGGTGGACACCGGGGAGTGGTGATCCAGCCCTCAGTGCCAGGGACACCTCTGGGATGTGCTCCCATGGAAGATGTGGCACATTTTGGGTATTTTTTATAGCAGATTTATCACCTCCTCTTCAGCTCTCTACCTTACAGGATCAGGACTTTGAGATGTGTGTTTTCAGATCAAATGAGATTAAGGGAGAATTATGCTGAAATCAGGTGACTTTCAGTGATTAAAGGCCTAGAAGGAAACACAAGACACAAAACTTGGTGTTCACTCACTGACTCGTGGAGTCTGGGCCTCAGCAAAACAGACCACGGGAAATGAAGGCAAAGCTTCATTAAACAAGTGGCTTCCTAATGAAGGAGCAACAGCCTTTTTGTTTGTCCACTGGATCTGTGCCTTAATAAAACAGCAGATTGGAAATCTGCTGAAAACACCAGAAATTCCCACAGGGAATCCTTGCTAGCCGGAACAGTTCTATAAATAATTCAGTATAATTGACAAGAATCCCATTAAAAAACAGTGAAGTCATCTCGGACTTTTAGTTGGAATTTAAAGTAAAAATTTCACCTGAGCTGACGTGGTTGATACCAAAGTCACTCCCAATCCCCAGCAAGCAGAGAACAAAAGGGGAAGGCAGATGAGAAGGAGCAGCTGGTGCCTGGGAGCAGTGGGGTGTGAAAGGAAGCAGTTCAGCCTTTACCAGGGCGCTGGGTTTGCTCTCCAGTTTCCTGCTCGAGGCTGGGCTGGGAGCAAACGAGCTCCAGAGATGGCTGTGAGTCAATCATCAAAGCCAGGTACAGCACATGGCAGCTTTTCTGACTCTGCTGCTCATAATGAAGCTCCCAGCCCTGCAACATCTGGCTGCGCTCAGAATGAAAGCCCAGGGAAAGCTCTGTGCAAATTTAATCCTTCTCATTACTACAGGCAACGCAACGCCTTCGTTTTTCTATCTGACTTCAGAGCTTGTTCCTGATTGTTTAATCTTTTTCATTTTTACTTGAAAGAATCAGATGAATCTAACCCAGGAACATCAACAGCCCTTGATGCCCAGCATCCCCGAGCTCACAAACAGCTCCTGTCCTTGGGGGAAGGAGAGCAGCTAATGACTCCCCACTCCCGGGGTGCAGCGCACTTCATTAACAAACCCAATGTTTTCACAAAGCCGTTTCTTTCTTCAAGTTAATGGTGCACAATATTAGCAGGCAGAGCTGCACAGAGGCCCCTGGACAAGCCCTGAATTCCCTGCTGCTCCCATCCCATCCCAGCAGTTCCACTGGGAAATGCTTCCCCTTCCATCTTCCAGCTCTTGGCTGCTCCTCCATCTCTCTGGCCTTCCACAGAACCCTTCCTCTGCTGCATGGAATGGCACCTTTTTTATCTTTTAATAACCTTGCATATTTATAATATGTTATAAATATATATAATATATATAGTTATTCACATATTTCGTGATACTCAATGTATTTACACACACACACAAAGCAAGCCAGAAAACACCACCCATATTTTCCTTATAACATTGTGACACCCACCTCAAACCTCTGCTCTATTTTATCCATTTAAGTTGCTTTGTTTGATGATGCAGAAATACATTTAACACAGCCAGTTCCTACATCTCTAGCTAGCGAAATCCTGTGGCACACATGAATCATTTCAATGGAAAATTTAGAGAAAGTTAATTAAAGGTCATTGGTTTTTCCTCTTCTCCCCCCTCCCTTTTTTTAAATAATTTGAAGGACCTCCACTGTCTATCAGCATGGGGAGAAATAAGACAATTTTGTTAAAGCTGACAGAATTAGCAAGAGATAAGTAAAGGTCAAATGTGAGGATGAGGACTGGAAGCTTAATCTTCCTCCACCATACAGCAGAGCAGCAAAATGAAGGGGAAAAAAGGTATATTTAATCAAAAAAGGAGACAAAAGAGAAATTTGCATAAAAAATATTCCTGCAAATTAAAAGACATTGAGATCTTGATTAAAGACTGTAACGCTTACAGTTAATTGAGATTTTTTTTCAGGGATCAGACTATTTTGCAATGGGTTAAACCAATGGAATGAAGCAAAATCGGTTATTCTGGGAAGAGCCAAGTTGTTCTTGTGCAGACAACTGAGGACTCTAAAGCTCATCTCGTTCCACCCCTGCCATGGGCAGGGACACCTTCCACTATCCCAGGTTGTTCCAGGCCCTGTCCAGCCTGGAATTTAACTTCAGCATCATCCTCATAAAAGAGCAGCTGAAACAGGCTGGAAATACAATTATTGGAGTAGCATCCGCCACAAGGAGCAACCTGCAAGTATTTTAGATTATAACAAGTTACAGCTAATTTCAAGTATAAAGAAATCATGGAAGAACCTGAAATATAAATCAAGGGAATTATTTCTCTTAGTAAGATTCTATGTGAAATCCAGTTGATGAGGCTGAGAAATTGAAGGTTACTCCAGATCAGAGAAGAGCAGACAAAATATTAGAAGAAAAGGATGGAACAATGAGCCATTTCTAAATAAACACAAGTGGAATCCAAGTTCTACTACTGCCTCTCCTTTGTGACAATGAAAACGGGCTGTGGAGAAGCTGAACATTGTGCTGGCTGCTTTTATCTCACAGAGAAGGCACCAAGATTTTATCACATGCATTTTAATATTTTTATAGTTTCAGTATTATCTGCATGAGCAGCCGCTCATCCTCTCACTGGTGCTCCCTGGGGGCACCTGGAATAATTTCTCATCACACAGAGCTGAACAATTTCTGTCTGTGCAGCAGAGCTCAGGCCAGATGATGGGATCTGCCTGGGACTTCTCTCAATTTAACTATGAAACAAGAACTATTAAGGGAGTTAATAGCAATAATAATATTAATTACTAAAATAGTAAAAATAGTAATAATGGTAGCTATAAAGTATATACTTTATATATATAAAATTATATAATTATATATACTATAGATATAATATATATAATTATATATATAATAAATAGTAATAATAACTATAAAGAACTATTTAGCTATTTATTAGTTACAAAATGCCAGGCCCTGAAGGCCAAGCCAGCAGCACCTACAGCAAAAATATCTTGACAGAACTTAGTAAGGAAAGAGCCAATGGATTCCCTTTCCGTGCTTTCCACAATGCTACAGTGGAGAGCTTTCCAAGGTTCATTAAGAATGATTAGAAACATAAATAAAGATAAAATTTAATGTGAGATTATAAACCAACCATGTTTTCAGTTCCAGTGCTCCCATTCCATCAATGCACCTTTTTTTGTACTGGTGCAGATCACCAGTAAGATGTGACAATATCCTACCAATCCATATTTTTATACTCAATAAGTCATTCACATGCATAAATTATATATAAAAATAGACAAAGGAATTCCTGTGTCATCAATTTGTATTTTCTATTCCTCCAAGAGGAGAGGGGTTTATAGAATTTCCAGCACAGAGAAGTGCTAGAATCCCAGGACAGCTGTCTGTCCTCTCTGTTTCACACCACCCTTAAACAGTATTTTATTTGGATACCATATGCTTCAACCTCTCTGTCTGCCACCTTCACATTTCCCTTTATGAGCTACAGAAAATAATATGCTAAACAGCAAGAAGAGTGGTGGTAAAACCATGGTAGAATTCTCTCTCTGAAGTAGAGGGATGTGGATTAAAAGCACACCTGAAAGAGCCTTCATTTTCCAGGCTATAAACCAACCCCTTCCCTCACAGGGGGAACACATCAAGCCTCATTACATCCATGTCCTTCAAAGCAAAAAAAAAAAAGAAAAAAGTCTAAATGCAGCCTGGAAAATACACACTCATTACTGATCCTCGGATTTTAGTGCTGCCAAACAGGGCTGGGAGCGTTATGGAAAACTTTCTCATCTGGGAGCTCATCATGCCAAGGATGGAATGAGCAGGATTTGTCCAAAGTTCCAAAAGAGAAGGAAACATTTTGGCTTGGCTCCATGAACGTGCTGTGGATAAGCAGCACGCCAAGAGCAGAGCAGTCAAACAGGAATCTGGGCAAGGGGAAAAGGCTCCCCAGTGCCAGAGGGCAGGGCTGGATGGGATGTTGGGAAGGGATTGTTCCCTGGGAGGGGGATGAGGGGCTGGCACAGGGTACCCACAGAGGCTGCCCCTGGATCCCAGTTTTTCCCTCCCAGCCCTCCCCAAACACCCCAAATTGCCCCTCAGTGCTGCCAGAGCTGGGACAGGAATGGGGGAATGCCCTCCCTGCTGCTGCTGGGATGGCAGCAGGGATGCAGCCCTGTCTCCAGGACAGGGAGCAGCACCGGGCTCCCACAGCAAGCACATTAAATCTCTGTGTGAGCAGGAAAACACGATTAAACCTAGCACTGCCTCCTCCCCAGCAGCTGGCTATAAATCTCTCCACTCAAAGATAACTCCTTTCAAAAGCTTTATCAGGAGGAAAAGGAGTTAACCTCGTGTCCAGCTCTCTCACAACTTCTCTGCCCGTGGGAAGTGCAGGTGAGGGGGATGCTGGCTGTGTCCTACACCACATCCAGCTGTGCCTGTGGATCCCCTGTGCTGACACCACCCTGCATCACCCCAGCACCCCACAGCAGAGCCAAGCCTGCCCCAGCCCGAGGCAGGCTGGTGTCCCAGATGTGCAGCCCCACGCTGCAGCACAGCCAGGACTCCTCCAGCCGCAGCATCCTCACCAGCTCCTGGCACACACACACACCCCGAGGCCAGCAGAAGGCTTTAGACTTCATCGCTAGAGCTGGCACCGAGCTTGGCACCAGGTTTCACCTCCTGAAATAGTTCCTGCAGCTCAGGCAGTTCATTTGCTTCCCAGGCTGTTTGGCAGGTGATCAAGTGCAGCTGCCCTGAGGAGCAAGGACTGGTGATGGATGAGTGAGGAGCTGGGGAGTTGGACAGGGAAACAGTTTAAACACCAGACTGCTTTGTCAGGTACTGGAAATTGGCACTTTCACCTGGGACATTACAGGATGAGCTCAGCCCAGCTCCAAGGCACCACAGGGCGAGGGGCTCCCTCTCCCATCCTTCCAGGACCCGTGGGGAATCCTGAGCCCCTCTGCACTGACTCTTTGTTCTGTAAATACAGGGAAAACCTCAGCCTTCTGAGCTGTCTGCAATTTGTCAGCCCCACAGTAATTCCCTGCATTTTCTCAAGAGCCTGGGATATGAATAGCTTCTCCTTCATATTCCCTGCAAATGAGAAAGGCTCTCTTTTTAAATTATTCATGACATTATTATTATTAAAAGTCAAAGCGCCATTTAGTGAAATAGCATTTTTAAAGTCTGATTGCTCTAAAGCCAGAATGCCACGGTTTGTAAAACATCAGTGTCCTTTAGCCTGTGCTGAACTAGGAGAGAAATGAATCTGAAATCTCACTTGTAGCTCAAGAGAAAACTCTCCTCCGATACACAAATCAATACATGATTTAATTGTGTTTTATTGCTGCTTTTGCTTCAGTCCAGGGTCAGAAAAGAGCCTGAGAACATCCTATTTGCTATTTTCCCAACAATCACCTGTTTTTTTTAATTCCAACCTTCAAGTTCTCCCCAGCTGCAGGGCTGGGGTGAGTGGGGAGGGAGGGCAAGCTTGATATTCCCCTCTGGACTGAGCTCAGGGAAAGGTTTTCCTCTAAGCTTGGCTTCTGAAGGTGCCAAGGAAACCAGGACAGGAAAGGCAGAGCTAAAATCTTTTCTGAGCACAAGGGTCTGTGCCATGGAGGAGGCTCTGGTACCAACCCATGGTGGTCCCCAAGGCCAGCGTTATCCTGCACAAAGCAGGGAGCAGGAGAACAAAGACATGGAGCTCCTGGAGCAGGAGATGCTGAAGGGCCTGGAGCACCTCTGTGCCCAGGAAAGGCTGAGGGAGCTGGGGCTGGGAGCCTGGAGAGGAGCCCCAGCTGACAGGGGACTCATGCCTGGGTGTCCCTGCCTGCAGGCTCCCATCCTGGCATTATCTTAAGGGAAAAAACAAACTCAGCTATTCACTTCTAGACTCATAATACACTGTTTTCCTTTTTAGAGCTTCCTTACTCAGCATACTTTTGTTTTCTTTTGTCAAAGTTCCATCAAACTTTGTTTCCAGGTTCAGCAACCATTTTTCCCATGTACCAATAAGATATAATAATGGAATAATGTCCAAACACAATCCTGGCTGATGTCCAGAGCTATGTGCACTAATCCCACTGGATAAACCCTCATACAGGGACCCTTCTCATCCCACAGATTTTTCCAATAGTGGAAGAATTCCTGAAAATTCCTAGGCATGAGCTAGAAATCCAGATTCACATCCCAGCTACTCCCTGTTTTCTACTCTGCCTTTTTAGCCTCTCTCTAATACCAACACATGCAACTGATGGCTCTGTTTTGACTCCTACTCTGGAAAATAGCAACAGTTCAATTAAAATCAGTAAGAATTTGAATCTGAAATCCAACTGAACTCCTGATTTTTACTCTCCTCAGGTCTCTAAGGAGATGCAGATGTTTTTAGAGTATTTGCCTGAAGTTTTATTTTTTTTTTAGAGGTGAAATGGATTTTTATCTTGGAGGATGGAAATGTACTTTAAAGCTTGACTGAAGGAAATAACAGAAAACCATGTTTTAGCTTGAGGCTATGCATTTATCCAGCCATCTTTTCCCCAAATCTTGTAGGCACAAAGCTGCAAACACATCCTTGCCTCACCACATCCATCTCTGCACCAACAGATTTAATGTCTTCCAGGAAAAATCTGTCCAAGATGCAGCCAGGCCCTCCTCCTGACCATGGAAAAACAACCACTGATTTGCCATTTCTTACACTTTTCACTGCTGGTCATGCAACCCTTTGAAGTAATTTATTTTCAGGATGTATAACAAGAAATTAGGTAATGATCTCAGAAGATCCCCAACATATGAAAACACCTGCAGAATTGTGTGGTGAGATAAATCTACCCAGGAGTGTTTGTTATTCCTTAGTAAACAGACAGCTGGAAGCAAAATTACTGCTTTGTGCAAACCACCGAGGGTTTGTTTAGTAAGCTCAAAGCAAACCAGGCAAATTTGGGTTTCTGTGGAAGTTTACCTGAGCCCCTTGTGAATCCCAGACCTTCCACTGCACAGCCAGGAGAACAGGGGCTGAGCTCCTGCAAACCCCATCTCCTCCAGCAGAACTGAAGATCCATCCCCAAAGCACAAAAATTGCATTTTTTGCTTTCTTTTCTTGTTTAATGGCCATTTAAAAAAAAAAAAAATAAAAAATCCTGCATTTCAAGAGGCACTTTCCTCCATTATGCACTAAGAAAAGCACTACTCAAAGATCAGTTTTACAGCTGGAATTGAAAACCAGGATGAAGAACAATTGCTCTATTCAAGGCACTGCTGCAGAATGAGGAGTTGGATTTAGCAAAGCCCCGAATTCCAAAGATTATGAACTGGCCAGAGAAACTCCCCATTCTCCACATCCAAGCAATGTTCTACTGAGCTACATGGACTTGAATGCACAGTCCTTGAGGGGCTCAGCTGCCAGAGCTGCACAAATGCACCAAATAAAACCCACCACAGGCTCCTGGACCCAGTGGAGAGGCAGGAAAGGAGCAGAGACAGAGCTGCTTTCTGACTTTGGGTTTTCCTTCTGCTGGCACTTGCTCCAATTACCTCCCAATTCCTCCTTTTCTGAGGAAATCTAGAGCTAGAATTTCACTATGCACCTTCTTCTGTGCTCATCAACTGCTACAGATAAATCAAATCTATCCCCTTTTCCTAGCACTATGACAAGCCAAATCCATCTGGAATCTAATGATTGTTCCAATGCCTATTGTTCCAATATAAATCATCGGGAACTACAATACAAAAAGAATAATCTGTGGTACTGCTAATACTTGCCATGCTCCATTTTCAGCTATCTTTGTGAGTAAGTCAAGGGTATGATAAATCTTTGCAGTGATACTCCTGAATTTATAACCCAGATGGATCAATAGACTCACTCTGACATGCATCCCTGGAGGGATTCTGCATGTGATTGCTGGGATGAGCACAGTGACATCCACATCAGGGTTTTCCTGTATCCAGCTCCCCACAAACAAAGCTCCTGCCCTCCCTGTCCTCGTGCAGACTCCAGGGAATGTTGGGGTGTCTGTCCTGCTCTTCAGCAGCCTCATGGGATGAACAGAAAACTCTTCTGGCAAAGCACTGCCAGGCTGATGACAAATTCCAGAGTGGGAAGCATTGGGAGAGTCCCCCCAGAGCTGGAGGCTACACCAGAGGAGAGACAGGGAAGCACAGGGAGAAAAAGAGACGTAGAAAGAGATGGGATGAGAGAAACACATCCAGTGAGCTCCGAGCATCCATCACGGAGCATCCCCAATCCCTCCTGCTCCAGGGGAACCAGAGAAAACCCCAGCACAGCAGAAGGTTCCTGCACAGCCACACGCCCCCAGGCCTGCATTCCCTCTTGGGCACTTCCCGAGGCAAAGCCCAGCTCTGGGACATCTCCACCCCACACAAACCCGACATTTTCCTGCTGGTTTCCTTCAGCTGAGCCAGGTTCCAGCCCAGGCACTGCCTGCACAGAACAGCACTTCCCCAGGCTGTTCCCTGTGGAAAAACTCCTTCTGGAACTCACTGATCCACCCTAAACCCAACTCCCTTAGCCCAGTTAACTGAAGGGAAAATGAAGAGACACACAGGCACCCAAACTGTGCTTGGGGAGGTTTGAAGTATCTCAAACTCCCTGGACACTCCTCCTTGCAGAGCACTGCACAAAAGGCTCATTTCCAGGGAACAGAAGGTTTTAGTGCTGCACTCGACAGACACAAAGGGTGTTTTAATAGTTCCTGAGCTCTTCAGTTGTGGTTACAATCTGCTGCCATATTAATCTCACCCCATAATTAGCTGCCTGGGGAAAACGTGTTGTTATTCAGAGGAGCCAGGTGAATGGGAAAACAGCTCCAGAGGTCTGAACCTCATGATTTATTTCCCTTTCCAAACAGGAAGGTGAAGCAAGGCATCTCCCTCGCTCTATTATACGCACTGGACAATTTTGCTGTGCACTTGGCAAAGTGCAGAAGTGAAAGATGACCCAAAATAGTCCTGCAGAAAATCAAAACTACTTGGTTCTGATACAAGAGAACAGCAGGAAAACCCTGCACTTAAAGATCTCCACCAGAGAGCCCTAAAGAGGCTACAAGGTACTCTACAATATTTATGAGTGCAAGATATATACTATAGATTAATTCATAAATTCTCCATACATAATTTATAGTCTATTTACAGAGTAAAACAGTCATCACACAGCAAGCACCACAAATGCATTCACTTAAACTTAAGGGCATCTGTAATGCCTGCTCAGAAATCAGAGCCCATAATAAACCAGGCACAGGCAATGAAAAGCTGACTAAAATGCCCAGGAAGAGAAAGGAAATGCATTTTTAAGGCAGCTGATGTGCAATAAATATTTAATGCTCTATAAAATCTTTCATTTAGTTATATTTATATAGTATTAAGTACGTTGTTCCAGTTCAGAGTAAGAAATTAGTCTTAACTTGAGTTTTAGAGAGAACTTAGTTTTTCTTGCCTACAGTTTAACCTCACACTAAAAGCTGCAAATCGTGGCTCAATGAATTTGTACTAAAGCAGCAGAACTCCTTCATTTCCTCAAAAATCCTCCCTGATCAGAATTATTTCCTCTATTTAACAATGCAAAGCAATTGTGCATTCATAGAACCACAGAATCCCAGAATGGTTTGGGCTGGGAGGGACCTGAAATCCCACCCAGTGTCACCCCTGCCATGGCAGGGACACCTCCCACTGTCCCAGCCTGGCCTTGGGCACTGCCACAGGGAAGAATTCCTTCCCAAAATCCCACCTATCCCTACTCTCGGGCATCAAGGGCAATAAATGTGGTCACTGAACACAGGCACAGATGACACTCTGAGGTAGAAGACCCCAGGTGTGCGTTTGGCACTTGGAAATAAAAGCAGATTTTGCTGCTCTGCCAGCCAGGAAGAAGCTCAATGTGACTCCTGCAGCTCCCACACTCTGGAGGGAGACAGAATTCCCTGGCTCCAGCTCAAGGCATCACTGCTGCAGAGCAATTAAAACAATCAGCCCTTCAGTTACACCTCCTTCCACTGTTTTCCCAAAAATTAGCTGTGAGATCACAGACTCGTTTATTCACTGAATATATACTTTAAATTTCCATCACAAGAATAAGGAACTTCTCTTAAAGAATGTGCATGATGAGCTCCCTCATTCCAAAGTTAGTTTATGAAAATGTTGAAGGATGTTGTTAGGAGACAGCTTGTTCCCCATTAGAAAATAAAAGAAAAAGCAGGTTAAAAAGCAGTGGTGTTACCCTGAATCAGAAGGCCCAAGATGCACTTTTTGGGTTTGCAGTTGAATTTCTGCAGTAGAATCTGCTGCCTGCCTTGGCCCCAAGCCAGCAAATCCCACTCCTTAACCGAGCACTGTCCTCTTCTGGATGACGTTTTTTGTTCTTTAAATGTCTTCATGGTGTTCCTCTGCATCCATATAAAGATCTTTAATTGCTGTTTAATATTAATGCAGTTTTCAGAATCAGTGAAAAAGCTGGTTTTTAATTTTTATTTATTTATTTAGAAGTCCACATCAACTTCAAAGTTGCAGCTATAAATAGGAGTGCTGGAGACAGACATAGCCAGGAGCTACTGCAGGGTGCACTTCATCCTCTGCACAGGACTGGAAATTATTGAACATCTGAGATGTCCCAATTTCAGCAGAGGCTCCTCAGCAGCGTGTCCTGACCCCACAAAGCCTGGAGAACTCCTGGCTCTGCTGAGGACACCAGCAGCTCCTGCCTGAGCTCCAGCACTGGGAGCTTGTGATGAGGACTAAAGGCTAAAACTTACTGCACTCAGCTGTACTTCAATCACCTCACCTGGCACTTGGGCCCTGTTTGAGAGCAGATCACCTTGTTATAGATACATTTTAGATTGTTGGCTTTTCACAAATATTAAAATGAATGTTATGTGTATAAGAATGAGAAATTTTGTTGTATTAATATAGTTTCCTTTATTTCTGTTATTGATGAAATTTAGAAATAGTGGTATAAAATACATATATGTTAGGCTATGGCATAGTATTAAAATAAAAACTGCTTTTGTTTGTATAACCCAAAGACTGAGGAAAAAAAAAATAGCTGGAGAACTCCTGCATTTGTAAACTCTCTTATCCAGATGAAGACAGCAGTGCCCAGAACTCTGGGGGAGGAATTTATTGCATTTCTGGTATCAGGGAATGTAAATCTCAATGGCACCAAGAGGATTGATCTATTGGGAAGGGGGCAAGAGAAAACTAAACAGAAGAACACCAAAGATCCTGAGAAGAATGTCTGAATATGTATGAGAATTTATGGATATGTGGTAGGGTTCTGTTTTTAAGGGACAATCCTTTGTCAGTGAGGTGTGCTCTCTTGGCTGAAAGCAGAGACACCCAGCCACATCTGTAGACTTTATTTTTTTCTCCTAATTGTCTTTTTTTAATTATTAAACTTTTAAATTCTATAAAAATTATGTGAACCTCATTTTTCACAACCTGCTTGTGTTTAATACAGGATTTGTTATGATAATAAATCTTCCAGCCAGGCATTTTCCTTTGTCCTGGTGATGTTTTAATTGACTTCTAAGGACAAAGCTGATTTTATGTATTTCAGCTTTAATTGCTGCTCACTTTCCCGGATTTCTTTCACACAATCATATTAAGAATTAGGTTATTTAAGGAGATTAGTGAGTCTTAGCATTGAGAACCACACTCCCAGTGACAATGGAAATACACCCAGCAGTAGAAATTGGTTGAGCAAGAACTTTGAAACTCATTTTGAACGAGTTCCCTGAATCTGTTTCACACAGACCCATAGAAGGGAGCCTAAGGATTATGTGAAGGAGTAAATCTGACACTGCTTAATGTCTCAAAAGGACTCGCCTCCACCTCCAAAATCTGTAATTATGTGCGATTTGCATTAATCCTTAGAAAGAAATAGAAATCCTTGCACAAAACAGAAAAAGCAGATTAGGAGCAATATTCTGTTGACAGTCCCGCAAATGATTTATGTCAATTAAGATAATTCCAGCGCTCTCATGAAACCATCTCTCTCTCCATCACCTCAGAAGTGGGGGATGCTTACCCAGAGCCACACAATTCCATTTCCCAGGAAGGAATGGCCGGATTTGAAGCGAATCCAGCGGAAAGCGCGTTACCTCCACCACCGCTCCAGAACGAGCAAAGCTGCAAAGCAGCAGCAAGAGAAAAGTCATTTTTCACCAGAGCCTGGAGATGTGCAGGGATGAAGCCAAGATGTGCAGGTGTGATGGGTGCAGGGGGCTGAGCTGCTCCCCACATCCCCCCGCTCTGCTCCTGCGCCCACCAAAGGGCACCGATGACGACGGGAGGCACAAACCGTGCTGCTTTCTGCCGAGAGAGATGCTGATACATCCTGCATCTATCAGGCACCTCTTCAGGAGTATTTCTGGCAATTGATGAATCATTTTGAAAGTCAAGGCAGAAAAGCCATCATTAAAAGCACCTTGTTGTGCCTGCTGCTGGCGCCTCGTTAAGAAATCCGCTTCAGCTCTCATTTCCCAATTCTTTGTTGGTGCCTCCACAGATAAAAATTTCCAGCCTCTCAGAAGCTTTAATTTGCCCCCAGACAGCAGCAGAGGTTAATGCTGATCTACAAAACACATCCAAGAAGGAATTGCTGTGCCATCCGACAGTATCCTGTACCTGGGTGTGTTGGAAGTCGGGGTAACTTCTCCAAAAAGCAAGAACAGGCTCACCAAGGCACTCCGGCAAAACCACAGCAGGTGAACCAAAGGCATCCAGCAGCTGTGGCAGCACTGATGGCACGCAGGTCATTTACATATATGCAAATGACCACACAGGGTGATGTCTCGGGCCGTTTACAGTTTCCTCTGGGAATTATCAGGATTCACCTTTCAAAAGCTGTTTCCAGCAGTGACAGAACCCCAGACTGGGCTGGAGGGGACCCCAAAGCCCACCCAGAGCCCCCCCTGGCATGGCAGGGACACCTCCCACTGCCCCAGGCTGCTCCAGCCCTGTCCAGCCTGGCCTTGGGATGCAGGGACAGCCTCATCCCAGGGAACAAAGCAGCAGTGCCCAAAAATGACCCTGAGCAGGGTTACCTGGGTACATGTGGAAACTGCTCTGTAATGTTTACATCTCAAGGAGAACTGACTAAGAGAAATCACTAATAAAATGCAAGAATGTTTAATTGGCACATTGTTAGGAGAACATTAATTGGCAACTCTAATACACTGAATAAATTAGCATAATCAACAAGCTGAGTACTGACATGCATTATCACGTACCTCACAATGACTTTTTAATGATTCAGAAAGCAAATCAATTATTTCCAAACTTGCATTTGCCTCTGTTTCATGTTGTCCTTGTGGCTTTTAAATACATATTAACATATTTTCCTTTCTCAATTCAAGTCTACCAAGCCCTGGTAATCCAGCTTGGTTTTCTCCTTCCGTGGAAGCATGGGATGGGAACAGAAATCACTGTGTCACTTGTAAGAGCTGCAAGATTTTAGTCATACTTGTAAAACCTAAACCCCTAAAGCTTCAATGACACAAACAACACCTTTGCAGAGGAGGAAGAACCTGCTGGTGGCAGTTTTAAGCACACTGATGGATTTAAATATGGTATTTAAAGATGGTATTTCTAAAGCTACACAAACAAGGTGTTAACCGCATTTCAATCTAACTAACCACAACGTTAGATCAGTTTAAAATGCCCTTTTTTTGGAATAATTAACACTTGGGATTAATCAGAACAGGCAGCTTTGTTCTGACACAAGTATCAAGCACTTCCCCTTCCCAATAAATCCCAAGCTCATAAATCTCTCTCTCCAGTTCCCCCTTCAGTCCCAATTACAAACACTATTTTTAGCCAAAGCAAATGTCAGTGTACAAATAAAATTAAAACCTCAATTAACATTACCAGATATAATGAGATGTTTAATTACCCTTGAAACTAGGCCTTGTGAAAAGCCAATAAACTTTAAAGTGCTTTTGTTACCAATCCAATTACCCATCATACAGAACACCAGACTGTTTGCATTGCCCTCGAACGAGGGTCCAAGAGGTGGGACAGCAGGGCAAGGAAATGATTCTGACATGAATGGTGGAGAATGTTACAGAAACCTCTGTTGTAAAAGCTCAGTCCAAACCCTAAGAAGAGACAAGAAAAGCTTGATAAAGTGTAGAATATCTGAAACAGTTCTCTAGTGTCTCACGTGGCAAAGCACCGAACAGAAATCCTTCACGCGAGCCCTGCGACTCTGGAGGGCAGCACAGCAGTGATGCCACCAGATCCACAAACTCAGCCTCCAGAGCCAAAATCCCAGCACCCAGCTCTGCTGCCAGCTGAAAGTGGGGAGGAAAATAAATCTGCATTTCAAACACCCCTGGGCTGTACACTGCATTATCCTCAATGAAAACCAAGATCTCTGCAATAGTGCAAAATGTTTAAACCTGCAGCTGCCAAATCCACTGAGAGATTTTATGAATTTCATGCACATTTGGAAAAGAAGAAGATTCAGCAGGGGCTGGAGTCCAAATTGTCCTTAAGAAATAACAAAAACACCCACAAAAAAGCCAAACCCCACAAAAAAACAGCACCAAAAAAGCCTGAAACAACTTGCACAGACTTTTTACCCAAATTCACTGGATGATTTCCTGTACTTAAGAAGTTATTTATATCATTATTACTTTTTTTTTTTCTGGACAAAATCAACTCCTAGAAAATGTTGATTAATTTGCAGCTTGATGCATAAAAAGTGAGCTTGTGAAATTACCAGAAGAGATAAATCAATGATTCATGTGGGTTGGTTTTGCATGAATAAATTATTTGTTCCTTCTCCGTGCTTCATCTGATAGAAGAATGCAAAATTAATGCTATTCTATGCAAATAGAAAGCCTTTTATAAAATTCTGACCTAATTATAGGTGTTTGCTAAGAAACTCAAACTTGAGTTTTCAGGGAAAAAATTCCTTGGTGCCACATGAGTGTCATGGAAGGCAAGATTCAAACAATAAAACATGTCACTCAAGGATTATTAATAGAAATAGATATTATTAATATTTCTGTCTTCTTTAACCACTTTCATCCTGATGGAGAGGTGGCACAGTTGGCACCCAAAATTCTGCATCCCTCCAGCTGATGTTGAACACCGCACAGGATGGCAAAGACATCGCTGCGGATCATGCAAAGTTGTGCATCCCAGCAGATTTTCATTAATGCCAATAAAAGAGATGGCATTTCAATGATGTGGTAGCCAAGGAAACAGAGAAGCACCTGACAGATGTTATCCCCCTGCCTTCTCCTTCAGAGGCAGCAGAGATGAAGAGTTTGGGCCAATCCTGCAACAGCTGATGACCAAATGAATCATTAAACCATCCTGATTTCCAGCACCGTGGTGCTGACTGCCAGGGAGTTTGTAATGAGAATTGTTCATTTTAAAATGAAGTGATGAAAAAAAACAAATTATTTCTTTCTCACCGCCATCTGAAATAACACAAAACATCTTGCCCAGAGCAGCTGGGGCTACCCCTGGATCCCTGGCAGTGCCCAAGGCCAGGCTGGACATTGGGGCTGGAGCACCTGGGACAGTGGGAGGTGTCCCTGCCATGGCTGGGGGACACTGGGTGGCCTTTCAGGTCCCCTCCCAACACAAATCATTCTGAGATTCTGTCATCTCCTTTTGGAGTTTGTGTCTGTCAAAGATATTTTTTTTAGATTTTACAGTTTTCCCTCTCTAACTGCTAACTCTTAAGAAATTCCATTAACAGGATTTCATCACAGTAACTGTCCAACAATTCTAGAAGAACTAGCCACAAAACATCTCAAGGACTTAGAAATAAAAATCACCAAACTAAAGTCTATTCATCTGTAAATATAAATATAAAAAAGCCTCCAATTCTGAAGATTAAAGGCAATCTTCTACCTGTAAAGTGAGAGAAACCCACACCATAAAGCTGACAAGATGACAGGCAGGAACCAGACTAAATAAAGAGAATTTGTGCTGTCAGCCACAATATATTCCCTGGTTGTATCAGACACCGTACTTTCAACATACAAAGCCCTTCAAGAAATCACCTGAAGTCTCATTTTGTGTAAATCAGAAGAACTGAAGGGAATCTTTCCTGTCTGGCCTGTGTTATTTTAGGGACATTGATGCAGTGGCTTTGGCCTGCCTGCAGGTGTTTTCCCCAAGGCCATTCCCTGCTCTCTCTCTAACTCCAACAAGCCCCCTTTGTGTCTGGAACAGGCAGAGCCTGACTGAGTGATTGATTCAATCAATCAGAGGGTTCCAAGTGGGGTTTTGCAGCAGAAGTTCCCATTAACTGACCTGGCTGCTCCTTCCTGGCTCTGAACCCAGCGAGGGCTTCACTCTTTGCTGATGACAACACACAGCACTGGTGATCCTGTGTTTCCAAGTGGTTTAGCCACTCTGTGTAATTAATATGAACGCAGTAATTCCTCTCTCAGATTTTCTGTGGATGGCAAATTTGGCAGCAATAACTCAGCTCGAGAGCAGGGAACTGAGCACCACCCAGACACCATTCCCAGCAGGGAATCCTCATGGACAAGGGCCTCCTATGCACCCCCACTGAAGGGTGGAATTCCTTCTGAAAAGGATATTTAAGTCAAATTAATGAGAAATGCTTACTGGAAAGGTCCACAAAGCACTGAGACGCTTTTCAAGCTCAAGCCATTATTCCTCACCAGCCATCCTGCACTTGGGAGCATCCTCAGAGCAAGATGTCCCAGACATCCTCCAGGAGCAACCAGTTACAGCAGAGCTGACTTGTATCCAGATACATCTGGCAGATTTTCCAAGTGCTGTGGATAATTAGTGGCTGGAGGTTAAACAGCCACAGAACTCCGGGACTTTATTCCAAGCTTGAACGCCCTTGATAGAAGTCAGCGAGGTGTCAATTCCAAACATTTCTGTTTCTGTACACAAAGTGGCTGCTCCAATTCAAAACAGACAATTTAGTGGGTGGATCTGTAATTAAATTATTATGGCTCATATCTAATTAAAACAGATTTCAAGGCACATTTCAAGCTGTGGTTGGATGTCAGTTTGAAGCTGTGTCGCACAGCTTGGCAAGCGATCGCGCTGAAGGAGGGCAGGAACAGCATCCAAGAGCAAGAAAAGGAGGATCTAAAAATAAAAATGTTCTGGAATGTCTGGCTTTCATTTGAACCCAGCAGTTCACTACTGGCATGGTACCACCCCATGGATATCTCAAAGGGCCTCGAGTCTCAGAGAGGGAAGGAGAAACAATTGGAAATTCACGGCCCGCAGTTGTTCCCGGGTTCTGAACAGAGTTTAACAAAATCCAGTGGAATCAAAGCCTTCCTGATGGGAAAACTGGCTCAGTGGGAATATGGAACTGCAAGCTGGCCAAGGCAGAAAGGCACAGCCTAGTGAGACACACTCCACAGTTTGTTAAGCTGAACACACACCTTGGGCTTAGCACTGGCTTCTGAGAATTCACCGGTGGAACAGGAACAGCAGTTCCAAGATAAAGTTTCAGAAACCAATACAAGGGTTTAAAAACGCAAAGTTTAAAAATGTAACTTCTTTTTCCTCTTTAATTTTCCTCTGTTCACTGTGTGGGAGCTTATGTCTACATCAACTTTGATTTAAATAAATGGATGTCTTTTCAGAAGACCTCAAGGTGCTGAAGCCACCATGGGAATGAAACCATAAGAGGAACAAGCAGGAGCTGCAACTCCATCTCTGGCCTCCTGTGGGATCTCCCCCCAGCACACCCATCCTGCTCACTAATTACTTCCCCTCCCTCTTTTTTCTCTACTTTTCCATATGTACTTAAACACATTTCAAATGTAATTGCATAAAAGATTGCCTGGTTCACACAGGAACTAATAAGTCCAAGTAACTGTTATTACAAAACTCAAATCAAAGGCACTGAATATTGCCATTGCAAAGTAATTAAGGCAATAAAACCATCGGCGACTTGAAGGGCTCTTTCATTAGTAAAGAGAATGCAATTATTTTCCTGCCATGTCTCCTGATTCTATTAGGCTGACAGGCAGGAACAGCCACAGTAAGCAGGCTGATTTCTCTCCCAGCACACTGACACCCTGGAAATCCTTCTTCACGCACAGCTGAGCCACTGATGGTCACCGCAATCCCTGTGCTGTCAGGGCTTAGCCTGGCTATCGAGCTTAAACACGAGCTGAGCAGGGCCTAAAACCCTCCAGCTCTCAATAGCAAATAAAAGTCTGGTTGGTTCAGAGGGAGCACACAACACCAGGCATGAAGGTGTCCTTGTTCATGGCAGGGGGCTGGAATGAAATGATCTTTAAGGTCCCTTACAACCCAAACCATTCTAGGATTGGGGGGAAAGCTCAGGTGTCCCAGAGAACAAGGGACAGGACAAGAGGAAATGGCCTCAGGCTGTCAGAGGAGGCTCAGACTGGATATTAGGAGGAATTTCTCCATGGAAAGGGTGCTCAGGCATTGGAGAAGGCTGCCCAGGGAGGTTTGGAGTCCTCATCCCCAGAGGTGCCCAAGGACGTGGCACTGAGTGCTGCGGGCTGGGGACAAGGTGGGGATCGAGCTTGGACTCCATGGTCTGGGAGGGCTTCTCCAACCTCAGTGATCCTGGGATTCTGTAACCTGAGAGCAAAGCAAACTTCTGGAAACTTTAAAGAAGTTTTGCTTTTAAAGGGCAAGCACCAAGCAGAGTCCTCCTCCAGCAAATTCCAGCCACGGTTTGCATTCCGTGTTACAACAGGCGCCTTCAGCTTGATTGTTCCAACTGTTTGAAATCAAGTTAAACAGCGAGAAGAACAGAGTTACATTTGAATCTGAGCAGGTTAAAAAATAGAAAACAAATATGCTCTGCGAGTGCCGACCCTCGCTGTGCGCGCTGGGGCTCCTGAGCACAGATTTATAATGAGGAGTCACTGCCAAACTCCCAGTGCATCTTAATTCCACCAAAATTCAGACTGAATACTGAACGGGACAGAGGTTGCTTGAAATTCAGCTCAAGAACACTCCTACCTGACACACCAAAGGAAAAAGGGCTGAATTTCAGTGGGTGGTACAGTTTTATGACAGAAGGAAATAAATTTGCCTCCGGAATGATTGGCACTTCTGGAAACTGAGTTAGCTTTGTTTCCAATCATCACGTCAAAATAGATTTGGGTGCTTCTATTCAGATCAGCACCAGAATCAAAAGACAAGAAAACACCTCCTTTCCCACTACACCATCTGAAGTCATCTCTCCATTTTGTACTAGGGCTCTCCTGATCATGAAACCCACAACATTGAATAAGATTTCTTCCTAAAGCCAGGGCCTGGTTTCTTCATCACCTTTAGAGTATTTCAGACAATCATAAATGGTTTGGGTTGGGAAGGACTTCAAAACTCATGGTGTTCCTACTCCCTTCCCAACACCTGCCACTGAAAGGTCCCTGGGCCACTTGTCACATTATTTCAGATGTGACAGAACAGCTTCTCTCTTGAAACACTGTATTATCTTACAACTATTTCTTGTTAAAGAACTCGCTGCTCTCTCCAGAGAACACGCAATTGTTAAATTGATTATTTGCAGGAAGCCATTTCCAACCCTCACAGCCTGTGGAGGCACTGCTGGCAATACCCACACTGAAATCTGGAAAGGGACTGGGAAGGTGCAAGGAGGTCACCAGGATGATTTGGCACTCATGTCATGGATTCACAGGCTGTCAGATCCATCAGGAAAATTCCCTCTGGAGTTTCACAAACAAGTACAAACAGACAAGTTCTCTCCTCTCACAAGCACCAGGAAAAGAGCCCTTCTTACACCCTGCCTTAGCCTGAAATCACAATATCTGAGACACCAATAACACACTGGTTTCCCCTTTCACTCTCAGCAAACAGAGCTCTGCTCAGAGGTGCTACAACAGAGCAAAGCAGATTTGGAAGTCAAGCAGGGAAGGCTGCGAGCTGTGCCTGGGAAAGCTGATCCCAGGGAGCAGGAAGGGCAGCAGCAGGAGGACAACATTTGATCCAGAAAGGGAACAGGAACCTGCCAGGCACAGCTTGCTGGGCTGGAACCTCAGCCTTGGGGATGATTTGATGTGAGCACACACAGTCCAGGAGCTGCTCACAAGTTTCACCTCCCAGCCCCAAGGCTTTTGATGTTTATGGTTTATCCAGCTGGCCATTGATCAGTATTGATGTAACCCAGCCCTCAAAGGTTTCATGATCAGCTCCAGATTTGGTTTCTTCAAAACATCTTCAACAATCGGCCATCTAAACTACAGTAGGGAATTAATTTCTTCAGTCATTTTCCTGGGGTTTAATTAAGCATTCTGAAGATGGCTGCAGTGATTCAGCAGTGAGGGTGGAGCAGCTTGGCTGGCCATCCTCCTGCCCATTTCCACTATCAAGACCACAATAAACAAATTTTTCTGCCTGAAAGCCATTCAGCAGAAGAAATTTTCTTCTAAAAGCAACGGCATAAAGTCAGTAGAAAGAAGTTGAGTGACTGCTCATTCACTTTAGGTGGGATTGGTGCTAAACACACCTAGCTAGCTCACCCAATTAGTGGTTAATTCCAAGTATTAAGGACTTTTCAATTAAATGCCATTTACTTCCAAGGAATAAAAGCAAGATGAGATTGAGGAAAAACCAGCTGGATTCACATGGATGCAGCCTCCACTGGCACAGGGCAGTGCTGTGAGGGATATTCCTCAGGCGTTGGGAGCTCTGCTCCCCAGCCAGAGCCTTCCCACTCCCACACCCAGTTTTATTTTGCCAAGAATCACACAATTACAGTGTATGAGCCCAAATCCCTCACCTGCCAATACAATTTATGGCCTGTGCCTGAACGCCAGGTGCACCTGTGCTGAAATGATACCTGTTCTGATCCTGTTACCACACCTGAATGGCTCCAGTGTCACTGCTGGGGCAGGACAATTCCTCTGCTCATTTGGGAGCTGCTGGGGCACTTCCCATGGCCTGACAGTCACACAGCCATATTAATGTTTTCTTACATCATTCCCAGGCCAGGGAAGGTGTTGGGAAGATAACAGGCAGTTCCAGAAAAACCTGCTGAATTTATCCAGTCCCATGGCACAGCCTCATTTTATCAGAATCCCGAGGGGCTGAGGATTTATGGGCAGAACACGAGAGCAGCCGGGTCAAACAGCCCTTCCCGGGTGACAGAATTTACAGGGCAGTGTTTGCTCTCCAGGAGAGCAATAAAGCAGTTCCTGGAGAGCACAGATTTACAGGCAGCACCAGCTCCTCCAGCTGTGAGTTACTGGCAGGTTGTGGCTGTGCTTCCCAAGAGCTTGCACCGGACCAGCTGCTCAGAGCAAAATCCTCAGCTCCTGTCTGCAAGAATTAAGTCAAAAACCGGGTTTAAAATTGAGCCAGTCTGTGCATTTCATCAGCTGGCCAGCAAAGGCAAAGAGAAAACCAGGCTGAGAGATGTGAAAAAACACTCACAGGAGCAGATTTAATGATGATAACATATGATAAATGAAACAGAAATAAGTATTTCCTTCAGCCAATTATCACTCAGCCCTCACAAGTCAAACAAAAACGTTAAATAAATATTATCTGGCATTTCCACATGATTCTTTAACTCATCTCATAATGACAAAGAATTTTGAACCACACCATCACTGCGTCCATATGTATAACAAGATGGTCAATGGAAATACATCCTCGAGCCACTGGAAGGTTGGGAAAAGTCTCCAAAGCTGCTCTCCAGAACCCCTGGATTTGTTCTGAATTACATATTCTTAAGGAATAAATACCTTTTCCCATAAGAAGCTATAAGAGGACACTATGGGATTTCTGAAGACATCAAATGATGTGCGACTGCAGCAGAATACTTTAAATTATATCAAGATTTAGGGTGTGTTTAACAATAAGGAATACCAAGAGTAAAAGACAATGTTGCCTGCACTTAATTGATCTGCTTTAAACAACTAAATAATTATATAAACTTGGGAATAAATAAATTTGGGAATAAAGGCAAAGATCAGTAGAAATGCAGAAAATTAAAATAATTATTTGACAACATGGAGCAACTTATTCTCATTCGAGTGAGAGCAGATGAGGTCATCAGCCTCCTTTTTGCAGTGGCAAACTGGAAGAGGGCTGAATATCAAATATGATTGCAATCAAACAGAGCAAAGCCTGGAATAGTGCAAGAAAGCTGCTCCTGTTGTGCTGCATTCTGGAGCACAAGAGCTCCTATCAGCACAGGTTGGCACTAAAATCAGCCATTTCTCTCTGCTTGCTGTGAAAAATAATGATCTGTTGATCTTGGTTTGTCACTCAAACTGTGTAACCCACTAAGTCAGCATCTGTCTCTTTACTGGATCTTCTTCTGTGGTGTTTACCAACTGTCAGGACTAAACAAAAATGCAGGAGAAAAACTTCTAGAAGCACTTTGAAAATGAGATTTGCAAAAGGGCCTGATAATAATGACAAAAGTTTAAAAAAGCTCATCTACAATGAGTTTATGACCACAGAAAAGCATGAATCCATCCCCTTCCCAAACATCAAACTTTCCCAAGTAATTCCCTGTCAGTGAATCTTTTGCTTTACTTGAATTTCTCCATAAACAAGGTGAACAACACATCTAAATGGTGCAGATGAGAGCCTGAGATTTCAAAGCCAAGCAAATCGCTCCAGATGCAATTTAAATGGAAGGCTTCAACTTTCTACAGGCAAAGCTGGTGAGGATGAGGCAAAGAACAAGGTGCTGGTGGCTGTGGCTGGGCAAGGCAAGAGCTTTGCTGGAGCGTTTTACCCGAGTTGTGTCCTTAAATTATTGAACAGCTCCCTGAAGAGAGGGCCTGAATGTGATTGATTTGGTTCTGGGGTTTCACTTCTCCTAACTGGGAGAAGAGGAATCTGTCAAGTGCCTTTGCACCTCCCAGACCTGTGAAGCCGAGAGAATCCCACGTGTCAGCGGGAACCAAGTTATCCCAGCTTCCCAAAACCAGCCAAAAGGAAGGCTCTAAACTGCAAAATACTTGAAAGCAACAGTTTCTGCCCTTTTAAAAGAGAAAAACAAACCCTGAGATGCATCAGAACAAAACACCAAAGGAAGATGTGCCTGTCAGCGATCCAAAAGGGGATTTTCCCCCTTTTCCTGCCGTGTGCCTGGGCTGTCTCTAGCAGTGTGTTAACAAGTTTTCCACGCTCCAGCTGGAGAGTGGAAGGTGCCCAACAGAAAATCTCTGTGTTCCTCCACCAGGGCTGCCAAGGTGCCAAGGTCCCTCTGGGAGAACCTCCAGCCTCCAGCCAAAGGCAGGGAATGGCCCTTGATTGGGATGTGGAACAGGCAGAGGGCTGTGCAAACCAAGCCTGGCCCCCAGGCAGCGATGAACAGCTCGGGAAGCTCTTCCCCAGCCCAGGCAGGCACAGTGGGAATGCTGACTGGGCTGTTCCCAGCAGTCCTCCAGTTAAAATATGCAAAAAATCTAATTATTGATTGTCTTGATCTGGTCGTGTGCTGTCCTTAAAGTCATTCCAAAAGCACAGACCATCTTGGAGTGACCACGAGAAAGTGAAATTATCCATTAGCACACTCATCCCCATCTTTGCAGTAACACTCTGGGGAAGGTTTATCAACCCCCTCCCCTTGCCAGCCTCCATCACATCCAGAGGGAGATGAGGCACAGAAAAGTGCTCACTGAGCAGAAAGCCCAGGGCTCCCAAGGCTCAGATGGCACAGGCAAGCCCCAGAGTGCTCCCCAGGGAAAGCTCCCCTAAAAGCATCCAAAGTGGGGCATTTGCTCTGTAATTCCATTCCCTCGAAAGATATTGCCATGGCAGACCAAAAGGGGCAGGTGAAGGAGCAGAAAGATGAATTATCCAGCTAGAAACAAGCAGACCCAGAGGTCTGCCCACACCAAACCCCCCCTGCTACTTTGGTTGGACAGAGGGAAAAAACTTAAATTTTTTTTCTCTCTGTCTGGAATCAGATTCTAGTCTGGAAATGTTCTTTTAAAGAACTCTGCAGCTTTAGGAGCTCGAACCACATTTGGGCAAAGACAAATGCTGGAGGGGTTGAGGCTGCTCCTGACATTTCCCTGTGAAGAGCAAGTGAGCTCTTGGGTTTCCAGAAGAATAAAACACATCTTTGTACACCTTATGAAAGATCACATAATTAAATTAGGAACTTTAGGGGAGGCAGTTTTAGGTGCTCAAGTGATGAGATCAGCTCCTTGACGTCCTCTCCACACTGAGGGGGAAGAGCTGGCTCCTTCCAGAGCAGAGGATGAGGGGATCCCCCAGCAGTGCCACACAAACCCTCCTGGAGGTGACAACCCCAGCAGGGCTGCACAGAGTTCAAAGAGAAATTGGAGACACCTGAATTGGTCACACCTTCTTGACTGGGTGCATAAGCAGGCAGTCAGTTCCTGCACATTTAAGGTTTTTAATTAATTTAATTAATTAGTGTATTTTATGGGAACCCTGATGAGAGTGTCAAGGAGCTTCAGACAGATCCTTAATAACAATTCAGTATTCCCAAACAAGAGCCCAGGCCATTGGCTTCTCAATTCCTCAACAGCCCAAACCAGCACTCTGATTGTCCAAAACTGCTTTTTGAAGCACCCAATCTGTTCCTGCCTCAGTCTACTGCAGAAATGTGTTTGATGGGCTGAGGGAGCTCCAGCTCCTCTGATTTATTTCATTCCATCTGACCTCAGGTGGTTCCAGCAGCGAGCCCAGCCCGCAGCAGTTAATGCAAGGAACAAAGAGATGATGATTGGAAACTCCTTGTGTTTAGAGAGGGAAACAGGAGCCAGCAGAACCAGAGCAGGGGAAGGGGAGAAGCAGAAGGCTCTGACTTCATCCCTGCCACACCCTCTGGCCTGCCAGCAGCTGGATCAGAGAGCAGTGGTGAACACCTGGAAACGCCCCAGGAGGGCACATCAACCATCTCACTACTATTACTATCCAGAGTTCACAAAGAAAATAACACCAACCCTTTTGGTGGTGTTCTCCACATTTAGAGAAGGAAGTTCAGACCTCAGCATTTTTAAAAAGCAGCTACAAATATAACAGCACTGAAAGAGATGAGAGCTCAAAAACACTGAAGGACACTGCAGGATTAAAAAAGAAAAAAGCCAAATAAATATGATTATTGCTGTCAAGACTCAGTAATTCACTAAAAGCTGCTGAAAAAAAGCTTATGTACTAATAATGCAAAACAAATAAATGTACAAACATTCATACAAGAAATATCTCCAAGCACTGCCATGTTTGTCAGGAGATGAATTGCCACGTTCCAATCACATAATGCCAGCAACAAAAGATTGTACATCCTTCTCAGGAGCAAAGAATTAGCTACCACTGACTGCAGTGGTTACTGATCCCAGAAATCAGTATTAACTTGAACAGTATCTGCATGCAGGAACAGTCCCTCTAACACTGCTGCAGCCCAGCTTCCAAATGTTGGGAAGCAGAAATCCAGGTGCTCCAACCACAGCCTCCACCATCCTGCTCATCTGCAGGCAGCAGCCTCTTCTCTTTTTCCTTGCTAAAATACTGCTCCCTTTCTCTTCTCCATACAGAGAACAAAGGTTCTAGAGAAGCTAAAAAAGGGGGAAAAGAAAATCCACCCTCACTCCTGTGAAAGACAGAACATTATGTAAGGAAAAAATTTATTTTATTTTGTAATTGGTGCACAGATAGCAGGTGAGAGAAGCACTGGGTGGTTTATTGGGAGTGAAGGCAAGGGACAGGCAGGGTGTCCAGCAAGCTTTAGAGCCATGGCTTGGACATTTTGATATCCACACCTCTGTCTCCTGCCAGACCTCTGCTCCCATTCCACAAAACACACTCTGCACTTGCAAACAATCCAGCAGCCTCCTGGAAGCCTGGCAGACAGCTCCTGCTGCTTTCTGCTCTTGTTTCAAGGGTACTGAAGCTGTTTGTACCTCCTAAAAATGGCTAAACTTTTAGGTGAAATCACAACCAGTTCCTCAGAACACACTGCTCCATTGGGAACATCTCCATTATTGAGCTTTCAGATGGATCAGGCACCCACTGCTCTATGCCCCCACTCCTAAACCCACACCAAAAATCCCAAACCACATCCCTGGCATCACCAGGTACATGGGGATTTTGCTGGTGATGGGAAACACAGAGCTCAGATTGTGTATCCTAAGTGTGGAATTCTCGTTAGATTTACCTGCAAAACCATCTCCTGCATGGTTTGTACGCCAGGAATTCCGCATCAGCACCTATCTCAAACATCAGTGGAGTTTTTTATCTTCTCAGTTTGTCTGTAACTGCCTGAATCAGGTCTAAGACTGATCCTGAACCCAAAAGTTTCAGTTCTACCAATATCTAAAGCAAGTTTATTTACTACACAACACATTGTTCCTTTAATGCACAGCACTTGGTGCACCAGGGACACCATCAGGATTCTGAGGTGGTACCATTGTAATTAGGTTAAACTGCTTAAAACAAAAATCCCCAATAACAAAAATCACATTGAAGAGTCAAAAAATATAAGATCCATTAAAGCCATAACTACGGTAGCAAGAACGTTAATAAACCTGCCAATTAAAGTGGCAACCACACAGAACCCCAAACCTGCTGTTAATTAATTGAACAGAAAACAGTACCTTTTTTGTAGAGTTTTAGGAGCTCAACAGCAGTCTGTGATACAGTTACATATCTGCTCCATAATTAGGTTGGGAAGGCCTGGAGGAAGGGCTCTCTTTAGAGCCACATTCTGTTATGTCCTTACAACGCTCTGCTATTGATTTGCCAGCCCCAGTTACCTCTCTCTGACTTTTGAAAAAGGTTATTATTCACAAACAGCTGCTTCCCTGTGCTCAAGAACAGGGAGGGCACCAGGTCCATCACAGCAACCCTGATCTGTGTGTGTGTGCAAGTCATGGAATGGTTTGGGGTTGGAAGGAACCTGAAATCCCCTCCAGTGTCCCCCAGCCATGGCAGGGACACCTCCCACTGTCCCAGGTGCTCCAGCCCCAATGTCCAGCCTGGCCTTGGACACTGCCAGGGATCCAGGGGCAGCCCCAGCTGCTCTGGGAATTCTGTGCCAGGGCTTTCCACCCTGCCAGGGAACAATTCCTGCCCAAAATCAGCTCTGACAGGTCCTGCTCTGTGCTCTGGTTTTCACAGAGGCAAAGCACAGCAGCTAAATTACATTCACCACAAATCTCACCCCTCCAAACAAGGAGTCAGGTTTTGTCACCAGCTTTTATTCCACACTGAACTTCCAATTTGTTGAAGTGTCAGTCTGGTGGCTTTGTTGGAAATCAATGAGGTGAGATTATTCGAGCAATTAAGAACCAGAATGAATTGCTGTGTTTGAGAAACATGCAAGCAAAAAAATAACAAGATAAAACCCTTCTCATTGTTCAGCACTGGTTGCAAGTTTTAGACAGCAGTAACAGGTTATCCTTGAGACATGCAGGAAATACACGCAAGGCCTGGCTTAGAATATTTCAAACAGCCATAGAAGTCTATAAAAATGTTTGGGGTATTCTCTTAGCTTTATTCTGCTGATGTTTTCCTTGCCCCATCAGATTTGCCATATTTATGCTTTAATTTTACGACATGAAAAAATTGCATAGAACTCCCTCTCAGTTTAGTACCTGCAGAGGCTAACGGAGTTACTGGCAAATCTTTGTTAATACAGCACAGAAACTGAGACACAAGTTAATGGACACTGAAACCAGACAAACCCTCTCACCTATTTCAGTATTTTTGCCTGTATTTGCAAATCCAATCTTAAGGGAAGATGGAGAAGACGTTGTAGCCGTTGTATTAATGAGGGGCAATGATAAAACAAGCTTAAAGGGATGTGCCTGAACATTTCCAAGAATTATTGGTTTTGGACTCGCCTTTTGCAAGGAACTTTACAGAGCAAGACCCCAAACAGGTACAGGCAGGGGCATTTTTGTTATTAAGTATTTACAGAGCACTGATAAATCTCTCTGAGGGTAAAACCCCAATTTTCCTTACTGGGAATGGATATTTCCATGGAATACAAACCTGGGGAGTTTCTCCAATAAAGAGCAGGGTATGTTGGCCTCAATCCAGCATGGGATGTCCATAAATCCAGCTTAGCTCCCTGCATTAAGGACAGATGACTGGACTGTGCCCTCAGCTGCTGCTGCAAGAAGCCCATGAGCTGCTCCTGCACTGCCCAGCTCTGCACCAGCCTGACAGAGCAGCTCAGAATACTCCTGGCATCAACAAACCACACCTCACCTCCCTCAAGCTCCAGAAGTTTCTTTACTGTGCTGAAATAAAACAGAATTTCTGTGCAGACTTGCTTGACAGATCTGCCAGTACCTACAGCCAAATCCTCCATCTCTGCTGTGGCCATGTGGTTTAAACCAGGTGAGACCATGCTGTGCTCTGCCTCTCCTCACAAAGACACCAAACCTTGGCAAGTTCAGCCCAAAACCTCGTCCAGCTGAATATTTCTCCAAAATTTCTCAACCAGCAGCACCCTGTGGCTGGTGTTGGTTCCCATGGCTTTCCTCCTGGGTTGCTCTGGGAATGAAGCTCTCCTCAGCTCACAGGTGCCACTGAGCTCCTCCAGGAGCAGAATCCCTGCTGGGGAGGTGTGAGGAAAGAAAACCAGGAGCTATGGAACACCAGCAGACCTCGGGAAAGAGCACACCACAAACCTCCCTCAGAGACATTCCCACCAGCCCTGAAGCTCCTGAGGATGCTCCCAACCCCTGTAGGAACTCTGGGATGGAAGCCACGAGCAGAAGTTCATCTGCTGGAATTTCTGTTTGTGCTTCTTGCCAAGCTTGTGGCCAAGGTCAGCCAGAGTTTCTTTATTCATGAGATCCTGGCGCTCCACAGGGCCCAAGCAATGTGTTTTTCCAGCATCCTGATCCAGTCCCCGCAAGGCACACGGCGCAGAATAAAATTCTTCTAATTAGAGATGACTATTCCAAAAGTGTAGCCCTTGCACAGCCTTGCTCAAGGTCATGTGCTAAGTGGCTGGTGAACAAACAGATCTGCTCACTTTCAGCAGAGTGAGGACTTAAAATCCGATTTAACTTCAGCACCAACCCCGGTATTTGACACTGTCAAAACAATTTTCTGTTTGAAAGCAACAGCAGACCGTGAGTGAGGCAGCAAAGGAAAGCCAGCAGTGAAATTTAAAGTCATTTTGTTCTTAAAATTAGATTATTTTAGAAGAAAAATGTTTATTAGGAATATTAATTAAGCACAACAAAGTTCCAAATCCAGTTTTTACTGTTCTGCTGGACTACTAGTTTGATTCTAAATTAAAATTAATAATTGAACAAAGATTTTCCTTAGGCATATTCTTCATATTAAATAATCAATGCCCAAAATGTCTTAAACACTCTAATTTTTCCCTACTCATTGAACTTGGTCCATAACAAGGTGCACAGACCAAACAGGATCAATATTTCTGTAATTTCATACTTTGCAGCTACTGCTCCATAAAAATTATCACCTGTAACCAGCATCTTGTACTAAAGATAATTAAGAAATTGTCCGAGGAAATTATTTTTCACATTAAATTATAATTGCTGTTAACAGGTTAGTGCTCATGTGGGAGATGCTGATCATTCCCAGGACTTGGGCTGAGGGATGGAGCGATCCATCCACAGTCCCTCCCTCAGCCTGCCAAAGAGCAGGAGCACAGGAGGCAGCAGGAAAACAAAGAATTCCAAATTTCAGGGAGATGAAGAGAAGATTAAAGCCACTTTCCCAGCTCTCTGTTGCAGAGAGGCTCCTGAGCAGCAGCTCCTGCCGAGTCCAGAGCTCGGACACCTCGGAGCATCCCAGCTCGGGGTGGTGCCTCTGCTGCCCCAGAACTCAAGTGATTCCGGTTACTGCTTCAAAACCCTGCTCCTGTAACTTTCTGTGACAGATGAAAACCAGGCACGCTCTCACAAGGTCTGTGAGCAGCTCCAGATGGTATTTGGGATAAGGCTTTTCCCAGGATATGCTCCCACCCAAGGGTGGGGGGAATTTAACATCCACAAGGGGGGAGTGACACAGGGACACAACCCCTGCTCCTGTTTAGGATATGTAAAATATCCTGTTTAGGGTGTGTGGGGTGGCAGAAGGGTGTAACTTGCTCATGTTTTTCCGATTCTGTACTTCTCACACGTGGATTTCTGGGTCCCCTCTAGGCCGAGCTCCTTGGGGATCCTCCCTCACGGGGAGTTTTGTTTATCTCAGTTCTCTGGGTCAGAAGAAAACCCCAAAGCTCGTTAGGATCTTGTTTCTCGTGTTTATTAGGATGTTATCACAAAACTTGGCAGGTCTCTCCAGCCTTTCTACACAAGTTCAAATCACAACAACCTGGCACACTCTGATGGCACAAAATGGCCCCAAACTGTGCAGCCTTTTTATCTTTATACTTATTCTTATCCAATTAACAACAGACATATTTTTCTTAATGACCCAACACCTGTGTGCTGCACTGTGACATTTTCTATCCAATCACTTACTATTACCCAAAAACCTCTAGAAGAAGAAAATGAAGAAGGAAGGACAAGAGACAACACCCTAAATCCTCTACCTTGTCTTCTTTTTTCTAAACCAGTTTAAACTCTAACTTTTTCACCAAGTGACTTCAGAAAACTCTAATCTACACACTCACACTTTTAGCTTTTCTGTCTAACTTTAACAGTTGTTTTCACGTATCACCACAAAAACATGCCCATATTATTCATGTTATATGAAATTCAGTGTTCTCCTGGATCTCAGAGCCAGGCACCAGAGACAAGGGCTCACACTCTGTGTCTCAGACTCCAACAAAGGGCAGTGGCACTGTGAATTCCTGCAGTGCCACACAAAGTCCCCACTCTCCTTCTCTGCTGTCTCATCTTCCCACGAGCCTCACGCATCCTGACACGGCCTGATTGTCCTGAACCAAAAAATGGGTTTTTTTGTGTGCTGTTTCCTCTCAGAGAGTCATTTCATTGCCTTTGCCATCCCCCTGCTCCTGGGTTTGTTAAAAAGGCCATCCCACCCTCTGCACCAGGCACAAAAACTTTTGGTGGATGCTCAAATGCAGATAAATAAACAGGGGAAGGACACAACTCAAGGCAGACAAGTGGAGGAAAGAACAAAACCTTCAAAATCCTGGAAATGGTAATTATATGTAGAGCTTAAACCTTTCCTTTTGGAGACCAACCACAAATATTAGAAGAGATTTCACAATTCCTTTCTTTTTTCCATTAACAACACCAATCCCTGACCTTTATTCAGTGAAGTTATGAGAGAATTTTCTTTCTCTGCAATAAGATGACTTTCTCCACTAAATCATTTACAGCAGGAACATTAAAAAGAACTCCTGTCAAAAACTGAAACAATGACAAAGATTTTCTCATTTTTAGCAAACTGCCAGGGGAAAAAAAAATATTAAAACCAAAGATATGAAGATGAGTCAAAATAGTTCATATTCCCATGAAACCATTCCAGACCATCTGCATTATAGTTGGCTTAAGCCTTAAAGGTCCCCTTTTCAGGTTAGAAAAGTTAAAACAGGTGAAAATAGGACATTTGACAATTTTTATATGCACCTTTGACTGAGCTCCTTAAGTTGGCCAGATACTTCCATGGAACACACTGAGGTTTGATGAGCAATTGCTTCAACACGGGAAACAGAAAAAGAAGAGTGTTTGTTCCTAGGTAGAATATTTCCATGAGAAATTGCACTTCCTTCTGACAAACTCCACATCCCAAAAGGACAATCCTACCCCTCCTCCCATGCAGACTCAGGGATGTTCTCTCTGTGTGCCCAGCACACCAAAACCAGAGCCAGAACATTTGATATTATCTGATGAGAGATAAATAAGGCTGCAGTGGTGACAACCTTCTCCGGGAGCTGAAGGATTGCATTTTAAAGCAACACACTCTTCTCAGTGCTGTTAAACACAGAACTGCCCCACAGAAAGAGCTCCACGTTTTCAAAGCCCTGTCAGGGAGATTACTGGGTTGTGTTTTCCTTCCAGGAACAAACGTGTGAGGTGTTCTCTGGGAGCTGGTACAAAGCAAGTTCGTGCTTTGCTGGCTCAGGCAGGATGAAAGGTCCCCACAGTGCTGACAACTCTGCAAACACCCAAAGGGGTGTGAGATCTGACACCCAGGGATGAGAGGGGAAACCTGGCACCACGAACAGCCTCCAGAGACCACTCTCACCCCACTGCCAGGCCAAGGGCTGGGGGGACCAGGGGTGCCACCAAGCACCTGCAGGGTCAGGGATACAGCTCCGGCACATTCTGCATTTGCTGATGCTAAATCAGCTCTTCAGACTTGGCCTTCAAATCTACAGCTTCTTCAGAAGCTTCTGATAATTAAACCCTCTAATTTTTATCCTTCCAAACTCTCCTCTCTTGCACGGTTTTTGAGTAAAACATGAGTCAAGCCTGTTGCTTTTTTAATCATCCACGAAACTCCTTGGCCACAGCTCTTCTGAACAGCATCTCTACAAGAGACAGGAGAACATTTCCATTTCAGTGTATTAACAAGGGGCAATAAAAACACAGCCTAAGGGGTTCTGCCTGAACGTCTCCAAGAATTATTGGTTTTGGACTCGTCTTCTTTTGCAAGGAACTTTTCAGACCAAGACACCAAAAAGGTACAGGGAGGGGCATTATTGTTATTAAGTATTCACAGAGCACTGAGAAATCTCCAGTTTTACACAAATCCCAGCACAAGCACTGCCAGGATATTGCAATGATTTAAGAAAGTACAAAATGATGCTCAGTACACTGCATTTTTAACAAAAACATCTGAACACCATCAGTCCTTCTTGTACCCACAGAGAAGAAAACAGTTCACACCATGAGTAATTACAGCATTAATAACTACAAAACTGGATGTATTATTGAACTGTTGGTCCAGCTCCCTTTCAGCAGGCAGAATGATGAAGCTGCTTGTCACATTCTTCTCTAAATATTTCACATTTATGGATCTTCCTATATATAAAAGCCAGCACAACAATTCAAACCTCACTCCACACCAGGCTGGGGATTTCTAAACCAACCCAGGCTGTGCTTACAAGTTTCCCTACAAAACACTGGCCTGGAAACGTGACCCAGCTCCAGCTTCTCACACAGAACTGTTCAGATCTTTCTGTCCTTGTGGTTCTACAGGAATTAATTGCTGAATTTTACAGTCATCAGTCCCAGCTGCTCACAGAGTTCATGCCCAACTCTCCAACTTGTTGGAAGGCTGTCTGTAACCCCTGCTAAGAGCCAAACCCTCAGTGACAGGGGTTTGTGAAATGTTTTGCTTCAGTACTCAGCAGTTACACACAGGTGTATGTTTGGAGGGGTTTCCCAGCATCAACCCTTAAATAATTTTGCACCCAGTACAGGCAGCAGCTGCTGATGGGCTGAGTCAGGAATGTACCAGCAACAGGTGACAAGAAAATTATCAACTTGGTAATTAAACCTACAGTGAAACCTCCAGTAACCCCTCGGTGCAACGTCTTGATTTTTGTGTTGGAAAAGAAATGTCTTCTTTGTATCTCAAATTATTCTGACAGTAATTCTGCACCTTAAAGTAATATCCCCAGGCTGGTACATGGGAGTCTCACACAATGGAGGTGTGTAAATTACTGGGAGAAAGGATTATTCCATCCTAGGAAAACCTGTGGAAACTGATTGAACAAGCTGTTGATGATTGAACAAGTTGTTCCACATTTTGCTTACCCCATCTCCCATCTTTTCTTTACAGAACATGAAAATTTAAGAGCAAAAATAACTGAGGATTTATGAATCCAATAGTTCTACTGGAAATATGATGCTGTTTATCTTCAGGTTCAATCAGCCTCTGCAAACTTAAAGTAAACAGTCCCAGGAACAGGCACAGCCTCAGTTCCATTACCATTTCCCAGGATCAATGAGCGCCAAGGCAAACATTTGCCCACAAGCATGAGAGGCAGCAGCCCTGCCTGCAGTGCCCCAGCTCCTGACTAATAGAGACCTGCTGTGGGATGGATGGCAGGGAATGAAAACACTGCCACGCAGCTCTGTCTCATTTGTTTCCATTTCCAACTAATAATACAAGATCAAATCCTGTATTAGCTTAGCTGCTAGAACAGGTGGCATAAGGAGAAAAACAATTTAAGATCTTATTTGTATGAATATTTGGTCACATTGTGTAATATTCTTCACTTTGTAGCGAGCAAATGGAGAATTAATGGGTTCTGAACAAATTGTGCTTGTTTATTATCAGCTGGATTTCCTGAGGCAGCCTGCAGGACACTCCCAGAGCCTTGGCCAGCTGGCCACTCCAGGCCACCACTGTCCCCAGGGCCAGGGGGACCAGAGCCCTGAAGGTGCCCCGTGGTGTCAATTCCTGGCTTTCCAAGCCCCTGAGGGCATTTCCAGAAGTCACAGAAGGGACAGAGGTGCCCCATCAGCACAACCCCCAGTGCCAGCTCTAGAGGGGCACAACTCAGGTGAGCTGCTTTGGCCAGTTAGATGATTTTGGGCAAATACTGCTATTTAGGTAATTATCACAGAATCAGCAGCGTTGGAGGAGACCCTCAGGATCATCCAGTCCCACCATCACCACCCCTAAACCATGTCCCCAGGTGCCACATCCATCTTAAACCCTTGCAGAGGCACCTTGTTCCGTGCCTGACCACCCAGTCCACAGCTGCCAGCAGACACTACCCCTAATTCATATTCTCTTTTGTTTTCTTCTATGGTCACAACTTTTCTTTCCAATTCTACAATTTGCTGCTTGCAATACACAGAGTGAGAGCTCTTTTCTCTTGACCTTGATCAGCACTACCTCTCATTCCGGTTGTGCCACCTCCACACCAAGCAGTTGTGGAAGGCACAAGAATTTGGCATGGCCTTGGGAATCAACCCAAACTTCAGGGCAGTGATGCCTGGACACCCAGCAGCTGGTCCTGAGGCTCGTGCTTTACCTGATCCAGGTGTAACACCATGCAAAAGTGAAATAAGTGGTTTGGTCTCTCACCCTTTATATCACACTACCAGTGAAACTCCTTCCTTGCCTCAGAACAGCAGTGATAACATTTGCAGCAGAGCAGCATGGATTAAACAAGAGAGAACTAGGAACAACTTCTTAGGAGATAAGAAAGTAAAGCACCTAATTGCTGCAAAGAAACACACAAAAGCAAACCCAGCTCTATAAAAAATTACATTCTATTCCTACTGCCACAGGGGACAAGCCAAAGGCTATAGAGATGCCAAACATAAAACAAATTGTGCTCCTGAAATGAGACAAGGGTTGATTCTGTGCATGCACACAGCAACTCAGCATTCAGATGAATTTATGACAAAGAATCCAACACATGCAATCTTTGTCACTGCTCCTCATTTCCTGCTCCCATCTGCTCAGAGCCAGCTGAAAGCTGCTGCTGTGCATCAGCCAGCCCCTCTGCTCTGGGGCTCTCAGATTGTGCCACAGAAGGTGAGGAATGAAAAGGCTGGTGTCAGATCTGCTGCCAGGATTCGCTGCACAAAGAATTCCAGAGCCATTGTGGCAGGACTGCAGGGGCTGGAGATAAGGGAAATGCCTCAAACAAAAGTAAAGCAGAAACCTCTGGTTTCCCCATGTGCTGCTGAGGCCGCTCTGTGCCAGCCTTCAGCAGGAAAACCCACACCAAATTCACAATTATCTTCACCAGGAGAAATATGGAGCATCACAAGACAGGAATGGGCACAGAGCCTCCTGACTTGCTCTGCTCCTGGATATATGGGAGCTGAATTAGACTGGAATTTTAATAGCAGCTGCAACTCACCGCAAATAATAATTACATCGTTTATTAAAGTCAAAGTCCTCCATATTATCTTACTCCAAGGGCAGAAAGGATATGGATGAGGTTATCCTATTAGTTTCTTTAGCTCTTTGGGACAATCCACACTCTGGAGAATTTCTGGATGCTGCAGCCAGGTCTCCCTGTTACCAACACAGAGTTAAATAAAACCCAGCTCTCTGTAAGTAAAACTGGCACCAAAACCTTGTAACTGGGTATAAAAAGTTGTCAGACACAATCAGAACTAAATTCAAGTAGACAATTTCCTCTCAACATGGTCACAAACCTACTTCTGTCTCCTGGGGTTTATGCTCTTGCCACCTGCTCAATCTTTTATTACCCAATTTGGCATTATGAAAGTCAGCTAAGCCATATATAATGACAGCAAGCTCAAACCCAAAGTTTAAATAATGAATAACAGCTTACTTTATTTAAATAGTTGTTTTCAAGCCTTTTTCATTTCTGTAGTAATTTTTGATCCATACAACGTGGCAGTTTTCCAGCAGAACATAAGCAAAGCAATTATTTCACCCAGTAAAAGGTAACAGCTTTTGTGACACAGAGGTCACACACCATTACTACCACTGCTTTCTAGGGTCTTAAAATCATAAATATGTCATTTCATCAAGGAACAGGTCAGGCTAAAGAGGGGGAAGTTGGCAGCAACAGGACTAAGCTGCAACAGGAAAAATTCTGTACAGTTCTGCAGGAGTGTTCTCACCAAAATAAGGATTAATCAGCCTCACTGGGTAAACAAGGAGACAATAAAAATGTAAAGGACAATTCCATGGTAAAGATAATGAAAACTAAATGCCAAGAAAACGGATGGAGAATAGCTGGGCTAATTAAAATTACATGATATTTAACTAATCACAAAATATTCTCACAGCTCTCATCTGTAAGAACTGTCGAGTCATGTGCCAGCCCTGAAGGTGATCCTGCTGGAATTCTTCCAAGAGATTCCTTAAGAACAAACCTGTTTATAGCAACGAGGGTCTGCAAAGTTACTAAAACATTCTGTACAGATTGTGTTGATCAATACCCAGCCACCTGCACGTGGCACAGCAATATCCCAGGAAAACTGACTTTTAATGGGCCCTGCACCTCTCCCCACATCTGCCTCCACTTCTCCAAAAACCCTGTAGTGCTCTCCAGCACTTCTGTGGCAGGAAAACAATTCCCAGGCCAGATGTTCTCCTGCTCCTGTTCTCCTGATGCTTTCCCTCACTACAAGGTTAATTAGCAGCAAGATATTAATAAGAAAAATACTCTGCTTTCTAAAATATTCTGTTTTGTTGCAACATTCTAGAAAACAAGAGTTGGGTAAGAATTTTTGGGGCTGGTATTTTTTTGTTATTAAACTCTTATCTGCAGGAATTCTGAATGCCATCACACCTCTCCTGCCCTCCCCTCCCAGCACTGCTCCAAGACAGGCCAGAGGCTTTTAAAACATTTCCAACACTGCAAGAAGCAATCTCTCACAATGAGTTTTAAGGGTTAAAGCAGAAAATCTCAAAATATCCAAGCCATTCTAAGAGAAACATTTACACATTCTCAGCACTGAAGAGGAACAACAAAACTTTATAAGGCTGCAATAAAACGAGGCCAGTAGCTAATACTAAATACTAAAAACTGGCATTTTACCAAGTGCCAAAAGCAGATCAATAAATAACCCCCTTAAAGTGGAGCAAAAAGGCTGGGGGATGTGGGCTGAGGAGCCTGGCAGCAGGGGAAGGACAGCAGAGGCACAGGGGGTGGTGGTGATGGGCAGAAGGAGGGGTTCTCTACAGCCAGGAGAAGCTGTTCCCTCTGCTGTCACTGCAGGTGCCAGGTACACCCCACCCTGGAGCTCCAGGGGCTGGGAGGTGTTTGGAGGACACAGCTGGAGGTGTCTGCCTGGTTCTGAACTGCTCAGGCATCTCCTGCAGGAGCAGCTGGGGAGTGACACCTGCCAGAGGTGCCACCTCAGCCAGCACTCCAAAAAGCACTCAGCAGGATGGGCTAAACACAGCGGGGACAACACTGCTCAAAGTCAACCTTACCCTTCACAAATGCGGCAAAAATAGCAGCAGCTTCCAATGCCTGAGAGCACAGAATTTACAAAGGAAAAAGGGAGCTGGAAGGTCTGCTCTAGAACAGGCCATCCTAGGGGAGACATACACGGGAGTTCCAATTTAAGGAAGCAGTCCTGAAGGATTTCTGATGCACAGGATGATCCCAAAGTTCACACAGCAGCAGGGAAACTGGTTTTGAGCACCCTGGACTAGTGGAAGGCGTCCCTGCTTGTGGCACGGAGCTGGAACAAGATTGTCCTTAAGATCCCTTCCAAGCCAAACCACTCTGGGATTCATTTCCCAGGCTTTTAACCAGCGCATTTCCAAGGGATACAGCTAAAAACCAAACCCCAAAATAGCCACCAGCACAGTGCAAGGGAATGTCTGCAGTGCTCAAAATGAGACCCCTTCAGCCAAACATTCAAGGACTCAAAAAGATCCTGACACAAATTGGCCAGCTGGAGGTAAATGGGCCAGCTTTGTGCTGATGGAGCAGGTAAGAGCCTGACCACCCAACCTGCTCTGGTAGCCAGCATTTAAATGGTGAAACACAGGCTGCAAAATATAGGAAAACTATGCTTTGAATGTGAATTTATATTTTTTATTAAATTTTAGTAAAATTTAATTAAATGATTAAATAAATAATAGTAAATAAATTAAATAAAAATATTTTCATTTATTATTTTTATTTGTATATTTATTATTATTTTTCTTACTTGTTAATTAGAAAGTAAAATGTTTTCATTCCCAAATTGCCCTGTCCCAGAAGCAGGGGCATCCCAAACCAGGCTCAGTCTGGAACTGCACTGTTTAACACACAGGGAGGATCAGGAGTGCTTCTAGAAGGATCAAAGCCATTTGGCCCAGCAGGGGATGATCCCTTCTCTCCCCTGCACTCCCTGCCAGGCTGACTAATTAATTTTTTGAATGACCCAAGTGTTTTTGTACCATCCACCTAAACTAGTCTACACTTTTTAATTATCTGGAACAAAATGAAACAAAAATCAAGCGAATTACATTGAAATACGCAGTGAAAACAGAATAAATTTGCATACCAAGAGAATAAAGTTGCATATTTTGTAGTTTCCATGAGGTCCTGGAAAGCCACCAGCCAGAAAGGGAATAAAATGTTTATTGGAATAAGAAGTTCTTTTAAACAGATTGTAAAAAGAGATGGATGTTGAGAAGAGAATAAAAATACAACTTCAGCAAACAACATGGGGAAAAGAGGTTTTTGAAAAATTCCTCGTGGGAAGACAAAGGAGACCAACACTGGCTCTGAACCTTTGTGAGGTCAGATGTCCAGCTAATGTCCCATTCCCCATGGAGCTGGGACAGTCCCAAGTGTCTCTAATTTCTGATGTCACAACTCAACCAGAAGAAGACTTAAGAGATCCCTAAATGTGATTTAGGGATGTGTGACTTGAATACAGATGAGTGAAAGGAAAAACCATCATCCTGTGCCAGAGAGAGGCAGGTCAATATTGTATAATTCATCAGCAAATAGACTCAGAATTGGAACTTTTTGTAAAAGTGATCTTGGAGTGGCTTAATCTTGAGTCTCTCTTAAAAAACATGGAGTGAACACCAATCCCAGATGCAAACCCCAGTAATGAACAGCAGACCAGGTTGAGCAGGAGGGGTAGAAGCAAAGCAAGAATGAAATCTGATTTTCCTCACACATTCTGTCAGCATCAACCTAACAACCTGTCTTCAGCAGAAAGTTAAATATCCTTTGCTGAAGCCCTCACAAAACTACTCAAGTTGGACTTGGGCTGTAACAAAAGCAGAATAAGATGACCTGACCATGACCACAGCAGCTGCACCACCACCAGGCAAACCAGATTTTAGTCCATGTGCATTGTGACAGCCAAAGAAACCAGGAAAAGCTCATAAAGGTCACTTTTTCATTTTAAAAAAGTCCCCAAAAGCTCTCACCAAGGGGCAGGTGGGGCAGGAAAGGCCTCCTGTGACACAGCACTGTAAGAAAAGGACATTATAAAGATGGAACACAAACACTGAGTTTAATTTCATTGCTTTGTGGGTTTTAGTTTAAGGCCCAATGTTATCTAAATGTGCTTCCTGGCTCCCATAATTAAATTCACTAATCCCCAGTCTTAAGGCATCAGCAAGTTAAGCTAATTTAAAGTTAGTACCTGAGCCTACATCCGTTGGTTGATTTCTTTCCCCTTCAGCAAAGAAACAAAATTATCAAACCCTTGCCATGGCAAGGAGGTATTTCTGTCCATGTAATTTTAATGGCTCCTTCTCCACAGTCCTCATTCTGTACTTGAAGGGTTACAAAGAGTTTTGTATATTCATTCCTGAAGATTTAGATATGTCTGGATAGTTAATCAAGCACTGAAAATATCTCACAATGCTGCAGGGCTGCTTGATATTCTGAGTATTTTTTAATATTTGCAACTCACCTGCTGTTTCATCTCTCTGGTGTCTTAGTTTTGG